>NC_080639.1:27215220-27521916 GCF_027579445.1 Ammospiza nelsoni
AGCTTAAACTAAGTTCTTCCTAGATCATGTGTCTGAATAAAACATGCTTGCAAAGCATCAGTGAAATTCTGCATCTTTCTGGGTGAATGCATACTTTTTGTCCACTATAAATGAGCTTAGGTAAATAGCAAATTTGTGACAAACTTTCTCAAGATAAACTCTTCAGAAATATTCATAGCGTTGTGATAAGTTACAGCCAAAATCAACCAGGTCAAGAGTTAAAAAAAAGGCAATAATAAACCAGGTATTTTGCTGCATGAAGAAAAAAATTAACTGAGTCTACTGTAAAGGAGGAAACACAATTACTGTAGAAGCTGAAGCAAAACACTACTTAAGTACACTGGAATAGCCAACTTTTCTCAAAAATGAGTCTTTTGTAGAGACTGAAACAATAATGCCTTTATTTTAAAAGGTGAAATAAAGGTGTTAATTAATAATGTAATGCCTCAGAGCTGCATTAGTGTAGCTGTTATGGATATGTCTGATATGTAGCTATTATGTGAAGACTAATGCTAAGAATAGATTAATGCTAAGAGCGGTGGCTGTTGCAAAAGCTTTCTGCTGCCCAGATGTTAAACATTTCTGCTTATGCTATTTCTTTCTCTTCTAACAATCCAGAGGATCTAAGGCTGTGCTTTGGGCAATGCAATATGCATAAGGTCCACCAGCTGACAAGGAGTCTCAAGAGAAATAGTGCCTAACACCATGGTTTGTTGACACAGTAAATTCAGTTTTCAGTCTCCTAAAGTAACTGCAAAAACGCAACAGTTATGCAAACTGATACCTTTCACACTGATTATTCAAGTTTGTTTAAAAGTACTCATATGGGGTGAAACTGTTGCATCAGATATCACATTCCATCAGATTCTACCTGCCTGTGTCACTCTGACTTTAATTGCTAGAGCTGGAGCTGGAGTACTTCCCAAAAGAAAGTACTCTGGCTAAGGATCCAGTTTCACATTACAGCAAACTCATTGAACCAAGATGCAGTTAAAAGAATAGTTCTGCTCCTCCATTTCCTGTCAGCAGCTCACTCCTACTGCCAGGTGTCACATCAGTGTAGGATCACTATTTCCACCATGAAGAAGGATGGAAAAGGGGATGCACAGGACAGGAGGGCACAACAGTAAAGCATATTCTGTCAAAAGCCTGAAATGGCATCAGTAAACTGCAGTGTAACCACACCCTCAATTCAGCAGAAGGGAAACAAAATATTTGTGTTTGAGTCACATTTAAAACACTGTGCTGGTGCATCCAGGACATTCAGAACATACAAAACAGTAAAGGCACCTCAGTGAATCACAGTTCCTCCAGTGCCCCATTGCTTACTGCTAGTGAGGAGTCATTGGCAGTGCCTTGTGCAGCAAGTAATTACTGCCACAACTCTGCTTTCTTCATTTCACTGGCAACAGTGACATTCCAGACAAACTTCTGCTGGGGAAAGAGTAAGAGAGCACCACTGTGGAAGTCAGAATCTGCTTAAGTACCTACCTAAGCTGCTTCGAGAGACTTTGTTAAAAATATAAACTTTTTGCCTCCCTATTCTGTGTTAAAGCGCAGCCCAAATATTTTTTTCTTTCACAATTACAATAACTCCTATTTAGCACCAAATTGCTCAAGCCTCTTAAATTTCTTCATTTGGAGAAACTTATTAGTTTCTGAAGTCATGCTATTTATTCATAAATATCATCACTGTCTCTTGAACAGAGCTGCCAAGAGACAGAAATAAATAAATAGACCAGACTTCCTCCAGGTTTTCCCCCTCACTTGTTTTTTCCTACCTCTCTTGACATTTATAAAATACTGTATAACTTTCTACTGGGAAAAACATAAAATAGTTTTATAGTATAGTTGCTTAGTTGATTACAAAAACATTGTAGCAGTTGCAATAAAGCAATAAGCTTGTAAATCTTCTCTGTTATTTTTGATGTTCATTAAATTTAGTGGAGTGATAGGTACCACTTCAGAAAATACACTATTTTTGTGAAAAGATGCAATGCATACTGCTTCCAAGCCTGTTTCTTATGGCAAGTCAGTCAGTTGTCACACTAAATCTTGAGTGCAGATGGATGAGAATTGTTGGGAATATAATATTTATCACAGAGGTGCTGGGTCACAGAGTCTTTGAAGGGTACTTGTTAGACAGCATCAGATACAGTCCCTGCACCAGTGATTATTTTGGCCAGCATGCAAGCTCTGGGCTCCTTTACACACATTGTGAAGATCCAAGCATCCCACTTAGGGTTTACCAGCTGCCAACACATCTTAGTGCCTGCTATTGTTGATATGACATCAGCAGTGTGCCTCTATCCTTTGCACTGGATATTGTTCACTGCTGCTCACTACCAGCAAAAGTTGTTTCTGCAAGGAAGATTTCCATGCAACAGACTCCAGTGAACCATTGACTTTGGTGTTTGATATTCTTAGTGAGCACTTGGCTGCTTTAGACAGACTGTATTTGACTTTTCATTGGAAAATGGACCATTCTACATTACAAAGAAGAGAAATAATACAAAATTAACTGTGATAAGTAAGTAAGGAATCACAGATGTTTGTGCTTCTGTGCAGGTATGCACACAAAGAATTAGACATTAGTACTGAGAACGTGCTGCCCATGCAAATTGCCTGTTTACTCCTGTCAAGGACTAAGGAGTTAAACTAGAGAGCTGAGCATTTATCTCCTTAAGGTTTTGAATGAAAGGGCAGAATTTGACTTCAAAACATGGGAATTTAGCTCATTTAATTCTTCCAAAGGAAGTAGAAGTTGGCAGGGCAGGATGCTGTACTAGACCTTGGTCTGAAACCCATGTCTGAAAGCTTGTGGTTGCACAATGAGAATATGGATTTGGCCTTGCTTTACTTGGCCACCTGGTCAAAAGTCAGTTCCAAAGGCTAAGTCAGAAGCCTGTGCAAAGCGTAGGACTATTTCAAGCACAGATTTGAGGTAGGACTACCCTGTTTATGGGTTCCTGCAGGCTACTTTGCAGACCATACAGTATATGTTTGCAGCTGCTTGCAAATGGCACTATAAGTCACTGTTATAACCAGGGAGTAATGTGTTCCACTGGTGTGCATGGAAATTCTGGAGCATTTTCTTCATCATGCAATATTTGTCCGAGGGCAACCTCTATAGGAAGAACGTGAGCTTTTTCAAGTGTCAGTGTAGGCAGGAGGTATGTAAAACCTCTATAAATCAGCAAAGGTCTTTGTGAAACTGCAGAAACAAGCAGGAGCTTTAGTTACCTATGTTGCAATGCCTGAGCATGTTCTCTATCTTCAGTTTCTCTTATTTGCTTGGTTTCACAGAGATCTCCAGTATTTGTTTCTGGTTCTTGTATTAATACATCAGTTTTATTTTTTCATTTGGTATCACAGTGACTCTTAAAGCAAATACAGGTAATAAAGCTTAATTAAAAGAACAAAAATGCATCATTAAAAAGAGGGATAGTATATGCTAAGGTTTCAAGTGTTCTAAAGCAGGTACAATTTTAAAGTAATTACATTTTTAAAACCCTACAAGAAATCCTTTTTCCACTCCCCCAAATTAATATTCTGTACAATTGCCTCCTTAGTGAAATTTCAGTCACCAAATGCAGTTCTATATAAGGGAACATGCTTTCAATCTGTGTCTGAGGAAGAGTGCACTGGGAGGGTATCATTCAAATAAAAAGGACGAGCCAAATACTGAGATTAGTAAAGTGGCATTGTTAATTGTCAAGATGATTCTGAATAGACAGAGGCACCTAATTGCTGTGTTTGTGCTCCATTGCATCATTGTCTCTTTGTGTTGTTTTTAATTTGTTTTCTACTGTAACTCATGAAACTTACATTACTGCCATTAAGGTGAATTTTTTGAAGCTGCATCTGCTCATTGGTTTGCCGATTCCCTCTCTTGAAATTAGATTGATGTAGTGTTATATATTCATTCCAATCTAATGACTTTTCCAGAGCCCCAGAGTAAAGAAAATGGGTTTCATTAATTTCCCTAATAGCATCACTGAAAGACATGTAATGTGTGAAGTTAAAACTTCTTTTGTTTTTAATCTCTTAATGATCTCTTTTCCCTTTGTTCAGACTATCCTTAGTTTTACAGAAATAGAGAGGAAAGAAAATATCTCTTGGTGGATTTGTCAGAGAAGCGAGACTTCAACCATTTTGGTGGAAATGTTTCATGGCATTTTTATGTTCTCTACTGATGTTTATTTCGCTATTCAGTCCATTTATTGCTCCATAAATTGCAATGTGTATGGTTTCTTCTATTTTTTTCACATCTCAAGGAAAATGAAGACCAAGTTGCTCAGCCGCATCCTATTTAGCATCCTGAATTTGTGACTTGTCTCTGAATAAAAGTCTAGAAGTACTCGTACAATAACAGGAATCATTCTCATTGTAGAGAATACAAGATCTTTATATGGTTTTTTTCATCTGACCTAACTTCACAGTTGGTGAACCCAATTATTTGATACAGAAAGTTTTTACTAAATGTTCTCTTTCTGCAAAGGAATTCCATTATTACAGTTATGCTCTGACTTGGGCAGCATAAAAAGGGAAAAATACCTACAGAAAAGACTGTCTGAACCTAGAGGCTGAACCAGCAGCAGAAATTAGGTGTTTTCATGGCTTAGCTGTGGGATGAGGAATGAAAAATCTTTGGTTTGAAGTGGCTCAAACCTTAATTCATCACAGAAGTTTATTTGGTTTAAAGGTAAGGTTAACAATTAATTACAGACTTCATCAGTGTCAAGGCAAATAGTCTATGATCATTTCATGTGCCTTTTTTTGTACAGACTTAGATTCACATTTTGGACAATGAATGAAAACCAGGTGATAAATCACTGTCCAGTGTTGTAAATGTTCCCTGTGCTTATTTGCATTACCTCTGGGTTTTCATTCCATAAAAAGAGGAACCTTCCATCATCTCTTGCAATGTAACTGTAAAGGTTTATTGGGTCCCACTTTATGTATGTAGTCTCATGGTTTAGCTACATCATGCTGAAGAATGAGATACAACTTTGTCCAGACTGCCTCAAATCTACATATTTGGAACCACTGAAAAACTGCCCTTACTTAAATACTAGACACACAGACTCTGCTATGGCCTTGTACTGATGTAGTTTGAATATGAATTAATATTTATTGACTCAGGAGAGTTCTGGTGCCACACAGAGCCTAGCCAGGATTCAAGGCAAATGCAAGTTGTTGGGATGTTGCCAGCACTGCAGAGACTGATAATCCTGAGCACTGTGTACAAAGGAGTGCAGTTTTCTCTCTGGTATACTCCTTGAGGACAATAGACATGAAAATGCCCTTTTCCTCTTTTTTTACACCTGGACAATAAACACAGCTCAGTTAGGAGATGTAATGGGTATTTCATGTAGTCAGTTCTGCTCTCAGCACTTTGTGAGCCACTCTGTGCCTGGCCATCATCAGCCTGTGCTGAAGTCACAAATGGAGTTGAAGCTTTGTCATTAAGCACTGCTGTTGGAAGACAGTCACCTACCTAACAAATATATCAGCAAAAAGGCATTAGAAGATGAACAGTGAGCCATCGACGTTTGTGCATTACACATCAGATTTTCTGGTGGGGAGAGGGCAAACTGAGTACTAATTCATGTCTTAACAAACATTTCTGAGTTTTGGGTTTGGCTCTTATTTTTTCCAAAACTATCAGAAAAGTTTCTCACTCATTAATTGAGAATGCCTCAATGTATTTGTCCAACTTGTCTAATTTCCTAATAAAGAGTTTTTACATGATATTCTACTAATTTGCAAGTTCCAGAGGTTTTTTTATGCCACTCAGACAATACTTTTCAGTGAAAATTCACTGGTTTGCAGGAGTCATAAGCACCACTGACCTACTTTTCCTGTTATTTACTAGTCAAGTAATGTAGTACAGAAGCTTTCTTGACATGCTCCCTGGTCAACTCCTGCATGTTCCGAATTTGATGGAAGAGTCAGCTCATTAGTGCACCGTCTGTGTTTGTGTAGGAAAAATATCCTTTTTTAGCATGATGTGTCTGACATTTACTTTCAAATAGTATAATGCAACAAGAAAAACTAATCTTGAACTTCCTCTGCTCACCAAGTATAATGGAAAACTGTAATTATACTCTCCTGAATCTATCTCTATTCTGCATTTTGTTAGAAGTCCCTCAAGTCTACATTACAGACTAATTAATATTTCAGTTATGACCTAAAGGAACTGAAGTTTGGGAAAAATTCTCAACATAAAGACAAGCTGAAATTAAATTCTGAATAGTTTGGTTTAGGCATATGAATTACCATGGAAACTTGGCTGCAGCTGGAAAATCTCACTGTATGAGGTCATGCATTCCTTCAGTTTATTTGGTTATGTCATATTGTGATTTGTGATTATCCAGACAATGTTTGTCTTTAGCTAATGCTGTGAAGTTCTCCATGTATTTCTCTGTAGCAGCTTTGACCAATTTCCTTACAGCTGTGGGATTTAATGTGTTCAAACACTTTTTAGATATTTATTATTCCTATATGTATAGGAGTAGATGTCATAACATCCACTTTGAGAAGACCCCAAAAATAGGAGCCATTCACAAGAACACAGATGTGTTCAATGGGATATGAAGAAACTGGTCTTTGAGGAACAATTTTGGACCCGGGCCAGAACGTCCCTGCTTAGAAGTAATGTAACATCCTACACCTTATCTAATCTTAGTCAGTCTCTAATGACCTTATGAGTGAAAAGTATAATGACCTGACAAGTGAAAAGTATAATTTATTTGTAGCTATTGTATCTTTACAATAGGCCAAAAATACAACATGCCAAATATTTTTCATTATAAATTCAAATAAGTCCTGTCTTGTATATGTCTAGAATTTATGTGTCTGTCCTTATTCATGTTTCTGTAAATCTTTTGCTCTATTTAACCATGAAGAAGATGCACAGATTTTACTGCTTTTCATTGCTCTGAGCCTTTACAGATCATATCTTCTGCATCTTGCAACTGTCTGGGTTGTAAGGACATTTCAAATTGGCATAATTACCCAAAGTTCTTCGCCAAAGTTCTTCACCAAAGTCCAAGCCTTCTAAAAAAATCTAAAAGAGCAACAGCAAAACCAGACTTTTTTCTCTTCTAGGTTTTTTTTGTTATTTTGTGGTATTTTTAAACTGGAGACACACTTGAAAATGTGTAATAGCATTTTTTTACACTTCTATGTCATCTCAGATAGTGATGCCTTTCAGAGATGGAGGAATAAAATTCAACAGTTAAATTTTTTTCTATGCTTTAGCTTTATTTACTGCATCTGTAACTTAATGTACATATATCACGTGAGGATGTACCATATTCCTATGTTTTGGCTGCTGAAATAAATAATCACTACGGTGATTATAAGGCCTTTCATTCCTAGCAACACAAGATGTCTCAGAACTGCAACATTCAGTCATTAGTTTGAGTATGGATTTGGAGCATTCTCAGGGATGAGCTCTTTGCTCTAGGACGTCCAGTTTGTGCCTTCCATCTTCAAAACAAGATGGAAGAACTCTTCACTCTGTACATGAACACTTCTCTCACCCATCCAGATTTTGGATCTACTTCATTAGAACTAGAAGTGGTTAAAATTGCTGAGAGGAACAGGGCAGAACTGTCTTCACACAAACCAAATTTTAACTGGAATATTTAAAGTTACTCTGAAAGCACAACATCAAAGATAAGGATGTGGATCTAGCTGTACCTTTGTCTTCTCTTTGATCTTTCTAAATAAGCTGATCTCAAAAGGTGCCTTCATCCTTATTCCTTGCCTGTCGGAGGGTGGAATCTTATGAGGGTGACTTTGGCCCTAGAGCAGAGTGGTACTTTACTCTGCATTTCTAATTTTTTGGTCTTTTCCTTTTCCTTTTCCTTTTCCTTTTCCTTTTCCTTTTCCTTTTCCTTTTCCTTTTCCTTTTCCTTTTCCTTTTCCTTCTGACAGAAATAACAGTCTTAAGATGAAAGCATTTTAAGATTTGTAATAAAGCATTAGAGGGCATTATTTAAAATTACAAGAAGACACCAATCATATTCAGTTTCACAGGAATGTATTCTTTATTGGAACCTAAGTCTGATAACTTTCTTCTTAAGTTGCAAAGTAAGAAATAAGGCAGTTCTCATTTGTTTGTCTCTCTCAGCTATTGATAAAAGCCAAGGAATACACAGGTTTTTCACTACAAGTATCTAGGGCTACAATTCAGCTGGCTTCAATCAAGGCTACAGTTATCAAAGGATAAGTACTTTACTTGGGGGGGTTTCATTTTTTGCTGTTTTCAAAAGGCAACTGCCAGCAAAGGCCAACACCTTTACAATCAGTCATATCTGTATTTGCAGTACTGGGCCCCTCTCTGCTGAAACAGAGAAACGAAAAATTGCCATGGACAACAGCTCACTGCTAATCTTTGTCACTGATCTCATTGACTGATAGTGCTACAAAAATACTGATATGGGCTGCAGGTTTAATATCTCTAGAAAGGACTCTTTGCGGATATGTGTCAGGTTTATCAATCCTAATTTAGATAGAAGTTAAACCATCTCCACTTGATTTGTGTAGACATAGAAGAATAAAAATCAGTTAGCAGGTGGTTTACTCTTATCCCATATCTCAGCTGCATTGGCTGAATCAAGTAACAGCAGCCTTAAAAGCAAGAAGAGATTTCGTTTCTTTCATGAACCCAGATTCATATGCACTACATTTTAATCTCAGCCCTACAATCTTTGAGCCTACAAGGAGATTATTAAAATTAATAAAATTCATTGGATTATAAAAGGAGATCGAAATTTAAATGATCTGAAGTACATTTTATATAAGATTTTTATTTTCCAATAAGCCTTCAGAAAACAAGGCTGTCTGTTCGAGGAAGGAATATATTGCTGCAGTGCTGGAGATTTCAATAACCTGAGCCATTCACAAAAGATTATTGGGATATTTATGACTGAAGGAAAACATTCTCCCATCAAAATAAACACAGATATGTTTTCCAAGATGTTAGTTCAAGCAACTGCTTGAAGGCTCAGAAAACTTGGTTGGGAAGTGCCTTAGGAAGGTATCAATGGTTCTCAGTGTAGTAGAGCTATATTAAATGTTTGGAGTTGGACCTGGTACAAATAATTGTGTACTTCATCTCTGCTTCCGAAGCTGCACTTCTATTCCTCTTCTCCAAAAATCTCATCAGAACTTTGGCCTTTGGCACCCCCATCCTTTACCTATAAAAGGCAGAACTTCAAGTTCACCTCTTAACCCTACATAAATCAGTTTTTTAAGCATTGTTTGGTTTTAGTTCAGAGTGGGACATATGCATTTCATCCTGGTGCAATAGATCTTCTGATTATTTTTCCATTATTCTTTGACTGTCTAATGTAATATAGTTGTTGCTCTTCAAAGCAAAGTCAGTGTTTCATCTCCCAGTCATTAATGTTTTGAGCATACGTGCCATGAGCACAAGCTAGAAGCCATTTCCCTCTTTTTTATTCCAGTGCTTCTGGGATTTTGACTCTACTGTGAATCCATGGCAGCACCCCAAGATCAGATTTGATTCATGGTGTTTAATTGCTGCAGGAAGGAAGGACAGAAGTTGAGCCAGTTTCCCTTAGCAAGGTTCCCACAGCCCATCACAAAGCACCTGGACTTTCAGGGACTCTAGAAAGCTCTGTGATCCAATCAATGGGGGCAAGAAGGGTTGAACATCCAAAGAACCTACTCTCCATTTGAGCCTCTAAGGGGCATTCCTTGTAAAAAAACACCAAAAAAAAAACCAAAAAAACCCCCAAAAAACAAAAACAAAAACAAAAAAAAAAGCAAAACAAAACCAAAAAAAAAAAACTAACCTGATATAAGGATAGAAATACACTCCAGACATTAGATATAAGGAAAATGTTTTTTACTGAGAGGGTTGTCAAGCCTTGGAAAAGGCTGCACTGAGAGGTGGTTGTGTCACCTTCCCTGGAGGTATTTGAAAGATGTTTGTCACACTTAAGGACATGGTTTAGTAGTGAACTTGACAGTGCTGGTTAACAGTTGAACACAATCATCTTAAAGGTCTTTCCCAGCCTAAACTATTATATGATTCTTTGATTTTGTTATATTCATGAGTTGCAGTCTCTGAAAGAAATTCCTTTTTTTGGCTGAAATTTTATTTTTAGGAGTTAACTGTGCAAGAAAAGCTGTGGTGGTTTAATATGATGGACTTCAGCCAATTCATCTCTTGTAGTTGCCTGGCTAAGTTTACAGAGGTCAACCAGCCAAATCAGTTGAAGGGAAATTTAAACTTGGTCAAATGCACTTAATGGTAGATTTTGCACTGCTTTAACATGATTCATCCAGGTTTGAGTCTCTTATACATCACTTGTGCATAGATGAGGTTGTGAATTCTACAAAATCATGATATTAGAAAGGTGAATGGCACCCCCTCTGATTAATGAGTGCTCAATCAATGCACAGGATATGCTTTAGGATCTTGTTTGTTTTGTCCAGAATACCCAAAGAATGTCAGGTATTTTACCAGAGTAGAAGAGAAAAGAGGGAAAGTCTCAAATTTTAGCATTTGAAAAGCAGCCAGTCTGTATGTTTAGCTAACTGTTAACAAAGCTTAACCTGCTCTGTTAAATGTCAGTGCAAAGCATCTCAGTGGGTTTTGGCAGCACAAAGGTGTGCTGCTGAGACAATATATACATTCCACTGTGAAACAGTCAATGCAAATGAAAAATCTGAACCTACTTCCATAGAAATTAATGGGAGTTTAGTCGCTGACTTCAAAGAGAGCAGGGTCAGAAATCCAATTTTTTGCTATGTTTCCTCTACTTTCCTTAGTGGCAGAGAGTATAGGAGGGGTACAGAGAGAAGACATTTATTTAGATCTTAAAATCTTTGCTTTTCCACAAATACTGTCCTTTAAATTTTAAAAATTTTATTTACATCTGAAACATATCTCAAAATGAGCAGCACATGTAGGGTATATGACAATTATCTTTCTAGGTGGACACTGAATTAGCCTGCCTCCAATGATTTTATATTCCTCTGCTGTTTTTAAACAAGCTTTTTAAAATCAGTGACTGATAGAAGAGAAGCACAGAACAGGACATCATATGCCCAGTCTGTTTACTTAAACATCAGATGCTCACTTGTTACACAGAACTGATGGACACCTTGTCTCTGTCTTTATTCAGCTATTAGAGTATGGGATACTGCTGAAAAAAGGAAACCTTTTTAAAAAGAGAATATTTTATTTTTCTTATAAATCTTATGTCAAGACTAAACAGAAAGGAAAAAAAAAAAGAAGGGGGAAAATAAAAAGATCAAATCAATGTTTTGGTTAGGTTAGCATCAGCAGTTCATAATTAATTTAACTTCTTGTTCCAGTCACTTGTACTGAGAAATGCAGGCATCTGATTTGTAGACTACAGAGCCACCTCAGGTCACCAGTGTGGTTTTAATTTTTACTATATAGCCAAGAAAATGTCTATAAGCTTGTATTGTAGGCTTGCAGAATGACACTTGACAGTTCATTGTTATGTTTTAGAGAGCATGTGTTTTCCTGGCTTAATCACTTGACTTTGTCTCAGCCAGAAGAGTTAACAAAGGATTGTAACAGTGAACCAAATCCAAGTATGTGCCCCCTCTGGTACTTGTCTGTTTAAAAAGCACTTCTCCATTTCATTCTTGAACAATCAAAACCCCTTTTTAGGTAAATATGTACTCAACATCTTGTCCTTTTTTTGTCTCAATAAGATTTTTCTTACAGAATACCCATCACAGTTCTAACCTCTTACAAGATCTCGTCAAAAATGTCACAGTTACACAGAATAAAATACATTATCAGAAAAATGAGAGCCTGCATTTTTTTACTCAAAATAGTTTTTTCAGCAGAGATTCAGTTAAAAACAAATTATGTAGCCTATTTAGAAAAAAATATTTTAAATCTTACTTCATCTTTCTACTCATCACACTGTTCTTTGTCTTCACCTTTGAGGATTTTATAATGCTAAATGTTGGAACTCTGGGGCACAGACAATTGGAAATCACCCCTAGGTCTGACATAATCTAACATAAAGGACTGTCCAGAGAAAATGTCAGCTTAGCATTTTTAATGAGGAAATGATTCATTAAATACTAACACAGTACCAGTCTAGGAAAAAAGAAATTACATACTAACAGTTACTAAAACCAGCACTTTTCAACAGGTTCAAAAATATCCTGTAAAGTGTGACGCACTTGGATGCTTGCTGGAATAGCATCTCGTGTTTCATGATGCACTGGAAAACACAGCCACCTGGCTTTGGAGCTCTTTATGGAAGAAAGAATTGATGCTTTGGATGAAAATTCTCCCTTCTGGGACTCCAACCTGTGGTGTGTGATTAAAAATAATTCACCTAAGAGTTCAACACAGATAAAGGAAAAGATTGGAAGGAAATGTTAACTGCCTTTGGCACAAACCTAGGCTGCTTTCCCCCAAACACAGACCTTTAATGACAACTGTTCTACTTCATCAAACACATTTCCTTTTTCCCAGTGAAGGAACTTCTGTCATTCCCTTGGGCTCCTGCAGACTGAAGGCATGTGCCCTTCATGCTGCACTCATGAGGTCTAAAGACCTACAGCAGTGCCTAAACTCCAGTTAAATCTGTTCAGAGAACTTGTCTCAACAAAACAGATTTATGCTGAAATACACTTCAAAGCCAAAAGTTTTGTGGAGAGAGGAGTTCTAATGGAGCTATTGAGGGGACGAAACAAAAACTCACCTAAATTTAAAATCTGTCCACCCACTTCCAATTGAAAATGGAGTTTTTAACCTGACATCCTTTGCGGAATACACTGAAGGGTGGGCAAGAGAGGAGCAAAAAAAAATTTAGAAGCATCAAAGTTGTAATGAAATTAAAATTTTTTTTCTATATCTATATCTATATCTATTCCGATTCTTCCTGTAGCACTGATTTCATCTCAGCCTTGCTTTTTCTGGACCTATATATGTGGGCCTGGAGTTAAAAATTTTGACCTCTAATGTATTTAAGAGATAACTAGAGACCAGCTACAGTCCTGGCAATAAATTCTGTCTTTCAAATTTCAGGGCAATATCTGTAGACTAGCACTCCTAATATTTTTGAATTTACAGTCACTAAATGATTAAATAAATAAATATTAAATAAATAAATCCTTACTTATCTTTTTAGGGTCTTTTCCTGAGTAGACTGCAGAACCACGGGACTCTGCACATTACAAGGTGTAACCTAGTGCTGTAGAATAATAACTATGGGGGAAACATGTCTTTTTTTTCCCCCAAAACTACCTTGTGAATGAGGTCTTTTCAGACTATTTTCCAGATGAAGACCAAGGAAAAAATGGATATAATAAGGGTAACACAGAGTGTTTTGAGAGAATGGCATATCATAGTTTAAAAATAAGCAAAAATTTGAAAAAAAAACCCTCTGAAAATAATCTTTTTACTTGTCCTCAAAAAATTCTGTTTATCTTTAGCATCCTGAGTTTGCAGGTACAATTAAGATTAACCAGTGTCTTAAAGAATGAAAAACCATTACTGGAATAGGAAATTCTGTGGCCAAATTGGTGAGTGAATGAATCTGTTACATCAACACAAACCACTTTCCTCTACACCCCTGCTCAGTCCCAGTGTTTGAATTTTCATAAGTGGGAAAAAAAATCTATGACTTCATTGATTTTCCTCCTCTCTATTAAAGCTTGAGTAATTTTTTTTCATCACTGAACAGATTATTTCCTGCCTCGACAACTTTTCAAGTTTAGATGGTGTCCTATGAAAAATCCTTTTTGCATCCTCGAGTTCATAAAGTCCTGGATGTCTCTGTAAAGTTTTCCCTTTCCACTTTTAAAGACCACAGCTGAGTGCCCTATGGCACAGCATGGGTAATATTCTTATCAGTTAGCATACCTGTCAATCAAATCCTTGTTTCATTACTTTGGTTTTGTCCTTTTGGCAGGAGACATTCATCTTCCTTACAATCAAATTTTGTGGTGCCAAAGATTATGTTTTCTTTTCTAGGTCTTCATGGTCCTCCTTATGCAAAAGTCCCTATCAAGTGAGGCTGGGCAGTAAGTGGCAGATATCACACAAACTTAGAATGGTACTTTTGGAGATGCATCTGCTTCACTGCTCGCTGATGCTTAAAATCAAAGAATTGCACAGGATGATGTCTCTCCTCTATTGCTTTTCAATCTTATTCTGTATCACATTTCACAGTTGCAGATTGTGTCCTTGTTTTTCTTCCCTGGAAGGGAAAATCTCCTCATTTCTCTCAATATTAGAAAGCTTTTCTTCAGTGTATGAATAGACCAATACACAGAGAAGTTGATCCTTTAGGTTTTGGAAGCACTATGTTATTTAGTGCAATCAGGTGCATCCTGAGGATAGTGTGAAATACCCATTTCCAAATTGCAGAGGCCAGTAATACCTAGAGATCACTGATTTTTTTTCAGAAACAGAGAAATGCCCATCTCATCTCCTCTGGTTACTTAAGACATTTTGTTTCCTCTTCCTCAAAAAAGCAATATTCACCTTTTATCCTTACTTCATACAGGCTGACAAACAAGTTTCTGTTACCTGAGTCCTGAAGCATGACTGGAATATTCTTCCTTAATAAACCTGTTGTATAGCACCAGCTCCTGGATTTGTACAGACCACTGGAAGCTTTGCAAGAGATGGGTTTCTGGGAACTGAAGCTCATTTCTCTGACCCAAACCAAATACTTTAGTTCCCAACCACAGCTACTGCTGCTGCTGCACCACCACAAGTGATGACAAGACAGCTACTCAGCACTCCTCAGTGTTATTGCCTTCCCATACAGCCCAATAGAAAAGGCACATGTTGAGGGCAGCTGCTGGTTTCTGCCCTCTTACACCTCATCGTGATATCATAATGAGGATATCTGGTCACTGGAAAACTGGTGGAAATGACCAGTTTCATGTGGTGGTACTGTTTCTGTAATAATTCCAAGTCAGGACCGGCTTAGACTGAGACCAGAGACGCAAACATAAAAAACATTCAAAACCTTGTTATTCATCCTAGAAGGCACCAATCCTTCAGCAAGTATGGGCAATGGCAATCTGTGAATCTCATGGACAATTTCCATTCTTCCACTGAAAGTCCTCCCTTTCATATGTGTTGTTCCACCCTACTCTTCATTCTGTTTGGCTGATTTCTTAGCTGCCTGAAGACTGTCAGGGGAAGCTCAGTGTACAACATCACTACAAGGTGTGTTTGGGAGCCAGGCTGCTGCACACACTGAAAATTCTGTTTCCCATGTCACTGTCCCAGTTTGCATGTTTTCTACCTGTCATTTTTCTCAGGGTGCACCTGAAGCAGTCTTTCTGAGTCTTCACGATATGGATCATGGGTAGACCCTTTATAATACAGCAAAGGTTTTACATTTACTTTACAAAATGGAAACTCATTAACCAAGGAACAGGCTCATCACAGTCAATAATAAATACCTGTGACAAAGAAAAATGATGCCTATATCATACAAATAATGCAAATACAAAGATAATGGGAAAACTGCTTTTCCTCTACTACTATCTGATGGATTTCTTCTCTGCAGTATATATTACTCATTATGATATCAATTTCAATTCTTATAGCCTCAAGCCCCCTTGAGGGGTGAAGGGGCATACAGAAAAATATGCTGAGTGTTCAGCCAAAAAATTCCTATACCATGGTCCAGTCAAATAGAGTGGAAATGAATATGATTACTGTGCCAGTGACCTTAGGCTATTCACTTCTGACTTTTTATTAAAGGTTTGTCTACCCAATAAAGGAGTAAAAAGACTCTTATTTTACTGTGGTCTCCTGATGAACATCACTGAATAGGAATTATTCCTCACAATTAAATGGGCACATTGCACCAGAGAGACCACTGCCAGTTCCCACAGATCTTTTCTGTCTCCTTAGCAGAAATGAAGAGGTATCATAAAATGATGTCATATCCACAGCAAAAGTAAAACTACAAGTCTGGAGTTTTTAATTTTCAAAAAGAACATTACAATTAAAGTATATGCATTCAGTACAGGGCAATTTCCATCTGATCACAAAGAAATAATCAAACTGGTCTTAACTTTTAATTTTCTTTCCCTTGCTCTTTTCTTGTTGGTTCAATCCCAAAGGGTTATAGCATTTTAGAACCAGGAGCACTTGCATATTCTGAAATAAAACCTCTATTTCCCAGTGAAAATTGAGACTAGAGATCTAGAGTCCATTTACTGTTGACTGTCTGTATGCAGAGCAGCATAAGCATTCATGATTGGCTCTTATTTCATCATTCAAATTGCAATCTCTCTTAACATGTAGTTACATAGGGAAAAGCATACAGCACTTTGACAAAGCCACGTCTGGGAAGATGCTTTAATAAAACAGGACTAAATGCGTCAAAATTTAAACTTCTGGGACAGCTGGTATTCCAGTTGATTAAAACAGAAAAATTAAAAATCCATCACAATATTTACTTTGTCCACCTCAAAATTATTTATATGTTTTAGTTCTTGTCTTCCTTCTATCTCTTGTAATTTTGCATTCAAGCAGATTTTAAAACAATATTGTTTCAAAATAGCTTATCAAGATATATAATTTTTAAAATGTCAAAATGAATTTTGATTTAAGAGAAAAAGTATTTAAATGAACTTTGACTCAGACATTCAGCCATACTTCCTCATGATTTCAAAATAACTTTAGACAGCTGAAACTTCATTTTTCTGCAAGAAACTGTTCTAGTCACAAGTACAAATGTCCTGTTATGACTTTGCCAGCAATTCTTTTTTCAGTTTTGGCTGCAAGGAAGCAGTGCATGAGGGTGAAGAAAAGAAACTGAACCAGTTTTGCAGTCTCTTAAAAGGCTTCATCTTGAAAGTGTTGCTTGGCATAATTTAAATTTATTTTTTTCAGTCTTTGACAGTCTATAGCTGTGATATCTGTTTCAGCCGTCCCTTCACATGTCTTGTTCATTCTTGCAGCATTATTAACATACTTTTTCCCATCTCTGCCCAAACGTTTTCCTTCATTTCAATGAATAAAAATGCTATTAATTCTCCTTCTCCCATCAGTTTCTTAGTGCAAAATATCAAATAAGAGACTAAACCATCATCATCTGGATTAAGTTATCGTAAGATTTGGGTTACACGAGATAAGTCCCTTTATCAAGACACGGGGTCAAAATAGTGTCATTATTTTTGCAGGGTGAATTCTGTAGTACATAGCTGAAGTTCATCTTGGTTCTCATAGAATTTCCCTCTTGTTCTGAAGCATTCACAATCTTTCTGTGTTTGTGTTTGCACAGTCCACTAAATGAGTCTGACAGTATAGCCACATGTAAGATGCGTTATCATCATGTCAGACTCTCAGTGTTTATGGAGAACCTTCTACTGAGCAACAGCCTTCATGGTTCTTAGGTGCCCAGCAGAGAATTTAGGTTGTTTGTTATCTCCCAAGGCAGAAAAAATGGAGGCATTTTAGTGCTGTATCCCATCATGTTGGCAGAGAGCAGTGGGCAGATTCAAAAATTAACTTTTAATGCACAGTCAAAAAAGATTTGCTGCTTCTCTATTGCAATTCTTGTGACTGATATTACCAGAATATCCTGCATGTTTTACTCCCACTTGACATTTTGCATGCTATTTTTCCTGTCTGACCCTAGGGATACACATGCTTCTGCTTTTCATTTCTGAAGTTTGATCAGATTCCTTTGTTGTATTTATATGTCAGTGTGGATAAAAATCTGTTCCTTGCAAAATGCAGTATTTGACTGGCAGAAGAAAATCACCTTTTATTTTTTAAAGCTCCTTTTATCACCAGTACTTCTGTTGAAATTTATCCACATTTCACATATACACTGGAAAAGAAGGCAAAATTACATTCCTTGTGGTGGTTTAAGCTCAGTCAACAGCTCAGCCCCACACAGCTGAGTTGTTGACTGAATTATTCACTCCCCCCCCTCCCTAAGTGGGATGGGAGACAGAATCAGAAGAGTAAAAGTAAGAAAATCCTGGACTGAAGTAAAGACAGGACAAAAGGTAGAACAAAAGCCACGCAGGCAAACAGAGGAATTCTTTCACGTCTCCCCATGGGCAGGCAGGGGTTCAGCCATCCCCAGGCCAGCCAGGTTCCATCACTCAGCAGTGACTTGGGAAGAAAACACCATCACACTGAACATCCCTCCTTCCTTCTTCTTCCCACAGCTGCCCTACCTGCGTCTCCTCCCAACCTCTCGTGCTCCCCAAGCCTGTTTGCTGGTGGGGTGGTGTGAGGAGCATAAAATGTAGTGAGAGTCCCTGAGAGTCCCTGTAGAATCTATGTATTGCATAAGTGGGTCCTAGTTATTCCGAATGAGCTACCTCTGCGAAGTCCTTAGTTGGGCAGCAGCTGTGGCTCATGAAGATAACTGGAATAAAAGGGGGTGGTCGAGAGCCCTGGAGGAGTCTCTGTGAAGCCATGAGGAACTGCACAGCAGAGAGGAGCAGCTTGGTAGAAAACCAGCTAGAAGGTATAGACTTTAGATATGATTGCAACAGTATGGGACTCTAGAAATATAACAAGATAACAACAAGAACGTGCCTTGACTCTATGCAAGCACTGCTCAGCAATAACTGGAACACCTCTGTATTATCAATGCAGACAATTTCCAGCCCAAATCCAAAACACAGCCCCGTACAAGCTACTGTGAGCAAAATTATCTCAGCCAAAACCAGGACACTTGCAAGAATGTGGTTCTAGAAGCCTTTCTTTCAAGTGTTCTCCCCTCAAAACATTTCCCTCCAGGGAACTATGAGATAAGAGGCTCTATTACAGAAAACCACTGTAGTGAATTGAAAGAAATTGTTAGACACAATTATCCAAAATGTGCCCTAACAGTAATATTCAAATAACAAGTCATAAGTTATTAGTTCTAATGCATGCTACATGTTTCTCAGTTACCACTGAAATTGTATTTACAATGCCACTGGCATAAACATTTACCATCAAGAAAAGATGAATACATAGGCCATTTTATAGACTTGTGAATTGTTGAGCCTATATTAAGGTCCACCAATCAGCTTTGGGGTTTACAGGTAATGAATACACCACCAGAAAAATTGAGCAGGTGCCTCCACCCTGAATATATTATGGCATTTAAAAAAAAATTAAAGGCAGAGAAGAATTAATTTCTCTTCACAGGGTTTGAGTAAATTCCAAACCGAATTAATAGGAAGTTTTCCAATAACTTGAATGGAGCTGGAAAAGATCAATGCATATCCTGTGTGCTTATAATTCCAATGACATTATACTTTCTTTAACAAAATAAGGAAAATAATTGAATTCTGAAGTCTCAACAGGGCAAGATTAGTTGTGGGTTAAATTCATACGTGAATTAGGTATTACATTGCTCCTATGTCTTGGTATATAGAAAACATGTTAATATGTTTCTGAGAAGTTGCAATGGAGTCCTGACTCGGTCAGACACATCAGGTGGATCCGGCTGGACTTTGTCAGCCCTCCAAATAAAACCAAAAGATACCCAAATGTGCCTTTGCTGCAGCACTGGCACATCACAATGACATCTAGCATTTTACTAGGCCATTTACTCTCAGTTTTTTGTTTTGGTGACAATGACAGAAATCTGGCAAAATACTGGAAATATCTTCCATTGCTGTGCCTATGGGGAGAAGAATTTTACTTGTTCTACATGCTACTGCTGGGACAGATGTTCTTAAAGTTGTTGAGGAGATAGAGGGTTTTGTAATATTTAAGAAAAAAATAAAAGAATCAAAAAGCTTTCCACCTGGAATTTTAAAACAGCTAGACTCTGGTGCAGTTTAGAGGTCTCTGAGGAAATAGTCTGGGATACTTCAGTGGTGTTGAGTAGGATTTTGCAGGTTTAGAGACAATCTCTGAAAAGAAGCGTGTTAAGCCAATTTCAATTTTTCCATCAAGTTGCTCCAAATCTTCTTTGAATCACTATGTTAATGATGTCAGATCATGATTTTTTTTTTCACTGTTTTATGTCCATGGAAGTTTTCAAGTGTCTGTTATATTTCATTATTTTATTAATCTGCAAGAATTTGTCTTAAGGATTTCAGTGTTAAGCCTCAGGCCTATAGCTAATACATAAATCAAACCATATGTATTGGTGAATGTCTTGAAGATGGAAGTCACAGCCTATCTTGCCTTACATTTACACCAGCTGTTTCAGACCAAGACCTTGCACTGGCTGCCTGCCAGCACTCTGCTTCTTCCTCTCTCAGCTGAAGCCAAGGAAGCTGAAGGGGCTCAGCACTCCAGTCCAGGGCAGTCTGCTGCTCTCTATTATTTCTGAAATACAAGCTAATTACTTTTTGAGATATCTCTTGCCAATATCTTGGTTTATATAAAGCATCTGGAGATAGCCAGTGGCATATATGAGAAAGAGAGCTCGTGCTCTTACCTGGCCTAGCTGCTTTGTGATTTCACAGCTGAACTCACACGGACACACATTACTTTTTTTCAGCTTTATGTTATATTTTCATGCCACCATCAATAGGTTTTTTGCCATAGATGGTATTTTTTTATACCCCTAAGAATCTCTAAAACATATCGTCCATGAGATTAGGAAGTCACTGAAGTAAATACAGACAGTTGTGTATTTTTTGTGTGTGACTGCTTTGCAAGTGAATGCTTTGGCTCTACAGTTCAGACTAATCTAACCAGGGCACTTGGTGCTTCATAACAGTGGGCAGAAACCTTGTTTAACTGAGGTGTTAGTTAAAGAAATTTGGGAGCAGATATGCATATTCATTTGGAAAATCTAAAAATTCTAAATTGGAGTTTGAAAAAGGACCAGAAAATTGCCAGGATGTGATTCTAGGCACTCACTGTTGGCTGCTGTTTGAGGACATCCTTTAGCAAGAAGGTCTCAGTCTGAAACAGTTTCACCTGTGCTCCATCTATTCTGTGGTAGATGAGATCCAATTTATTCTTCTAGAAACAGAGTCCACAACTACACACTGCTTTCCTGTCACTGCATTTAAAGTCTCAACAAGACATGGTACTTCATGTCTGCATCTATTTAAAGTACATTACATATCAAAATATTCCTGAAATTAGAGCAGTTTTATAATCAAGCCATTTGAATTAAGTTGATCAAAAGTGCGATGAAGAAGGTTTATGTGTGATGAACTGTTCAGCAATCCTGACTCATACTGTCTATATTCAACATGAGGAAGGTTGTCCTCATGCACTAATTAATGTATTGCACAAGCAATTAAAGATTTGTTTAATCACCTATTTTACTGCTTACACACATATTTGTGATGACAAAAATCACGCTTAGAGTCATCCCAGTGTTTGAGGTTAACCTGGAAAAAAGAGGCTCAGGGATGACCTTATCACCCTCAATATTTACCTGACAGCAAGTTATAGCTGGGGGGGGAGAGGGGGTGGTTTCTTCCTCCAAGTAGTAAGTGATAGGATATTAGGAAATGGCTTAAGTTGAACCAGTAGAGATTTAGATTGAATATCAGGAAAACTTTTTCACTGAAAGGATTGTCAAGCACTGGAACAGGCTGCCCAGGGGTAGGGGTAGAGTCACTACTGCTGGGGGTACTTAAAAGGCTTGTAAATGTCACACTTAGGAGCATGGTTTAGGGGTGCACTTGGAAGTGCTGGGTTCATTGTTGAACTCAGTGATCCTAAAGGTCTTTTCAGCCTAAACAATTCTAGGAAAAGCTGAATATCTGCACAGAAAAGATGTCCCTTTGCTCTCATTTCTCCATGTTGTTTTCAAGGCTTTTGCATTAATAATTCCCCCAGGATTGAAAGCTATGATATAGCATCAGCTGATATAGCATCAGCTTTGATATAATATATCATAAACTCAGTCCATACTACATGCAGAAGACCTCAGAGACTGATAGAACAACTCTGTGTCATTCAAATTTCCACAAATAAAACATCCTGAGGCTTGCAGGAGGCCTACCAGGTACTTAGGACTCATTGCTTAACCTTTGAATCTAGACATCATGCTGGTACGAAATAGAAAGGCAGTAATTATCAGAATTAGAAAAAATAATTGAAATTTATTAATGAATCATCCTTTCCCTTAAGCTGTACTGTAACAAAAAGTAATCATCATTATAATGAACAGTGTTATTATTGGACCACATTATGAACACCAGTGATTTTGTACCACGCTTTTACTGTCAGGGGAATGGTTCATTAACCACAAAGAACACTTCACATTAGGGATTCAGTTTATCTGGCCAATTTAGACAATGTTTAAGTAATTTTTAATTGAAATTGGGATCCTGTATTTTGGAATGGTGTAGTGGTTCAAAGGAACTGTAAGCACAGTTATTACAATCAAGTTGTTAATTTTTTAACTCTAGATAAAAGTTGTCCACTGGTCAATCTGTTAAGCAGCCATCCAGGCCTACCCTGCAGCTTCAGTACCAATTAGTGGTGTGGATAAGAAGAGGAAGATGAAGGCAAAACCTTTTCATAACATAAAAAATTTTCTGTTTAGCAAGGGGTAGATAAATTAATTTCCTGGAAAATGTGTTGTAGACAGGGAAGGAAGAATTTTTCTTGTAACCTTAATATAAAAAACTAATTTTCTTTGATGAAGCCAGATGTATGTCACATTACTTGTTGCAGTAAAAATCCTTTTGGGGCAAAATTGAAGCTGGGAAAAAAACTTTCACTTATGTTTTTCACAGTATTTCATCCCCTTAAAAGATAATATAGAATTAATGAAAATTGCCTTCAGACTGAGAAACAGCCCTGGCCTTCCAAGCACCAGGCAAGAAAGGTGCAAGTGCTGTATCTTAAGGAGGATTCAGATTAAATCCCCATTCAGTGTATATGTCACATTATTTTGTGGAGTTCATTGTCTCAAGATCTGCTGAGGATCTGTTACAACTGAAATGTGGAGATCCCACCATCTTAGCCTTAAGGCCTAACTTAAAATGAGAAGAATCCATACTGGTTCCTGTAAATAAACCAAACTGTACACCAAGATCTGCCATTAGCAAGAAATACCAATTCAAGTTCATTAAGATCAGGAATTAAGTCAGTGAGCTGTGACCTGTGGTGAGTGCTTACCTGGCAGCCACCCTGGGCTCACAGTGCCAGCACAGCTTCAGGATGGATGCAGCCGTGGAACCTCACTGAGCTGCAGATGATGTTGTGTGGTGGGGGCCCTGGAAGAGATGGCTTCCTCCACAGCTTTTTCCTGTGAACCAGCTGGAGCCCAAGGCGGCCTTGACCGCCTAGGGTTAAGGTTGCGCCTAGGTTTAGGGTTTTGAAAACCAGAAAGCCCAGAGCTCCAGCCTATCTTTTTTTTTCTCCAGCCTATCTTTTTTTGCAGCCGCAAAAGCCATCCCAAGGGGAATGCAAAACTGCTACAACATGGCTTCCTCCACAGCTTTTTCCTTGGAACCAGCCAGAGCGCAAAGCTGTCTTTACAGCCTAGGGTTAGGCTTAGGGTTGCCCCTGAGATTAGTGTTTTGAAAACCACAGAGCCCAGAGCTCCAGGCACACTGCAGCCACAAAAGCCATCCATTATGGATTGCAAAAGTTCCACAAAATGGCTTCCTCTGTGGCTGTGTCTGCATGAACTGGGGATTCTCCTGCAAGCAGTGCCAGCCAAATTATGTCCTTAGAAACTGCAGAAAATCAGATTTTGAACAAAAACAAAACAACTTTAAAGAGGTATAAAGTACTTTCAGACTTTAAAAACTCTATGTGGTTGGAGAATCAGAATAATGGTCACTATACTATTAAAAATTAGACATCAGAAAGGCTCTTCAATGTACCCAAATCTGTCATCTTTCTAAGCGGCGCCAGATCTCATGTGTAAATTACAATTAAGTGTATGTTTCGATATGAAGTCCAGAAGAGGAAGAGGATTTTAAATAGGTTTTACAGAGGGGGATTCGTGTTGTGGCAACTTGCCTTTGTAATTAGCCAGACAAACTGTTGAGTTCATCATCTACAAGTTTGATTTACACCAAAGGTATCTAATTCATTTTCTTCCTCTTGAGATTAATCATTATAAATCTCTTCCAAATGTACTAAATAATGAAATGAAATAGAATGAAATGAAACATATTCTTCATGCCTAAATGGATGGTTTCTCACATCCTAATGGAATATTGTTGAAGAATTACAATAGATGAAAGTGGTTCGAATACATTTGTTAAGTAATAACAAACAAGTAAAGAAAGACCACAGGGATTCCACTAGGCTGATTTCTCTTTGATTTCCTCATTTTAATTCACTTGTTTTCTTCACACTATTCCCTTCCCTTTCTTCACCAAATAAGTAATTGAGATGTTTCTTTGAAGATTCTAATGACTCTTGAAGTCATGTTGTTTTCCTAATATATATCATGTGTGTGTTCCTCCTCGGGAAACAGCTTTGTCTTCTAAACGAAAGAGAAGACTTTTTTAAAATCTCTGATGGCAAAAGAAGGGCTAGGGTTGGGAGCAGGTATTTAGGGAACATGTGAAGGACAAGAAATTCTTGTGGTTCTCCTACAGTTAATGAATGTATTAAATATGTTATAATGAAAGTAATAAAATGCCTTTCCTGTGAGGAAGGCAGGAAGGATGACTTGTGGCGCTGTACCCCTCAGCCTCACTACACTTAATGACTGGTGCCTTGATAACCGGGAACAGGGAAGTGCTCATCCCACCTGAGCCATTTCCATCTTTAATTTGGGTGTCACAGATACCTTATACACACACACACAAGTTTAATAGGGTTTCCCCTTTCTTGGATATGTTTAGTGTAGTAAATACATCTATATATGTCCTCTCTGAAATGTCCTGTAGCCTGGCCAGCTTAGCTCTGACTTTAGAGTTTCTTCAGCCTATTACTCTTCTTTGTCAAGGACTCTAAAGTTACTTTTAGTGGTAAGACTTCAAACAACACCTCTCTTGGCCCCTAATTTTATAAGCACTTTGACAATTTCTTTCCTACAAGTAGTTTTCTCTGAGTTTTTCTGGATGGATCTGTTCTTGACATCTCCTACCCAGTCTCCATCAAGTGTTCACTATTTGTAGTACTGTTA
This sequence comes from Ammospiza nelsoni, assembly GCF_027579445.1. Taxonomy (NCBI): domain Eukaryota; kingdom Metazoa; phylum Chordata; class Aves; order Passeriformes; family Passerellidae; genus Ammospiza; species Ammospiza nelsoni. Next base: position 27,240,267 of record NC_080639.1, read on the forward strand.
GTGGCCTTGGAGATCAGACTCAGGTCTGCACTTGTGTCTACAGATGCCTTTAATTCCCACTTTGTCTGCATAAAAGGCAGCAGATTTGTCTCTTCTGTTTTAAAAACGTGAGAAGCTCCCAAACCTGGGAGATAAAAATTTCCACTTAAAAATAAGGAAACCATGTTTAACAGCACTGGTAACAAGAGAATAAGTTGCACAACATAGTAGTAAACAGTTCTAGATATAAGATGGAGACTTAATGAACCAAAACAAACCAGAAATTTAAAAATCATAATTGGGAGCCCAGAGCAGAAGAGGCTGTAATAGGAGATGGTGAAAGACAATCCAGAAGTCAAGAGAAGAATTCTTTGATTGGAACAGGAGGAAAATGATGTAAGAAAAGAAACAAAGTGTCAGAAAAGAATCAGATGTGCTGATTTCTTCAACGTTTTTGTGGCAATTTTCAAACCCGTATGGTGAATGTCAATCAGATGTGGGCACCTAATTCAATTTATCTTCCTTGAAAGGTCCTCAAATGCAAATCTATTCAAATTAAGAGCCAGAAAAAGAGGTGGTGGGGGCTGGAAGAAGAAACACAAAAGCTTAAAAAGATTGATATTTCTTTTCACTCTTCTGTATGATGAATTGAATTTCTGTTAGTAACTAGCACTTTTGCAGATGCTTATTTAATGTCAAGCAGGGGAGAGGCAGTAGGTGTGGGCAAGGGAGGTGAGTCATGCCTTGCTCAAGAGGGAACCTGCTGTGATGTTCATAATGTACTGAATCAGGTTCAGAAATATGAAAGTTTCTTTTCCTTTTTTCTCTACACCATTTGTTTTCTTATGTCTGACAGATACACAAATTCATGGCAGCTTCTTAATAATAATTTGTACCATTGATATTTAGATCTGAATTCAATTGTTATTCTAAAAGATGATGAATTGTTCCTCATTTTTACATAAATACAATAAAAATTTATTGTCTTATTTATAACTGCATGGTGCAAGAACTCTTTGCAGAGAACTGGGAACTTGGCCACCTCTCTCAGCAGCAGCCCAAACTGGCTGTGGCATATGCTGTTATACTCTCCAGATTTAAAGATGTGAGGCAGTCGTCTGGCTGTTTGTCTACTGGAACATCCTTCTCTGATGATCTGAATAAAACCCAGACTGTTTGGGACTTAAATCAGAGGTGCATGTAACACCACAAGTCTCTGTCATTATAAGGCTGGGAGTTGTCTGAAGACATTGCCATCTGGTGCATAGAAAATAGGAGATTTTGATGTTTGAGGGAAAAAAGCTGTGGCAGACTTTTGGAAGAGGTGTGATTTGTTTCCCTTGCTTCATTACACTAATGTGTAAGATTCAAATGCTATTTTTTAAGGTTCAAATTGAATTGGTTTCCTCGGGGGAAGAGAGGATTGGTGACAGGAATGAAAGACTTTTCCCTTTTGAGACCCTACTTGGGCACCCTTGTGGATAGAAGACATCATTCAAATTGAAAAAAAAAGCTTCAGTCTGGGATGTGTTATGAGGGCACCAGCAGGCCCTTAACAGAAGTTTCACATTCTCCTTTATTTATTTTATTTCTCTGTGAGCCAGTTGTCCATGCAAAACATGACAGTTAATTACGCCTCTCTGTTTCCCTCTGACAAATAAAGCGCAAGTAATGCCAGCAAGGATTAAACTGTTTGCTTTTGGTTTACAAGGAATTAAAGCAGTGTGCAGTAAATTTTCCTGTAAAGGTCTTTTCTAAAGCTGTAGACTAGGGAAATAATATTAGCAGGTAATGTTGTGGATGCACAGCTCGGTTCAACAACCTTTAAATAAACATCCAATATGTTTTTCCCTCTCAATGGGCTTTACTCAAGGTGTGTCACTTGGGCTTCAGCAGATGTGAGAGTGTTCTACCTGTGCATCCTGTCAACCAAACATATCCACATTCACATCCACATCAGAAAGAGGATTGGGAAAGTGGGGTATGTAGTGGGTTATCTAAATAAAGTGCTGGAGCTGTAGGTGGGGTGTCCAAACACCTACACACCACCTCTATAGGATTATCCACATGGATGTAGCAGAATAGGGTAGGAGGAAAAATGAGAATCAGAGGCAAAAAAAAATTCATGCATTTTATTGAAGAATAATCCAGAAAGCATACACAAATACAGATCTAGCCTCCTTATCCATAGGTTTCTGGAAAATACAGCAGGCAAAATACCACTGTATCTTTGCTCTTTTCTAGCACAATGGCTGTGTAATTGTACATGCTCAAAAAATCCTTTCATACCTAGTTTAAAAATAAGTAGTAGTCTTAAGCCTTAGACTGTTGTCAATAACTGTTATTGAAACTTGAAACTGCTAAGGAATAAAAAAGAGAAAAAGAAATTCTGGAGCACTTTAAGGTTCAGGGAGACTGAAAGACCTAGCAACAGATTGAAAGAAAAAGGAGCTGCAGGTGTAATATTTAATGGAGTGTTAATTGTGCAGTGGCTAAAAATAAATAGGCAGCACAGAGTTTGTTTTTGGGTGAGTGGTTGATTGCAAGTGCTAAGCTCTACAATTAAAATTATAAATTATGAGCTCACTTTTCTGTCCCATGGTTGTTTTAGGACTTTGATGGACTTCCCTGTGCAAAGTCTAATCAAATACATACTGAACAGGATAAGAAAGCACAAGTTGTGGGGTTTGGTAGTCTACCTACTATTTATTCTAATGTTTAGGAATATGAACTACGCCTGAATCTCTAAACCTCATATCTTATATTTAATGTGAATTTAACTTCTATTAAATGACAAACTGGATTATTTCCAGTAGAAGGCTAAAAGCACTTTAATTAATTTAGTAGCACTTTAATTGTTAACATTGCTCCCTCTTCTAATGACAATCAATAGATAGGAAATTCTTTTTAGTGTTAGAGAAGAGTTTTCAGAGAACCTCAGAATCACAGAATGATTGGCATTAGAAGAGACCTCTGGGGATCAGCTCCATGTTAGCATGCAAACCATGACAGTCACATCTGAGGATCAGCACATGGTATATTTTATCTCAACTTGTGATTTAGTTTAGAGCTGAGCAAACTACACCAAACTAAGCCTTAATTAATATTTTTATTAAGGAGTTGATCCCTGAGAAAAACCTTAGTACTTTTTGAAGTTAGTCTGTTAAATAAGTAATGTCACTCTTTGGTTGGGGTAAGGGACTCTGGGTACTAGGTCTTAAAATTATGTTGTTTTTTATTTATGTTGTTGCTGTTACTATTTAAAGGCAGTAAAGTAAAATGCAACCACTGATTATATTTATATGAGAAGGTATTTGGATATATTTGTGTTTTGGAAGAAGTGCAGGATCTTCTGTCTCAGCTTCATAACAAACCTATGGTAGGAATGTACTGCTTCCTGTTGTTGCTGTGGGAATACATTTCTGCTAGTATGATCTTCCATTTTCTTATCTGCTAAAGCCTTTGGATGTTGATGCTGTATATCACTCACTAAATACTATCCTGTAAGCACAAAAGAGTAAGCACTTTCTACTGTTTGCACTTGAACATGCCTGTCCCTTCCCCACAAATTAAATGAAGCTGATAAAATAGAGTGGCCTTCTATTGCAAACACAGCCCACTGAAAAAGGTCAGAAAGTTAAAAGCAGATTTCTATAATTCACAGGAGGCACGAGACATTAAGAGTTACTGCCTCATTCATGTAACAAAGATTGTGTCAAGAAAATAAAATAGTACAATATTTATCTATTCTCATGAAAGCATTCATCAAAAGAAGAACCAGCTATAAAGATCATTCATCAAAAGCTACTAAGAGTTTTTAGCTGTACAATTCACCACAGAATTAGCAAGCTGCTGCAGTTTTGGAAGCAGAGCAACAACACACATCCAAACTGTGAAGAATTCAAAGGAACACAACATTTCTTTATCAGCTGTCACAGACCTCTAGGGTCCTGCTGTGAAAGCATTGGAGAAATGAGAATCTGCAAATCATTCCTTTTTTGAGGGGTTTGGCTGTGACCCAGCAGGTAAGAAGTGATATTTCCTTTTAAGCCAGGTACTGGCAACTGTGACCTGCCCTCTGAAAGTGCCCACCTCAGCCACACTGGGAGCACAGTGGGGTCCATTTGCAGCCCCCACACACCTTGGTTTGCTCTGCAAGGATGCCAGGTGACAGGGCAGGCTGGGAATCGTACACCTGACCTTGCCTGGATGACCAGACTGGCCACCTCTGCCTTTGAGTCCTGCCAAGAGGTGGTGGCTCAGTCTGAGGGGCATTGTTTTCAACCTCTGACCAAGGAAACAGGACCTCCTAGTGGAGGGGCAGTTTGGCAAGGCAAGGCACCTTAGCTTCCTGGGGTTACTGCACTGACTCACAAGGGAAAAAGGCTTCTTGCCTTTGAATTCACTGGCATGTAATAATTACCATTTGCCATGTAAATCCCTTCCCAGAGGCCACGTGCTGCCACTGCTTACTCTGACCCTTACAGCATTTTTCCGGTATTTTGCATTGAACAAATTAAAAAAGAGATGACTGGGCATTTCTTCAGGTTCAGAGCCCAAAACTTGTTCTGCTTGCCTACCCATGGGAGCACACTGCTCATACTTTGGCAGTGCAGCACTTCCAGCAGTCTGTGGGTGACTCTCACTACCTGTGCACCACTTTAGGAATAAAAACAACTCTCTTGAAAGAAATCTGACCACTGTTGAACTTTTTTGCTATATGAAATTACTTCGGGAACTGTAACTAATTAATATCTCATTACCCACACACCATTCCTATGGAACAGTGACTGTTACAATACTGAACAAATTCAAGGGTATAGAAAAGCAAACATAGCTAATTTGCTTAAATATTGCTTTTAACTTCAGCTTTGAGACCTTCCACTGCATGCCAGAGTTTTATGAGCTTTATTCTCACTTGCTTTTGCACTAAAGAAATTGGCTATGACTGTCAGGCAGGCCTGAACTTGATGTAACATGGCCAAGGTTGCTTGGAACTGAGAGATTTGATCCCTTCAGCAATGCCCTTCACTGCATCCATCAGAATATACAAAGAGGATCTGGAGACTTCACAGCTTCAAACTCAATATTTTTTTCAAGCATCCTTCCAGTTTGTTTATTGACATAATTCTAATGTCAGTAAGGTTCATATAATCAAATTTGGTTTTTTAACCCTTCTTCACAGAATCTTCTGTATGTTTTAAAATGTATTCAGATAGCTTTTTATTGTCAATTTTGTTATTTCGTTTGAGTTTTTTTCTAATATACGGGAGTTATATATCAATTTTTTCCCAATGTACAATAACTTTTTAAATTGCTAAAGCATAATGCATAAAGCAAAAGTGGCTTCATTTATGAAAAAGACAATCTATCATAGCTCGTTTAATTGTTTTTGTTATTTATATCTCTAAATATAATACATTAATCATTTGTGAGCTATTCATGCTACATTTGTATCCATTAAAACATTGGGCTGAAAAACCAAGTAGACAACATTTGAAAAAAATTATTTTGTTGGATGAGATCGAAAAATCAGGCAATAATACTGCATCTATGTAAAAAATTGGTACTCTTATGACCAATTCATGTCTATAGATTTATAGGTAATAACATAATATATATGCCATATGCAACTAAATATATAATTTAAACTAATTTAAATAGAATTAGGTAAAATATTTATACATAAAGCACAAACTGACTAAAATATTACTTCTATATTTATATTTATATATAATATATATTATATTGGTTTATATATATTAATTGGTCAAAAGAATGTCTATTCTCTCTTTATATCTATTTTATTGTCTTGAAAGTCATATTAATATTCCTGATTTGCTAACATTTTTCAACATTCAGGATAAAACCAAAAATATATTGAAAAACTTGAATTGAAACATGACTTCAACAAAATATTATATAAAGAAACACTGGCTATTTAAAATCTTTTCCAATAAAACAAAGGTGCCATTTTTATTTACAAGTTGTTTTAATATTTCTGAGAGGGTTTTCATGCATTTCAGAATGAAAAATCTCTGGGTTTTATGCTCTTTATAGAAGAGGATTTTTTTTCCACAAACTGTTCCAATAGTGTGGAATAACTGATCAGAACAGTTTTTAGTTTAAGTGTTTTGTATAAAGGTTTTGTATTTTATTATTCCCACAGATCAATAATCCACATATTACAAAGCACAAGGCTTACCTTTAGGATTTTAAACCTGCCCACACCTCTTAATCATAACGTTCTTCCCAGAGTATTTCTATGCATCTGGCATGGCAATCAATTGTGACAAGAAAGGAAGGTCCTTGAAGAAGATAATGAAAGATTAATATTACAAATGGGAGTCAGAATGGCAGTGATAGAACTTGTTCTTTAGTGATCTGTAAGAAAATGGTGTTTTCTTCGGAAGCATCTATCTCATAAACAAAAATCTTGTCACTGATAATTTTCTTTTCTCTTGATTTCAGTATCATCCGTCCACTGCATAAGAGCTTTGTGTTCCACTTTTTAATCAGCATTCTCAAGGGAAGGTAATCAGACATAAAATACAAATTACTAGTGATCCATAAGATACCACAGGATTACCCCTACTCCCTTTTCATTTTTTTCTGATAAGACTGTAAGATCCTTTCATTAAAAAAAAAAAGGAAAAGAAAACCTGATCTAAAAGATAACAAGTGACAAAAACAAGATGACAGATACAAAGATTTCAGCCATGTACATGTTTCTAAGAGTTCCTTTCAAAAATGTATAGAAAGACATCAAACAAAAGCTGCACAGATAATTCAGAAAGCCTGAAACCTAACATCATTTGAAATTTCACAATGCCAGGCCATTTTGGTCTATGACTTAAACCTACACTGCTAAAATCAGGGCAAGCTTCAAGTTAAAGGAAGGAGGCATGCCCTATATTAAGCATATTTTACAATATAACCTGAATTACAGCTTGCTTGTATTAATCATAGTACAAATAATATGTTTTTCTTAGTCTAAGAACTAAAAATAGTTATGCTGTATTACATGAATGAGGCAATAAATTTTTCGCTATAGCAATTAATAATACCTGTTACTAAACTTTTCATCCTCAAAGTTAGTAATTAATCCTTATAAGCAAAGATAGCTGAAAGATCTGTCTTAAATAATTTATCTGAAAGTACATTATCATTTTTTTCCCAAGAATTTCCTGCTGATATTTCCTAAAGAAGTGAAAAGGACTGTGATTCCCACGTGTTGTTCAAATTGTGTTCATTCTTAATGAGGTCTGACACATTACATGGGATTATTTTTATTTCCAGATGACCATTAGGAATGTCCACTGATCTTTAGGTGATCTTTGGAAAGCATTCTTAATTGTCGGTTTAGTTTCCAAGTGTATGAACAGAAATTAGTATTTAAGCAGTGCAGTCACATTTGAAAGCTGTTATTTACACTCGAAAGCAGAGACATAAAGGCTGGAAGCATTGACAGCTTGCCCAGATATTCAGAGGAATGTTGTCTTTGGTCCTGCATCTCTGACTGGCATGATTGTCAGCTGAACCGACATAAAAGGGACTTTGTCATTATAAAATAAATTTGTTTTACCATATTGACACTTCTTGCTATTGGTGTTCCTTTCTCTGTGAAATTATGAGAGTTATGTTAAATTAGGAAACGTCTGGCCCTGAACCTTCAGAGTGTAAATCTGTTGCCTAATTGATCATGACCACATTACATCTTTTCCAATATGATTTTCTTTGTCTACATGAGGTTGTAACAGCTGCTTAAAGGATATTAATGTGTTAGCAAACTTGATTTAAATGCTTTTTGTTCCTGAAGTTTGGAGAAGAAGAACAGTAGGATCAATAAAGACAGTTGTTTTTTAGCATTACCTCTTAGCCATTATGGTTTGGTAATGATTCATCCATCAGATTTTGTACCAGGACCTAGGGGTGCATAAATATCATCAGCTGAAATATTTCCAACTTACTGTTTATTCACCCAAAAGAGAGCTTCAATGAAGAGTGCTTAGGAGAAGATGAAAAAAGCTTAGAAGAAAATGCCTACCTGGTTTGTTCTTAAAATGTATTTTGAAATTGAGAGTCTTTAGCTTCCAGACTGCAGATGTGATGTGTCAGAGAGGTCCTCAGCTCTGCCCCATCCCTACCTTCCCTCTGAGAAAGGGCAAGCAGGCAAAGAGCAGCTGCTGTCCCAAAGCCAGAGCTGGAGGAGCTTGTGCCCACGTTTGGGAAAGGTAATGGGCTGCTGCAAGTACAGAGCTGAGGGGAGTTCAGGGTCCCTGTCTCTCTGCAGGTTGTTCTTTTGCCAAGAATAGAGATTATGATAATAAATACTTGTTTTCTGTAGACAACTCTGTCATAAATATTGTCTCTTCTAGGCAGTTTTACACTTTTGTTTCACGTAAGTAGCTCTTTCCTTTACTTTGATACCTCATTATCCCCCTGCTTCCCAAACTAGCTATAGAGCAGGAGCAAGGCTGAAAAAGACTACTTAGCTTTCAGTCTTTCAAACTGCAGAGAATGAGGAGGATGGGAGCCTCTCTGCAGGTATTGTTTTGTTGCATTTTATTAGATCTGTTTCTTGAAGAAAAAGCCAGATTAAAAAAGCAGAGAATGGATCTTTGCCTTCCACTATAATAATGGTCCCAGTACAAAAGGTCAGTAGTGGATGGCTAGTGGATATACTTTTTTTTCTTTCAATATTAAGAAACAGCTATGCTTGAATCTGGCTTCTCAGGAAACAAGTAACTTGGACAAAAATGTGCTTCTGATATAAAAAACTGCAAGCATGGCCAGAGGCACAAGGACCTGGATCTATGTGTACTGTTAAGAGAGGATGGTTCTCTCTTTCAAGAACTGAATTCACAGTCTGGCAAATAAAAAGAGAAGGTATAAGAGGGGTGCTGCAGCATAGCTTTGTGGTTTCATGTTTAGAAGCAAAAGGAAAATAAAGTAAATGCCATCCTGATAACAAATATGTACTGAGACACCTAATTTAGGGCCAAACCTTTCTTGCCTCCCCTTCCTCCAAGTTTCTCTCTCTGAGCCCATGAACCCAAGGCTAGACAGGAGTTACATGTGATTGTAGGAGGGATGGTTCAGTGGTAGCTCATGCCTCCTGCAGGTCTGTGAGAGCTGGCTGCTCTCCTGCCCATGCTTGTGAGTGTTGCTGGGCTCATGTAACAACTGCCCAAGCTTCCAGAAAAGCCTTAAGTGAATGGTGGATGCTGGCTTCTACTGGTTGATGATAAAACCATACAAAGTCCTGTTCTTTGGTGCAGAATAGAGGTTGGCCATGGCAAACATTTCCAAGTAAAAATTGGACGTTATCATAAAAAAAGAAAGCGTTGAATAAAAACTGAATAACCTGGAAAACATTTTCATATTTAAAAGACAAATCAGCCCAGAAATATTTTTAAAATGTTCAGAAAACCTTTTTCCTGAGTGTGGTCTCTGCTGGCCAGCTGCATGATAGCATCTAAACACAAACCAGACTGACCACTCATTCAACCGAGCCCCATAGCCTGTACTGTCAACATGTCCCTGCCCTCTGAATAAGTCAAAGACAGCAATTCAAGTGTCCTGTCCCCTTTTAAGAATCTTAGATTGCCCCACTGGATCCTCCTGGTAGATAAGTTTTTCATTATTGTTTAGAAATAACCCGCAAGACAAGCGAACATTTAAAAAAAAAGTCATAGAAGTGTAATTATAATGCAAGTTAATCCACTCCTTATCATACAAAATAAAGGGCTTTTGTGAAAGACTGCATCTATGTTCTGAAGACTATTGTGTTTACTGGAGGAAAAACAAATCTCCTGGGGAAGAAGCTGTATCTTTGACTTAAGATACATAATCAATAACCTTGCAAGGCACTCAGACTACATATTCACTAAGGAGCTACTTTAATCAAACACATCCATGTCTCTTTTAGGATTGCCAGCTACACTAAAACAGTCTTTCAGGCTCTTGTTTTCATAATGTTAGTCCTACATGACAGTTCTGTGTCATCTGACAGCCTTAATCCATCTCAAGGTTAGAATCTATTTTGTATTTCAAATCTCCCAAATCTCTGACTACTTAGTTTAAGTAGGATTAACATAAGCACCAGAAACCACAGAGAAGCAGCGAAAGCCAAGATTATGCTTTGATCTGCTCAAGTAGACATTTGCTGAACTCCAGCAATACAATGAGCAGCAGAGCAGAGAACAGGAAAGCACAGCCTCAGAGCAAAGCTTTGTGATGGATGCGCCCTGGCAGGAAATAACCAGCTATGTTGTGTGCTTCATTAAAAATTTTTACAGAGAAAGTTGGGAGAAAAATACCAACACCGTTCTTATCAATGAAGCAGAAGCAGATTTTTCAACACAATTTTTAGTCCACTCAACAGACTAAAATCAATGAGGAAACTATTCCTTATGGTACTGGAATTTAAATGAAGGCTATTCCTGGCCCTATATAGGCAATAACAGGCATTTGGATAAGTATTTGTCTGCTTATAAGTGCGGAGATTACCTTTAGCAGTTGCTACCAGCTCAGTTGACAGGGTTGAGTAAGCTCTGTCTGCTGTGTAGCAAGTCCTGATCCTACATCTCTAATGCAGGTGTGATTTAAGTTTATATCATTAATTTATTGTTAAGTTTAACAATCTAATGGAATTGATCGCTTTCATCTCCTATTTCCTAGACTTAGAATTTATTTTATAGGCCAGCTCTTGTGGTTCTATGCTCATGTGTACAGGGCAAAAGGAGTTTTGTTTACTCCTAGATGAAGAAAGTAGATTAGGTGTCTATTTGCCAATTTTACTAAAAATAAATTTAAAAAGAAACTAATAACTTCAATACTAAAATAAAGTTTTAAATAATCTTAATTATACTGATATTTTTTCCGATTGAACTGTCAACTTGTATAACCAGTCACATGTTAATAATCACTTAAAAAACCATTTAAAATTGCATTTTTTCTTTAAATGTAGGACTTTCAAATGGGAGCCCTCGCCTGAGGAAGGATGCTGATATTACAATCATATTTAACATTACACTGGGCATGTTGCACATATTCTGAATATGAGTTTGCAAAGAATTTACAGAACACTGCCTCATTGTCTAGAACGAGGAGGATATTTTATTTCTGAAAAATTAAAAAATAAAACGAAATTTCCTTTCAGGAAGGGAAAGGGGATTTTGTGACCCTGAAAAGAAAGGCTTAAAAACACTCTGGAAAGGAGATAGGATCAAATGAAATGCAATTGAAAAAAACCAGAAAATCAGCAATTTTAATGTCTTCAAAAAATAGGCTCTGAGGAAATGAGGTGCACTGCAAAGGACAAAAACATACCAAAACTCAGCTCACAGATGTTGCAAAAACAGGGGAAAATGTCAAGGAGGAAGACACACCATAAGGAGAAAGATATGAAGGACATGGTATGGATACTTAACAAAAAAAAAAAAAAGTTTTTCCCAAAGTCAAAACCATCAAAATGCAGGCAGGCCATATGCCATCAAGTGCAGGCACATGCAGCAAAGCTTGCCAAAATTGATCCCCACTGAAGGCCAAAACAGAAAAGAAGGATTTACAAACGCTCTGGAATGGAGATACCGTCAAAGGAATTGCAATTGGAGGAGAAAAAAAGAAAATTTGGGAAATTCCTCGATTACAAGAAAATGGACCGGGATTATATCAGGTGCAGTGCAAAACACAAAAACATGCCAAAACTAAGCTCACAGATGTTTCAAAAGCAGGGGAAAACATGAAGGAGGAAGACACAACTTGGAGGGGAAGATATGAGGGACATGGCATGGATATATGAAAAAAGAAATAAAACAGAAAATATATTTCCCAAAGCCAAAGCCATCAAAAGGCATGGCATGCCATCAAGTGCAGGGTCAAGCACCAAAGATTCCTCTATTGGTCCCCAGTGAAATCGCAAGATTCCCTTTCCCTTCCTGAAATGAAATGAAATTTGCGTTCCTTATTCTTTTGTATGCTTTTTTACACTTATTCTTTTGTATGCTTTTTTACACTTTCAGAATAATGTTGTCTTATTTCCTATTCCCTCAACTTACTAATATTCTTCCCTTTTTTTTTTTTTTTTTTTTTATTTATTTGGGTATTTGTGGCTCTTTTTTGTTGTTGGTGCAGTTGCAATAATGTGGATTGTTCTGGCTTCTGAGTTTCAAGTAATAAGAATAAGAGAAAACACTTTTTTTCTTTTTTTTTTGCATACTCAGATCTGTACTATAATAGACTAAAACTCCTCTCCTCCCTCTCCTTGCTCCAGGTCAGTTTTGGGATGTCTTGTGGACTAGGACACTGGCAGGAATGATGGGGTGGTACACTCAAATGCACATAGGAACAAAAGTAATCAGTATATCACAGAAATTGCAAAAATTGAAATTTTTGGTGGGGTTTTTTTAACCTTGCCATTGAAACAGGCATGTCAACTCTGTCTTTCACAGAGGTAAAGCGACAGAACTTGAGCCACCTCCAAGCATAACCATAAGAGACAAGCGTCCCCCTTTGTTACCCAGGGAGCACTTTCAAGTCTGCCTGCTGTAGACCTTGTGGATGGAGCAGGAAAGGAGCACCTTGGAATTATTCAGCAAACCTATTGGATTGTTTTGATTCATGTCTGGACTTCTGGTTTCTGTCCTAATGCAGTATAGCAGGCAGAAGATGCTTTCCATCTGTGCTATTAATGGGCAGTGGGAGTGTTCAAAGTACCTCTGAAGGGACATTAAATCCTTGCCAGTCTGTCACACCAAGAGGGGGAGAGGTCTCAAGCCAGCTGAATCCTTCTGGCAGCCAGTTGCCATCTGTCCCTGTACAAATGTCATGGATCACCTCTAACCAGGCCACCTGCAAGGCTTCCTCTGCGGATGTGAGGGGCAGGGAGGATGCACCATTCTCCTGTTTCTCCTGAAATCCCTGTGGACCATCAGTACAGCCAACAGCATCTGGAGGAGCTGCACCCTCTAGCCTTGTGTGAGGTTATTGAGTGTGCTGCCAGCTGCACGTCATGGGACAGCAATCCTGTCTTTTTCTTGTGTTCCCAGTCTTTCCAGCATGCTGCCTGGCTGCAGAGAGCCACACTGATGCTGCCCCAGTGTTCCTCCTGCTCTGGATGTGGATCTGTCTGTCTCACCCTGAGACTCAGCACCCTCCCACTGCTGTCTGGCCCAGTGAAATTATCATCCTAACCTCAATAAAGCACTTCATTATTTTCTGTGTTGTAATTCCACCGGAATGCTTATAAAGGGGACAAGATAGGAAACTGTGGGATGATGGAATTCTGCAATACAATAAAAAGGGATTATTTTTCTTAATAAAAGGGGCTTTTCTGAGACTTGCAAGCCCAATGCACTCAGCTGTCCTTTTAGTACTGAAAATCCACTTTTTTTTTTAGGGCTCATATGCAGTAAAATGCTCAACTGAGTCTCCCTGTGTCTTTTCCTCTCAAAAAAATCTGGTAATGTGTCTATATTATGTTATAGAAAATCGCCTTTTTTCTGCAGCTCTTAGCTGATTTCCAGGGGTGACAGCTAGTTCAGCTCAGCCCTGCTTTCATTTAGAAACTCATGCCCATTACAGCAAGCAACTCCTTTTCCTAGTGCCATGTCTGAAACAGCCCATAACTACTTTTATGTAACTTATAGGTCTTTTCAGGAAAAAAAAGGTCTGAGTTGCAGAGTTTGGCTCCATCAAATATTCCCTTTCACTCAAACAGCTGTTTTCATATCAACCTGCTTCATACTTGGGATAAATCTGGGCATTTTAAAGGGGAGGTAGCATCTGCTGAAGGTTTTTTTTTTTTGCTTTGTGCATGCTAGGAATTCAAATGTTGGGTTTACAGACCATGAGTAAAGGATCTTACTGCCTTCTTCAGACTTTCCTACAAGAAAATTTATCTCTGTGTAACTAATTTAATGCTTAGTGGGAGATAAAGAGGGAGAAAGAGGGTAGTCTCATGATTTTCCATGTAATGAATTTCCTTGATTTGGGATTAAGGTAGCGGGAAAGCAAGGAGGTTGTTATTTAATAAATTCTAATTAATAAAATTCAAGATAATATAGGTCCAGCTTCTCTCATTTATCTATGTGTTAGACTAATAAGGTGAAATTGCTTATGCCAGTGTAACACTTCATTGTCATACTGAGAGGAGTACATCTCATACAGTACTGTCTGGAAAAACAGAGATAATTCTCCAAAAATAACCAGGAGGTAAACATCTAGCTCATTTTCACTCTTCAGTCTATGTTGTTCATACGTTAATCTGTGTGTTTTTCTGTTCAGTCTAGCTAATCAATATGTCAGAATCTCCCAATATAACTTGTTTCTGCAGATAATCTTCTAATTTAATAAGATGAAATGCATGCTACAAATTCCTCTCTTTTCTATTCCTCTCTTTTCTTTCTAGATTTAGGGAGAAGAAAATGTAGTAAGTAACATCTGATCTGAATGAAAACTGCTTACGGTTGCTGCATGAGATAGAGGCTGGGAGAGAGACAAGGAAAGGAGTTCTCTACGCCTACCTTACATTGATACTATTAGACCAGTGGACTTCTGAGCTACTCAAGATCTCTTTTGAGGGCAGAACAAACAGGAATATGACTCATGTTCTGTGAATCATCATTTGAAAAAACCTAGAGAGGTTTGCTGACTCTCCAAGAGTCTCATTTCCTAGCTAGAACTTAGACTTTTTAGTCTAAAAGCTAGGCAGTGTGAACATCCCTAAATATTCTATCAGCTTTATATATCCAGCCTTCAAGCTGTAATCAATTTTTCTTTCCTTCATTCTATTTTTACTGCTCTGCTAAAATTACAGAAGCCCCAACCTGGAGTCTATCCAATAGCCATAGCTTCTCATGGATAACAAAAACTGACCCACAGCCAAGAGAAAATGGAGTGATAGAGAGGAACCTTTTTTATTTGGGCTTTGAGAATCCCATTTTCCTCTCCCTTTCAGGCCAGTACAAATGGGGCTACAAAAATATCCACTGCTTCAATCAATCATTTCTGTCATGGTACCTCATGTCTATGATCCCTCTTTCCATTTCAAATAGTAAAAATATTCCCAAATTTACTTTCAAAGCCTATCCTTGATGTTTCTTTATTCTTTTTATGCATGAATAATCTATGAAGCTATTGATGCTCTGCACTTACATGCTTCCATTAATGCTGACCTTGACATCCAACATATATTTTTCTTCTTTTCATGGGAGAAGTTCCACAGGTCTGTTCAGTACCTTTGCTTGGGGCATATGTACTTTGTGCATATCAACCTTTAAATCTCCTCCAAAGCTGTAGCAATTCTGCATATGAAGCCCACTTAACATTAACCAAGCATCTCTTTTGCTGGGAGTTATCATAATAGTTTCACCATCAAATTTCTCTAGACACTCACTTTGAATGGGACACACAGCAATGTTTTCTTATATGTAAAATGTCTTTTAAAAGGTTAGGCACATTTGATATGTTTTTGTACCAAAAAAAAAAAAAGTCAAATATTCCTTCTTCTTTGAAGGAAGATATGGAAATTTGAAATTAAATATAAGAAACATGATCTAATTTTTCTTGGCCAGTCAACAGTTTGGCACCTAAAGTGGTGCATAAGGCAGCCTGTATCTGTATTCTCCAATGACTGTCTGAGAAGATAACCCAGTTGGACCAGACACAACACCAAAGTACTCTGAAGTTAGGGGAAAGTCTCTCTTTGACTTGCTTAAAAACAAACTTACACCCAGAGGGAGAAAAAGCCAATATTAGAATGCTTCACATTTCTCCATTCTGAACTAGATGGGCTGGAGATGCAGAGAGGACAGACAAAACCCATTAAGTCTATTGAGGAAGATTCATAGAGTCTAGATTCTTTTTACCCATTATTATGCTGGCAGCTTCAAAAAGGTGTCAATTTGCTGTGCCAAAATATGGAACTAAAACCAGAAATCCTCTTTTGGATTCATGAGAAGAGAAACTATCTGTTTGTGATTCATGATGAAAATATACGTTATATATGAGTGTAAAAGTAGCCAGTTCTGTGTTGCATAGAAAATAGCCTTGTAAATATCTTTCATATTGACTTGCTCATAGTCCTTATGCTTTATATGCAGGATAAACCCTGAGTTTGAAGTGTGTTTATTATTTAAAGGCTTGTTTTGATATATCAAGGTCTCTCCCATTCCTCTGGATGGTCCTTTCCTTTGAAGGTTCACTACCTGATTGAAATGAGAATTTCCATCCACTGCATCAAACAAGCAATGATCTCTCCTGAAAGGTTCTCTATTTAATGGCACTCTGTGTAATAGGAGCAGAGAGGGGAGGGGAATTTTTTTTTCCCAAATCCCTGGTCATCTTGTTATGTGTAATAATGTAGAACCTACCATGTTACAGATGGCAGAACTAATGTAACCTTGGTGTTTCTCTAATAGAATTCAAGCTCAGGTAATAAATGAGCTGTATGCTAAAGAGAGAATGAGAAGTTCAGAGGGGAGGGTAATGAACCCAGTAACATCAAATACCTCTATCTCAACCATCACTATATTTCTTCAGCATACAAATTTTGAAACATGAGGGTAGACAAGAAAATAAAAGTGTAAGCTCAATTTTTTTAATATTGGAATATTCCCAGATTAGTTCCTTTCTAGTATTACACCCTTCACCTATTACAGGTGCTTTCCTGGAGGTGCTTTATTCTGATTTTTGCTGTTATTAGCAAAGGCATATGCAATAGGAATTCCTGATTAAAAATGCTTCATTTTCTTGTTGTCCTGAGAATTCTCATATTCTAAAAGCAAACCTTGCAATAACTTTTATTTACATGGTAAATCACTGGGCACACACTGAACTCAATGGAGTTTGGTTCTTTTGCAGCAAGTAATGGTCTCTTCCATTCTTAATACAATTTGGAGTCCTTCCCTTCAAGTAGCTTACTGTTACTATAACACTGATAAATCTACTGGGGGGAAAAATCATGGTCACCATCCTGGCTGCTCTGGAACAATGAAGTTTTTCAGAGTTCAGCTAAACATCCTTGAGGAAAATAATGATATTGGGACCAATGTTATACTTTGTCTTACACTACAGCTACAAGGCAAACTTAAAATTCACCACCTTCTCTCTAAAAAGGTGCTTTTTTTGATCTTGTCTTCTGTCCCTTAAAAGTACAGCAACACATAGGTGCAAATACATTGTATTTATATATCCATTCAACACTGGTGAGGACCAGCATGTCCACTTTTTGCACACATGCAACACACAGCCCATGAGAGAAATGGAGAAACCTCAGGGGATCCAGCAGACAGCAACCCCAGCAGTGAGGTATGGACTATATGATCTGCACAGAGAAACTGGTGGTGCTGAGCTTGATTGGTTTAGCAAAGTGATGGTTGAGAGATATTTGCTTCAAATCCATTTCTGTTTGAAGGGCAGACAAGGATAATGGAGCCAGGTGGTATTGACTAACACCTGGCAGTTTATCAAAAGGTCATTGCCAAACTGTGGCTGACAAACTTCAGAGTGGACATTAAGAAAAAAAAATCCCTGAAAAATTAGTAGTTATTTTTAATATTAACACTTGTGTCTGAAACTTCTATATATTTGCTACATCTTTGCATCAAATTGTATGCAAATCTGAAGTCCTTGTTCTACCTTTTGGTTAAACAATCAAAGACACATTTGAACAAATTTGGTACAAGCTCAAACAAAGGCCACAAAAACTTTAAAAGTCAGTTTTCAGATTGTTCTCTGTGTGAATATTCAACTTATTTCTCTTCTTGGGTGAGGAGTGAGGCTGATCATTACAATAGTCTGGCAGGTTTTTAAATTCACTGTAGTGTATTCTCTCGATTTGCATCACACAGTGTTCTGATTTTGTTCTGACCCAGAAGATTCTGCAATTTACAACTGAAAATTTATCTTGCACATGGTCTTGTATTATGTGGTTCATTGGTCTGCCTCTCAGATATTCAGTATATTCTGTGTGTCATTCGGCAGCCTGACCTCTTATGTACCCCCAAAATACCTGACCCAAGATTACTAAGGCTGTAGAGCACTGCTTTTGATGCAGAATTTTTGGAGAACCTTTGATCCAAAAATTTAATAATTTCATTAAGCACTGTCATATAAACAACATTTTGAAAGTTTAAAAAAGGTTAATAGGTGGACACAGCCCTGACCAGTATAGGCAGCAAAGAAAGGTTTTGACATCTCAAATTCACTTGAGGCCTCTCCCACTGCAATATGCTGAAATGAGCAACCAATGCTCTCAATTTTTTTGAACAGCTAAATATCTGCTGTTTTCATCAAAGAACTTAGCTAGGTTCCTTTAATTCCCTTCTCTGGTGTTTTCACCACCAATTTCATAGCGATTCCACATGTGAAAAAATAATTCGATCTCCTGCACTTTGATTTACAGTTTCAACTTTAGATCTTGTTATGTTAGGATTTTTCCCTATGACCTGATGCTTTGGTGTTGCATCAGCACCTACAGGCTCCAGGTAAACCCAGGTCCAGCCTTACTTCAGCAATTGTAGGAGGCTCTGCTCCAGAGATATTGTAATTACACAAGACGAGTAAACTGCAGGAGGGAAAAAGTAGGGAGCATGAGAGGATCCCATTCTTGTCAGAATGGATCATAAAGCTGGATCTTCTCGTTCACTGAACTACCCTCAGCCATTCTGTAAAGACATCTATCCCTGAAATATAAGACAAGTGACACAGAATGTTGTAATGGAAGAGTAAAAGGACAAGCCACAGAGAGGCAAGGGGAAAAGAATAGAAGTTAGGTCAACAATGTCATTAAGAGCAATCATTAAAAGAAAGAAGTTCAGTAACTGCTGTTTCAGATTCTGTGCTGTTCTTAAAACAATGTACTGCTATTTTCTTCTTTCCCCTAACCTGGTATATTACTTCTTTGTTTGTTTAATGACACCAGACATGTACTTAAGAAAATTGCACACCAAGGATCTGATTTATTGCCTCAGATTCTATTTGCATGAAAAAACAACACCAAAGCAGTATTTGACAGGTACGTATCAATTCAACTCCTAAGGGGTGCATTTTGAGTCAATTGTGCAAGGAATTAGGCATGCAGTTACCTACAACATTTATTTAAATCTGTGGGAATTTCTCCTCAGGAAGTAAAACTGCAAGCAGACTATCTGGATTCAAGTGCATTGCAAGTACAACCTTGCTGTCTTGACCCACACAAAACTCTGCTATTTTATTCTACAATATCTCAAAAATATTTCAGTTAAACTTAATTTTATCTTGGTTCTGCCATTTCCAAGCCACTAACAAAAATGACTGCAAGTTGCCTAGGGCTAGTCCAACCAGTATGAGTTCATTATTGGAAGAATTATACCCTCCTGTTCCTTTCCACATCCTCTTCAAAGTACATTCAGAAGTCCATCTAGTAAAAAACTTTGCAGAAGAGAAACTTGTTTATTACAAAGGCAAAGATAAAACTCAGGGGATTTCCCATTTTACTGACAGTGAAACTTTTCTTCTGTGTTAGCATAATGGATACAAATGCATTTCGTTTGAAATCAGCTACCAGGGCAAGCTAATTGATTTTAAACTGTTGGCAGAAATAGGAAAAAATATTGATAAAAAAGAGAAATAATTATTTCATGCTTACAGTCACAGCTGACTGGGAATTTTCCAGCAAAACAAAAGTTGCAATAAAATATAAATTTGTCATTACCATCTGCTCCTCAAAGTCCTAATACTTTATGAACATTGATGCACTAAGTCTTAAAATGCCCGTGTTATGCAGAAAACTATTTATTAGCCTGTTTTATAGATGCACAGCTTTCTGTGGGCCATTTGCATAGACATTAATTTAATGCTGTGGGAGCACCTCTGGGTCAGACTTTCAGGTGGCCAATTCCCACATATTATCTGTGGCATTTAGGCTTCTAAATTGCTTTTTAGCAGGAGAAACAGCTGCTTTGTGAGTCAAGCTTTTAAAATAATCTTCAAAAATTGGTTGACAGAGAGACATGCTGATGTATATGATATATCTAGAGAACAAAAAATAAAAGCCCCAGTGGTGCCAGCTGAGATGGAGGAATCTGACCTTATGTATTTTAATGTGTGATGAAACTAGCTCTTTCTTCATTAGAGAAATGGCTGAGCAATGAATGAAACATGTATTCATACAGAGAACACCAGCATGAAAGATTATGAAGTAATGCACCAAGGATAATTCACAAGAAGGAATGTATGCAAATAGAGCATCATCATATTAAGGCAGGAGATCAAGGCTCTAATACCAGACACAGCCCTCCAAATATAAATGACAATATGGTTAAATTACTTGAACTTTTTGTACCATTTCTTCCTCTCTCCTTTTGTCTCCCTGTTCTATCTAGACACTAAGCTTCTTAAAGTATGGACTGTGTTTTTTGTGCTCACACAATGCACTGAACAATAATGGCTCCATGCTCAGCTGGAACTTTTAGACAGCATCATAATAGAACTAATTAATGGTAATGAGATCTATGGAGTATTTCAGATGCTGCTTTGTAAAGATATCTGTGCTGGGTCTGAGCTGTGAGATTTCTCATGTACACAGTGAATCAAATCCCATTCTGCCAGCTGAACAAGGAAGGTTTCCATGGCTAGTGGGTGAGGAGTATGGTTTCTCCAGCATCAAAGCACACTGGGAAAATCCTGCCAGGAACAATGACTAGACAAATATACTATTTGCAGGAGGAATACGTTGGTGATGGAAGCCTTGGTTTTGTTCTTTTTTTCTTTTGTACAGTATCCAGCTATATAATAAAAGGGAATCATATTAGTAAAAATTCTTGTGATATTATTAGCAATAATTCTTCTGATAATGTTAACATAGTAATGGCATTGTCTGCATCTATGGCTTGATTTAGCTTGGGAGGGCCATAATTTTGTTGTCTGATTTCTTGAAAGGGGAAATAAGCCAACCCTGTTTCCAGGGAAGGGTATTATTTAGTCTGATTTACTTAGTCACCCTCAGCATCCACTCCTATCAGGTCTGTTCATACATGCCCTTTCTAGCTCTTCAATGCAGTTATGCATAGAGTATGCTGGGTTGTAAGGGACCCATCAGGATCATCAAATCCAACTCCCAGCATATGCAGGACACCCCAAGAGTCACACTGTGTGCCTGAGGGCAGTGTCCAAATGCTTCTTGAATTCAGACAGGTTTGGTGCTGAGGCCACTTCACTGAGGAACCTGTCCCCGTGCCCAACCACTTTCTGGAGGAAAAACCTTTACCCGGTATCCTACCTAAACCTCCCCTGACCCTGCTTCCTGTCATTTCCTCCAGTCCTGTCGGTGGTCACACGAGCAAAAAGATCAGTCCCTGTCCCTCTGCTTCCCTTCATGAGATTGTTGAAGACTGAGGTCTCTGCTCACTCTTCTCCAGGCTGGACAGACAAAATGACCTCAGACAAAATAACTCATCACACAGCTTCCCCTCAAGGCCCTTCACCATCCCTATGATGTAAAAACAATGTAAAGCTAAACTTTTCTGGAATTATAAATTTTCTGGAAATATCTTCCTAGATTAAGGGGGCTGAGTGGTTCAAATATTTAAATTTATTTGTCATAAACTTGTCTGTTGTTCCAGGTGGTCGCATTATAACTGTGGTAATACAGGCAGCAATCACAGATAACAGTGAAGAGGAAGCAGCATAGAGGAAAAGGAATTAGCATAGTTTGAGTGAGGACACTTTAGTCTTTCACATTTTTTCTGCCTCAAGGAAGGTGGGCAGAGGTTTTCTGTTTGGGTTGGATGAATCCCAGCAATGCTGACTGTGGAAACAGTGACAAAAGGTTCCTTGCTGTCATTTTTCTGCTGTTTGGGTTTTGTTTGTTTGTTTTTAACAAGAATCTTCAGCAAACCTGATACACAACCACCTACCAACCTCCCTGCCCAATTCCTGTGCATGTGCTAGCTCACTGCCAAAACAGCAAACACTAAACATGGCATATTTTTGCATTAAGAGGTTATAAATGAACTTGGTTCCCACTTGGGCTGACTTTTTTTAATGAGGACTTCATGCAGAGAAAGATGACTAGTTGAGCACATTTTCCTCGACTCAGTTTCACCCATGGGGTTATGTGCTTTATTTATTTTTAAATTAATGATTAGGGAGGAATCTGAAGACTTTGGGTGTTTTATATCCGTGGAAAAAAACGTGGCCAATTTTTTTTACCAACAAGAGGGGTTTCTTTACTTTCCATGAGCCGATATTAATCTGTGTTACATTTAGAATAAGAATTTCACAGACTTTTCTCCAATCTCTTTTATCTTTTCCTAATTCTTGATTTATGATCCCTATGGAAGTTTGGAAGTGGCAAAATATTTTCTTTTCTTTCTGACATGGAGTATTGTTCTTCTGCTTGTCAGTTCCTCTTAATCAGCCTTCAGTGTTCCTGCAACAGAGATGCAGGGTAAAACTCTTCTGAGTTCCGGCAAAGTTCTGGTCTCTGTCTCATTATCCATGAGTTGCAGTTACCGTATCAGAATTTCTTCTGAACGAGTATTACAGGACTTTTTTTTTCTTTTAGAACAGGAAAGGGTAATTTTTCTGATAAGACTCTGATAAAAATGTTATTCTTTATTATCTCTAAATTTTACAGCTCCTAAAGAAGACCCAGCTTCTCAGAAATGATTCCCAGTAATAGAAAATTGTGAGGGGTATTTTTAAAATAAATTTTTTCAAGAACTTCCTATCTTGCCAGAAGGGAGTCTGGTGCCACTTATATTACTGTCATTTGGGTGACAAACAGGCTCAAAATAATAAAATGTATAAAACCATTCCTTGTACGTCTCACCATGTTCTTCCTTTCCATAGCCTGCAGGAATGTTGTGCTATTCAGCTTTGAGTCTCAAGTTTGTCACTATCGTGGTGGAAAACAATATGTCCTTCCATCAGCTTGGGAAGAGAGGAAAATAATAAAATACCCCATGAAATGAAAAAATAAAATGAAAAAATAAAAAATTCAGCAATGAGATACCTTTCTTTAGTGAAAGAATTTTGTGAATACATGACTATGCACAGAAACCAGTTTTGAATGAAACAGCATTTACTTGGGGAAAAAATTTTATTAGAGCAACCAACGCAGTTTTGCAGAAGAAAAGCTTATAAAAAGTCTGTTTTGAACAATATAACCTCTGTTAAGGTTAGAGATCAGAACTCATAAATTTGTTTGTTTTCCCTTCCAGTCACAATGAATAGATTTATTTCATTCTCTTTCTTTTAATTGTTACATGACTCCATTGTTCACATAAATATTTTGTAGGGGACAAACACTCAGGAATTAAGCTGTAAAAAATCATACAAGATATGGTCTTGCTGCTAGCATTTCTTATGAAAATCACATCACTTAAAGAGCTCTATGGGAAAAAAAAAGAAAAGCATCAGTAATGTCTTTTTGCTGGATTAATGACAAACTGACTAATGTGCTCTACCCACTTTGTGCCATTCCAATGACATTGAATAGCTTTAAATATGGTTTTAATGGCATTATTGAAATGCTGTTGAACAACCAGTATGCACCAGCAAATCCATCCTTTCAAGTATAATTGATTGTATAGGCTCATTTCATGTTTCTTATATCCAAATGAGATTAACACATACTTTCGTTTAAATGTAAGATGAACACAGCACTCAGCTCTGTAGCTGTTGTTCAGAAAAAGCTGTTTCCACTTTTCTGTTCAAGTGAGAACTACAGGAACAAGACAGAAGGAATCATAAATAAATGCATATTTATGCAATTCAGAATTCTGCAGATCCTCTCTGGCCACTACCTCACAAGAAAGCAAAAATAATCCAGTATTTTAGAGGGATGAAGGGTGGACATTCATCCATGAGATACATAACCTGTGATCCATGACCCATATCTCTGTGCAAATTGCCCCAGGTTACCACAAAGTAAACCAGGACATGAATTTACCTCATTTTTTTAAAGGCCACAACAGAGCTTAACTCATTCTGAAGTCTCTCCCCATAGAACTGACAGAGAAGTTTTATAAATTGAGCACATTGCTTTCACACTAATGATCCCATTTTTACAATGAGTTAATATAAAATATAAACAACATATTTTACAACCACTAGTTAGTGCAACATGTGCACAATTAGCAGTCTTTATGAATACCCTTTCATACATTTATTAAAGAGTCCATAAAAATGCCGAGTCCAATATATTTAGTATTTTTTCTCCACTGCAATAAAGCACCTTAGTATGAGTAGGAAAAGAATGACAAGCTGAAGTGCTTTGCATCCCAATCCATCATTTAAATTATGCAGGAATTACTGGAAATGAATTTTTTGTACTTTAACAGAGCTCAAGTGTTTCTTAAGCCATAACAACACAATGGATTTGGTGATCACTTCAGAATAATCATGACACTGCAGCTCCTTCTGGAGCTCTCAAAGACCATTCAGATATTTTTCTCTGTTTTAAGCAGATTTCAAAGCCCAAATTCTCTTTGCCAGTAGCAGTGCTTAACTGCATATGAAACTGAGAGGTGTTTCTCCATTGCTCATCAGCTCCTGTATCTGGCTCAGCTGAAACATCAGCACTAACACAGCCTTGAAGGAAAAGACACAGTTTTTGAGTAAGAAGATAATTAAAGAAAAAAGCCATATACCTCAGAACTTTTTATTATTCTCCTCTTGGGTAACTGAGGTTGATCTTATGATCATTATACCATTATACACCATTCTGCTCTCTATGGGTATAATAATGAAAAAGTGATTACATCTCATCTTCATACCTTAGAATATTTGCTCTGTATTTGTCATGCTATCTAGATGCAGAAGAGACAATCCTGAAGTCTTCCTAAAGAAGTGATAAATTTTCTGTTTATCCATCAAAAAACCTGGGAGAGAATTCACTATCAAAATTTTTAATTTATTCACTTGCATATTTTGCATGTGTTGCTGGAAAATTGTGAAGTTATCTGTAATTACAGTTATGAAAATCTATTATCAAGTTTCAATTAGTGTCTTGGTCATTTCAGTGTAAATTTGGTGGAACTATCACAAGATTCAGATTTTGAAATTTGGTTAGTATTGATGAATGATCAGCATTTTTCTAGTTGTCATTATCAAAGTTATTCTGAGGGTTACATCTAAAACTCTAAACACATGTCAATAACACTTGTCTTTGTAAGACTTCACAAAATTAAAATTTCCCTAAGTACTGATTTTCTAAAACCTTCCTGAAATCTAAGAAAATCTGTATGTAAATTCTTACTTTGAAAATTGTGCCTATCACTGGCATGAGTACTTCCAAAAGTCCTCAGCCTTTGGAGATGTTAAAATCCACACAAGAACTTTCATACTTCTGGCTTATATATATTTTTGTCATAAGAATCATTCTTTGGGATCCTGACAAATCCCTTCACTGTATTTTATGTCCATTTTTTTAGTTTTTCTTGATGAAGAATATGTTATTTCAGTGGTTTGGTGATCACTTTTTCTCAGAAAATGTTGGGTGTGGCCTTCAGGCCTCTTGAATACTATTGGCAGTGGTTCCATCATCTGCCCACTTTTCATGAAAGAGAGCTGATCAATGGCTCACTGGAACCACCCCTGGGAAATGCCTCAATCATAAGGCTCAGGATAGGCAGCTGTGCCATTTGTGCATGGCTACCATAAAATGAGATTAAACAAGGATTCTGTTGGGGTTTGGAACATCTCGTGACAGTGTTAGCAGTAGGCGCCCTCACTGTAACCCAGCACTCAATGTCCCCACTCTGAGGACACAGCACTGCTGCTCTGCTCAACACTCAGCTGAAATGAAAACCAACTTCTGACCACTCGGACTCGTGAAGATTTACCATATTTTTTCTGGGTTTGTTTCCCTCAATTTAAAACTAGTGCCAAATTTGCATACACCTAATGTTATTAACACAGAACTACAAAACAGTCAGCACAGTTTCACAGTTACATAAAGGTACAGAATAGGCCTAAAAGGGCTCTTAGAAGTTGTTCATTTCACATCCCTGCCTCAAGATACCTAGAATGCAACAAACAGATTTTTACCATGAGACAGATAAGTGAGAAAACTTATTTTAAATTAGAAACTAGTAATTTGTTGCCATATTGTATTCTGGCAATAGATACCTGCATTATAATGGAGGGGAGAATTATTCCATAAAAGAGAGAATGGACCTCAAGTGAGGTAAATCAACAAGCAGGCTGATCTTAAGCAAGCTCAGCACTAGAGACTGATTCATAATTAATAATTCAAAGTATGTAGGTCTTGCTAATCATCTAGATGGAAGGCACTATTTTAACATAAATCCCCCTGAATCTATTATCTATTATTTGGCAGGTACTGAATGAAGTGCAAACTGAAAAGTGTGTTTGAAAAGAGAAAGGAAGATGAATGTTTGTGGGTAGAGGGAAGCAGTTTGTTGGGAAGGCTAGGGTGAAGGATTTATTAAAATTAATACACAGTGAATATTGGTCAAAACCAGCTCTGCTATTCATAGAGTCATAGAATTTCTGGAGGGGGAGGGACCCTTTAAAGTCCAATAAGTCCAACTCATCTGCAATGAACAGGGACATCTTCAGCTAAGTCAGGCTGCTCGGAGACCCATCTAACCCGACCTTGGGTGTTTCCAGGAATGTGGCATTCACCACTTCTCTGGGGAACTTGTACCAGTGTTTCACCCTCTTAGTCACAATGAATTTCTTCCTCCTATCTAGTCTGACTCATCTTTAAGACCATTTCCCTTTATCCTTTGCAGCAGGCCCTACTAATGTGTCTGTCCCCATTTTTTATAAGCCTCCTTTAACCACTGAAGGGCCACAAAGAGTTCAGGCTGAGCAGCCCCAACCCTCTCAGCCTTTCTTTTCAGAAGAACTGTACCATTCCTCAGTTCATTTTTGTGGTCCTCCTCTGGACTTGCTCCAAGCATTCTATATCTTTTCCATACTGAGAGCTCCAGAGTGGGACACAGACCTGGAATCTCAAGCTGCAGTCAGCACAAATTTCTTGATGCAGGGAAAAGCACTCTCTGCACTGGCAGCACCTGATAAAATTCATCACAGAAGCCATAGGTTTCAGGCAGTCTTTAGGCTGCTTCAGCTTGCATGGGAGCAGATGGATCAGGAAAATCCCAGTTTGCTGCTGCCTTTGGTTTTTTTTGTTTCTGTACACAAAACAGTTGAATAGGAGCCATTGTGTTGACTTTTGATTTTTCTATCAAGATTAGCACTAGCATGAGGATGCTTTTGTGCTTTATAGATGTTTGCCATATGGATCTAGAAGCAGCATTCAGGTATCTAGCCTAGAATGCCTGGTTATTTCAAAGAAATTCTATCCTGAGATCCAAAGGCTGTTGTACAGCTGTGGAGTTAATCACTTAAGTGTCCTTAACTGGATAAATGTTGCTCATTCGACTTTTAAATTAGAAATATGAAACACCATAGGACCTGGCAGACCAGTAAAAGGTTCTGCAAAATAGTTGCATGTTACTAATTATAATAATTCAAAGTCCTTCTGCAAAAGCTATAATTAAATGTCCTTACAGCTGAGTACATTCCCTTTTTAATTTTTTTAATGGGCGTAGTTTCAATACTGCCTGGGCCAATCCACTACCCTGACTGATGCCTACACTTCAGTGACATGCACTGCATGTCAAAAGTCTTTCTCAACTGAAACGAGAACAAAACATCTTTCAGGTACTGCACTGTACTCTTCTTTACAGTAAGAATTGGAAAGCTGGGCTCTGAACAATGTTTTTTAGAAAGCTTCCATTCTATTCTGATCCCGTTTCACTGCTAATGTTCTGGATTCAGTGAAGTGACAGTTTTATGTGTTTCATTGATATGGTAACAAAGAAGCCTTCCTAGCTTAAAGGAATTTAGAGAAACTGAAGGAGATGGTCATGGGAAAGATAAAATTGTAAGTAGATATCGGGAACCTAATTTCCCCTCGAAAAAGAAAAAGAATATTTTTGCATTTTTATGAATTCTAAAACATATTTCATTCTTCTTATTTTGTAGTGGTCTGATAGTCCATGTTAGAAGTGAAATAGCCATTTTCCTTGGCTCTTTTATAACATAGGAATCTTTAATCTGAAATCCTAAGATCACAAAAAGAAAAGTGTAACTTATTATCTACTTCTTAAAAATGAGGAACCGAGACACAAACAGATTTAGACTGAGCATTAATCTCCCGAGTCTGCTTATCCACAAGTTTATAATTTTACTCAATAGAGTGTGAGAAAAAGATCATAGATATTTATGCAAACAGATGTAAAGAAAAAGGTCCTTTTCAGTTTTTAGTATTTCTTGAGAAGTTTTAAGAGCGCATAGCTCTTGAAGAGTGCTGTCACTGCTACCGATAACTCACCTCCCTGGTAATTGCTGGTAAAGACAACAATTCATTAAATAGTACTCAGAGGAGCTCAAGGTAGGAGTACAACTTTCTCCCACCAGTTCTTTGAGGGCTCTCATGTGTAATTTGTCTAGACTTGCTCCATTAGATGTTGTCTAAGATCCTCCTCATTTTCAAATAGACTTCAAAATACCTTATCACCCTTATGCAATACAAACACACCTCTTCGTCTTTGCTCAAGTACAGACAACTTTTCCCTTTTCTGTTCATTATTGGTGCTATTACATTTTACAGTTGTAAATAAACAGCAGTTTTGTGGACTTTCAATAATTACTTCTCCAAAGAACAATTCCTTCAAGTTGTCTTAGACACTTAGGATGATGTGAATCTCTTCTTCTGCTTCACTTAGTTTGTTACTTAGTTTGGGGAGTTTTCTGAAGGCCCAAGTTAATAATTCACATCTAGTCCTGAGATCAGTGGTTCTAATGCTTGAAGAATTACTTGTGCTGTGTTTTAACAAACAAGATCTGATTTCTTCTTTTTCTATTCAAATTACATGTACTGCAGGATGAAGACCTAAAGACCATTGCTACAATCTTTCGAAAAACAGAAAAAACAAAGAAGAGCTTTCGTACCAATCAAGGATGTGTACGGCTTCCACTGAAAATTTTGGGGGATTCTGACATTTTCTTTGTGTCTAGCTTTGTGGTTTTGGTTTTTAATAGAAAGTGGCTGTATCCTCAGCTTCATAGGTGTTTTAAAAGTTGGAAATGTGCATTCCTAAAAAAATGTGAAATCTGGACTGTAAGATAAAGAACGCTCAAGATTTATAATTTTACAAGCTTACGGCTGATAAACCAATCTCATGGAATTTTGTTGCCTGACACCTCCTCACAAGACACAATATTGCTTGCAGTAGACAAACAACAACTTAGTAAGAAGAAAAAATTATTTCAGTGGTACAATTTTGAGATTAAGTTATAACAAGCCAACAGAACAGAAAGTGTGAGAAAAGCCTTCCTATTCAACTTTAGATGTTGATTTTTTCAAATAAGAGAGGAGCTTGAAAATTAATTTGAAAATAAATGGGATCATAATAATAAGTTTATCTTATTCAGCTTCCATGTCTCACTATAATGTGCAGAACCTTCAGCAGATAAGTAGGGTAGTATTTATCCTAAATGCAATTCAGGTTTATCATGAGAACAGATTGCTTTGCCTTATATCCTTTCCAGCCAGCTTCATGGTGGTGAAGATAAATCAACTCATAATATCAGTGCCAAAGGATTTTCCTTTCCTCTGTTTTATTGACAAATATTTTTTTTACAGGACAGACCAATGTGCGAAATCAATCCGCACACATGACTATCCCTCATGTAATGACAGAAGCATGAGCAACAGCCATTAATCTCTCCTTGTCACAGCCAAGGACTATGCAAAACAATTTTAGAAAGGAAAACGAAATGCTGGGGAAAGAAGGAAGTCAAATCTACCTCAAATGAAGAATAAAGCAGACAAAAGACTGGATGTTATCTCACCTGAGTTGCATCTAAATTGTTGCAGTTAATTAGATTACTCCAATCCAGAATCCATAGCAATGCATTTATGACACCAACTGAGTTAGAATGTCCTATCTCAGTCAAATACACTCCCTGCAGTGAAATCAATTCCAATTTATAAGGGCAGTGCAAAATAGGTTACAGAAGATTTCTTCTTGAGTATTTATTTTCTTCATCACAATCTCACTTCTTGTTCAATATTTACTTCATATTTATGTCATTTAGTAATGAACATAGCAGGGATGAATGTTCAACTCATGGAAAATAGCTATGTCAGGAATACTTAAAATTTTGGGAATGAGAAAAATTATTTCTTTCTGGCTTTGCCTTTCTCCATGTTATCAACCCCATGCTACATTCTTAAGTAAACAGCACTCATTTTGAGCTGTAAGTTTTTTATATCATATTGAGGATTGGGCTGATACACAATAGGTGAAGGTTAAACCTGCATTATGGGCACCTGGACACCCTCTGTGGAAATGCCATTCACAAGAGAAGCTGAGACAGTTTCTGCAGCTTCTCACATGTGCTCTCCTGCATTCATTCATATGCACATGAATGGTAGGAAGCAGTTCTGCATTAGCAAGAACAGAACACACTCTTTGGAGTCCATTAGGACACAGGTGAGGTGTTGGATACAGCAATGCTTTTCAGTTTTGGAGTGAAACATAATAGGACACAACTTTCTCCACCAAGATATTAGTCATAGCAGACATTGGTAGAAAAATTGCAGTTGAAACCATGTTAGCAGATGACCTTACTGCAGAAGTCTGACAGGAGACCTGAGATTGCTTTTTGCAACTGCCCTCAAGAAAGAGCAGGAGAGGAAAGCAGGAGAATGTATGGATGAGACACTGAAGATGCAACCAGGGTAAAAGGAGAATGAAACCAGCAAAACCAGTAATGAAGAACTGTCATATCCAGGGTATAAGTGATGGGCTCAAAAGCAGGAGGAGGATTAGGAAAGTCAGAGTTGGAATAAGTTTCTCAGATCTGTTCAGGGTAAGGCCATTATAAATTTTTAGCTTCTTCATTTATGTTGATGCTGTGAGCTTAAAAAATTTCTTTGTAGAAATCTGCTTAGTTCCAAACAAGCTAAATCTAAACCAAATGATGACAATGACGTTAATGAAATTATGAATAAGCAGAGAGAAAAAATTGTGCTGCAGTCTCCATAAGAGACAAGTTAAACTTCATTATTCACTGAAATTTCAAAATTACTGATCTTTACCACCAGAGTTTTAATGTTATTCATTCCAGCTTTGTAAACTTTTTGTTATTTCTAGGTCCAAGAATTTACTTTCTAGCACATTTAAAAGTATACAAAAGTATCATAACTTTTTATCTGTAAATCCTCAAAGTATTTATATCTTAAATTAAAGAATACAAGTATTGATTAAAACATTACATTCAAAAATAAATGTGGCAGATCTGTGCAGAGATGTCAAGTGCATTCAAACTGCAGATCTCAGTAACTAGTAACACTGTCAAGTAAATCTCTTTCACAGTTTAGAGTTTAAGGGCTCTTTATAAACTTGAAAAGACTTCTCCTTTATTAGATTGAAGTGCTTTAGATGGCCTCTGTATTTTGTGAATTTTTAAAGTAATGTACAGAATGTCTATTATGGTTTGTATTGCCTTAACAAATGGAGGAAATTAGATATTAAAGAAGAAGCAAGTAAGATAACTGCCTCATTCAGAGCTTCTAAGAAAATTATTATTTATTCCTTTGTTTTTCACCATTCATCATCAAAACTCACCCTTGAAGGGTCTAGTCCTTCAGAGGTTTAAATCAGCAAAGCTCCACAGGCTTCAGAGCAGTTATGCTAATTTACAGCATGATCTGTTCCCTTACTTTTTATTTCTCCGAGTGTATGAAGCACCTAGGAATGCTGGCAACGCTTTGTTGTGACTCATTATTCACCATTTATCTACCCTGAACTGTCATTTTCATCTATTAATCTTTAAATATTCTAAGCCTTTCCTTATCTACCCACGCTTTTTCCTGCTACTTACCTTTCCTCTCACATCAGCAACTACCTCTGTCATCTTGTTATCCATACTCTAATTTTCCAGACCAAATCTCTACACTGGTATTACAAGTGTTCCAGATGCTTAACACCAAAAAAATCAAATTAATTTTCTTATTAGCAAAAAATTGGATTTTTATAAGCCTAATTATTCTGCCCTATTAAAATGCTGCTGCTCCAGCATCCAAGTTCCTTCTGTTAAACAAAGGTTATGTCACTCCTAGGAAATGCCATTACAGTGAGAAATGTAATCTCACTAGTGTAGTGTACCCCTTTTGATAGTGACCAGTACCTTTTAGTTCACAGAAAAATATGATGTCTGCAAGGTAGAAAGGTCTGTGTCCAGAAGGAGATTCTTCAAATCTTTTCTGACCAGGTAGTGTTTTTCCTCTTTTTGCGCTCCATTAACTGGAGACAAAGCAGCAGTGTTTGTGCAGAAAAAGCAATCCATTTCCACACCAGCTTTAAGGCACCAGCCAAGGAATGCAGAGAGTCCAGTCTAAAACCCACCTTGCAGGCAGAGTACAATGAAGGCTCCCAGAGCCAGGGATGCACAGACAGGGCTGGGGGCACACACTCAGTGAGCAGCTGCAGCTGGGAAATTCTGTGGGGGCAAACAGGGCAGCAGCGAGCACAGAGCGAGGAGCAGCTCCTGAGAGCAAGGCCAGCACAGAGCCCAGGCTGCTGCCTCCTGCTGAAGGCACCACATTTGGAGATCTTTTCCTGCTCTTCATCTGTAATAGACTGTCTGAAATAGTCTGCCTTTCAGTCTGTCACATAAAACCATCCTACCTAAAGGCTCTGCAACGTTTCTTATTGGCAGCGTTTAGTGGCACTTGTTTTTCACTGCCCAGAGTGGGGATCCATTGGGAGGAATCCAATGGGGCCTGAGCAGGTGTAACCTCTGTCATGTCCCCTCATGGCCAGCACATCCCAGCAGTCCTCTTGCAGTGTGCACCACTATAACAGCTACCTTTCCTGCTCCAGCACATTCCTTTTCACATTCCTCAAACTCACTGGGTCAAACTCAGTGCATGTATCCTGGGACCTCAGGCCAAGATGCTTTCCAGAGCTTATTTCCACTCATTTTTTGCAGCTGGATAAGGTTTTTTGGATTATTTCCTAGCCAGTGGGGCTCTCTTATCTTCCAGATTACAGACTCTTTTTGTTGAAAAAGTCACATTTGCTGGACTAGAAATTATTGTCACCCTGAAATGGCAAAAAGCCAAATTACATCACTCTGGTACTTCAGTTCCTATGCAAGAAGTAATTCCAATAAAATGAAAAATTTGTTTTTATCCTTTTTTTTTCTTTTTAAATGAGAGGTTGCTCCACAGCTATCATTGTTACAAATAATCCTGTTAAGCTTTAGGGCAGCTGGATACACATGCTTACCCTCTGCATTTTGCTTTCCACTGTAAATGAAATACTTTCTCTCCCCTTGTGGGAATACCAGTGTAGCATGTGCTATCTTAGAGTACAAAGCTTAGAAGAACAACAGCAATTGTCATTTCTTCCAGAGAAATGCAAAATAAGCTTTCCTCCATGCTTTTATAAGACAAAAAGAGAAAATAAGGAAAAATAGATCTTCTTCTCTGTCATTAAGACAGAGTGGACTCTCCAGTTAATGTGAGCTTCATGTCAAATCAAAGTCAGACAAATGAGGAAGGCTGAGCTCTCTTAGTCCCTATAGTACACTTGTTGATTGTGTTTTAAAATTATCTAGGCTGACCCAAAAGCAAATTACCATATGTGCAATAAGGACAATTGACAAGCAGTTGTTTAGTCCTGTTAAGATCAAGACACAGGGTTATTTACCAGTGTGCTCTCAGTGCCTCCCTTCAGGGTACCTGGCCCTCAAGTAACTCACAACACTTTTATGCATCGATACTGAGCCAATACTGTGACAATGTCTTCACACAGTGAAGAATTAGGACTGCCCTGTAAGAGGGGTAATTACCAGTTCACACTCTTCTGTAATCAGTCATCCTTTGGTCATAGGCAAAACTATCACAACTGGGGAGATTTTACTTAATTTAGCCTACTACCAACTGAATAATTATCAGTTGGAGTATCAAGAAGTGTTCTGTACCAATAATTAAAGGCTTTGGGAAGAACCTTTTCTGGGTGCAGCATGTTCATTTACCCACAGAGAAACTCTTCAAGCAAGAAGATCAGACAATTTTTTTCACCCTAAACAGCTAAATCTAAAGGAAACAACCCAGCATCCTTATTTCTTTTTTTTTTTTTTTTGATGGAGCCCAACCTGACATGCAAGAGCATGCTCTGAGAATGCCTTCCACACTAAAGGGATGTGCAAAAGTAGCATGGCTAGCACAGAGACACACTTGGATGCATGGATGGCCAGCCAAGTGTTTCTTTGAGTTGTGTACAGTCTTCTGCAGTGGAAGAAAAGTTATTATCTAAGCAAGAATTTTCAGTATACCAATTTTATCTTTGAATGTCTAAATTCTACCTCAGTTCCACTTGGAAAGTCTTGATCCTAAGGGCTGGTACATAAACCATGATATTAAATTGCAGTTTGAAACTACAATGAGCTTTGCAAACAGATTTGCCACTTTTCAGAATAATAAGACTGCAGTTTTTGCATATGTAAAAAATACCATAATGTAATATTATTTTAAGAGTTCCCTTTTCTGTAATGAGACCAAGTTAAACTCATCAGCACCTACTCGTTGGCAAGGAAAAATAAACAAAGACAATACAGCTTTAGCTCATTTAGTCTCAAATTCTCCTCTGTCTGCCACTTATGCAGCACTAAAGGACTGATCCAATGCCTGTTAAAGTCAGTGACAAATCTGCACCTGATTTTGAATAGAGCAAAACTGAGTCCAAAAGTTCCCCGAGGTTTCCTCTGCCTAGGTGAACAAGTGCACTTCACATGAAGTGCTGTCAGCACAGGAGGCACTGCTCAGACACTAACCATGCAGCTTGTTAATGCCTGTTCTCCTCTCAGTAGCAGAGCCAGCCATCCTCCCTGCAAGGCAGCCAGTCTGAAATGACAGCATGAGCAGAGGGCTGCTGTATCCTGGGAAGCCATTTTGCTCTCTTTGTTGCAACATTTCTTAATGATCTGCATAAGCAAAATGCTCCCTCTGGTTTTCCACTGACAGAGTTATATGTATCTGTCCTTCGCTACTCCAATCAAACCCTTACATATGCATTCAGGGATCAGAAATTTCCAGGAGGGACTATTCACATGCTAACCCCCAGACATATAGATTAGATGTGGATGGTGGCTAACATTGACACATAGGGAATACTAGAAAGCATTTCTAATAAAAAATGTTTTATTTTGCAGTACACAGGTATATCAAAATTAAAGCATTGGAAAATACTGAGGTTGATCCCCTTCTTGTTATGCTAGAATTTAATCATAGTGGGAGCAATTAATGGAACTAAGCTTTCTTTTTCTCTAAAGTTAAATTCTATTTCTTTTTTGTCCCTATAATTATGTGGGATCTTTCCACTAGACAAAGCAATCTAAACTCATTATTAAGTCCATCTAGAGTAGGATAACCAAGAAAATATGTACTTTTAACTTCAGTACTTGAAACCTTACAGTACACTGTTTTTATCATATTTCTAGAGTCCCATACCTTCTGGGCGGTTTTCTCACAAGCAGCTCTTCACAGCAGTGCTGTTCCTACTTCTTCATCAGGGCTCCTCCAAGGCTCTCCCTGACTGGCGAACCCACCCCCTTTTATCCCAGTTATCTTCATTAGCCACAGCTGCCACCCAATTAAGGACATCACAGCTGAAGCCCATTTACAATTAAGATCGGGGCAAGGCCACTTATACAATATACATATTTTACCAAGACTCATAGGCCACTTATACAATACATAGATTTTACTATGGCTCAAAGGCCACCTATACAATACATACTAAGATTCAACAGCCACCTATATTTCCCCCTTTTCTTTTAACAATTATACAATACAATACATATAACCCACCATTACTCAAAGGCCATGTACCTCCACAGCTCCTTGACTCAGAGGCCATATTTCTCACAGCTCCTGGCTGTCACAGTTCCTCACCTCAAATGCCATACTTCTTCACAGCTCTTGGCTGTCTTAACCTCCACAGCTCTTCAGGCTGTCACAGCTCTTCAGGCTGCATGTTCCTCCACAGCTCTCAGGCTACATGTCTCCATCACATCGGGGTCACTAATCGTTGTTATCATATTTCTAGAGTCCCCATACCTTCTGGGCAGTTTTCTCACAAGCATCTCTTCACAGCAGTGTTGTTCCCACTTCTTCATCAGAGCTCCTCCAAGGCTCTCCCTGACTGAGCGAACCCACCCCCTTTTATCCCAGTTATCTTCATTAGCCACAGCTGCCACCCAATTAAGGACATCACAGCTGCAGCCCATTTACAATTAGGATCGGGGCAAGGCCACTTACACAATATATATATTTTACCGAGACTCATAGGCCACTTATACAATATGTAGATTTTACTATGGCTCAAAGGCCACCTATACGATACATACTAAGATTCAATGGCCACCTATAGTACACTATGGAAGAGCTGACAACATGACAAGTACTGGCTGGA
Organism: Ammospiza nelsoni; assembly: GCF_027579445.1. Classification (NCBI taxonomy): domain Eukaryota; kingdom Metazoa; phylum Chordata; class Aves; order Passeriformes; family Passerellidae; genus Ammospiza; species Ammospiza nelsoni. The sequence goes on from NC_080639.1 coordinate 27,276,764, forward strand.
AGGGCAGAGCACCAGAGATGTCCACAGAAACTGCAGGAAAACTTGGAACTTATCATTGAGAAGAGAGGCAAGGAAAAAAACATAATGTGGAATGCCCTTGAGAGATTTCTTATGATACTTCTGAAACAAAGCAACACTGATGCTTCTGTTGCCAGGGAATGACAGGCTAGCCCTGCTGTCTAGAAGCACATCCACAGGAGTAGTCACCCGCCACAGCCCAAATGCCAATAACAGAACCTGTTAAAATCCTGTCTGGTGAGCAGCATCTTTCTCCACACCACAGGAACTTGTAAAGTGCTGTATAACCATTTTAGCTATTCCAGGCAGTTTCCAGTACAGTTTTTCATGCGAAGAGTACAATGCCATAATAGGGAGGACAGCTGAAGTAGTCATCCTGTAGCAGCTCAAAGGCAAAGTTTAGGAGGCAGTCTGGATTCTTGCTCAGCAGTAAAAACAAGTTCCATTTTTTGCCTTGTTAGTCAGTCTATGAACAATCACTGCAGCTAGTAAAACATAAGCTGGAGGAAAGAGTACCTGTGCAATAATGATTGAGAGGACAAGAAGTGCACTAAAATAAATTCTGCACAGAATCAATACTGGCAGTGTTCATCTGTACCAGAGAAGGGATGAGAAGAATTTGAGAACCACCTGCTGCATATCTTACACAGAAACCAGTGCTCCAAAAGTAAGGGTGAATCAATATCAGCGTGCATCCTTATGAGTGAACAAGGGTTCATATTTTTGTTGTCAGGGAAATTCCTTGGATGGGTAAACCTGTGGAATTGGAAGTGTTACTGAGAAAAATGTGAGTTGTGAAAGACAAGATAGAATCATAAATTAAACAAGAGGTTCTAGAAATAAATGTGCCCTCAAAGCTGCCACTATGACTAATTCAGCATTATAAGTACACAACGCAAAGCCTATCTTTATTAGAGCCTGGCATCATAAACCAGCAGGAATTTTAGTTGTAATAAAAAAACCAAGAGGGCATGCAGTGAATTTTAAAAGCTAGAGAACAGTATGATCTGAGGCAGAGGCATTGGCAGGATTCCCTGACCAACAACTGCAGCTGGCAGAAGCAGCATTTGATGCCTCTCAGCAGTTGTGTGCAGCAACCGGTGGAGCAGGGAGGAAGAACAGGCTTTTGAGCAATGCTCAGGATGGCCACACTGGGCTCCATTTCTGGCTGCAGCCCAGCAGGCACCCCCTGCCCGGTGCCCTTTCCCTTGGCGCTGCTGCATCATCAAAGCCATCTTCTGTCTGCTCCTCCTGGGTTTTGCTGAGGCGCTTTGGAAGTCATTCAGCACAGCAGAGAGCTGAACTCACCTGGGCCTTCAAGGAAACTTGTAGGACTCTGGAGTCAGAGGTTGCTCAGCGGTTTTGTTGTAGAACAGATCAATAACAAAGACAATATATTGACCCTGTTCTGTTGGGAACAGGGTGGAAAGAAGGAAATGAATGAATGAGGCAAAAAAAATGTTACTGCTGGATGTAGTGTTTCCTCATTTCCTGTGCATTCTCTCTGCTTTGAAATTTATAAAATCACTGGCATAATCAATTTCCATAAATAGCACATACACACACATTAAAACACATTGTACAGAACAAAACCTCAATGTCTGGACATTTTAATCTCTTTTCTCATTAAGTGGTACTGGGCAAAACTCAACAAAATCAAACTGCCTCCCCATCTAAGTTGGAGACTCAAAAAAAGCTGCTGACTCCAGTCAGCAACATTTGCTAGCAATCAATGTAAATTTTCTGGTCAGTCCTGCTATCTGATGTTCTAGCAGTGTTTTAAAATTCTTTAGAGACTTAAGGGGATGGTTTGCGGCTTTGGGTACTTGTGTTAGGGGTTTGTGTTTTTCTTTACTAAGATACTATGCGACAAAAAAAACAGTAGAGTGGGAAGGGAAGTTCTAATGATACTGTCTGACTGGCTTCACTACAGGCTGAGTTTTTAAGTGAATTTTCATTAATTTGAGTATTCCGGTAGCAGTGTCCCTCAAACAAGGCTTTGATGGCATAGCATAAAGCCTACTGAATTAACACACCTGTGGGTCTATGAATTTGCTCTGTCCATCAGGTATTGGTTAGTTACTTTGGGGCAGAGAATTGCAGGTTTCTTCCAAATTTTTTTTGATTTCTCTCTGAAAGCATTTTTAATTATTCTTACCTGCAATCCTTAATGGAATTCAGATAATGATCTCCAGCTCCTCAGTTTCTGTGATAATAATGTCCTCTTACAGGTCCCTGTCCCCAGCTTCCCTCTTGGGATTTTCAACAGGCATTTCTATAAATGTTAGGAATGTTCTAAGTGCGGCTCACAGTATGGAAAGCCTCAACTCTGACCTGTCCTTATGTCATCTGTTAATGTATGGCTGACTAACATACTGCTGGTTCTAAAGTGGCTGATGAAACAGCTGCTACAAAGTCATCTTAGTCACCAATTTATCAGTAACTAAATTTTAAAATATGCAAAAGAGATGGTTTCTAATAGAAGTGTAATTGGTCATTCAGTGTAAAAAATTGTCTTGGAAATGTAAATAAAATACTCTCCTACATTTTCCCATGACTAATCAGATTTCCAAATTTCATTACCACTTTGCAATATGTATTGATACTAACCATGTGATAAACACCTCTAGTATCAAGAATGTATAATTTTATTTGCCATGATGGAACAAGATGGCTTGGCATACAAAGCCTACACAATTCCCCCTCTGATGTCTCTCTTTGCAGAACACTTATCATTGCTGGAAATGTATGGCATTGGATTTTTGAGCTTGCCTAGCAAATGTTGTAGCCAATGCTCTGCTCAGTAAAGACTTCTTTGTGAGCCAAATAAAAGACATGTAAAGACAAGGAGCTGGTCCTACATGCCTAAAATAAAATCCCTTACACCATCTCACACTGGTAACTGTGTCAAAAAATGACCACAGCCCATTTAGTGGAACATTTTACTTTGTGGGGGCACACACATTTCCTAACTTCTCTCTAACTTCACAGTAAACACAAAATTTGTTCTTGACCTTCTCACTTCTGCATGTCAACCACACACCCACCTCTTCTCCAGAGGTGGTGTTGTCTTCAACACAGGCTCTGCCTCTTTTCTTCTAGTTACAAATACCTATTGGACGCTCAAATAATTCACCTCTTTCTGCTCTGGAACCTATGAATAGTTCTTTCCTTTATTTACTTCACCTGGAAATCTCTTTCTTGCTAAGCATTGTGCACCAGGAAAGACAAATTTTTTGCATCATTTGAAGTCTCTTTAAATTTCATTACTGCTTTCCAAATTTCTCTGGAATTATTCCACACAAGCAGCAAAAAGTAAAAACATCTGTTCTGCTTCATCACTTCTTCCAAGCAGCAAATAAACTGCAAGCAGATTTCCTATCCACAAAAAACACATTTCCAAGGTAGCATAAGGAGTGTTTTAAGAACATCTACTAATTTTGCAGCAAAAACCTTTCATCAATCTGTTGCTTAGGGCACATATGAAGATTTTATCAACTAATGTTTTAGTTCAGTTTTGAAGGTGGGATCTGATTGAAGATCTCTCTGGATTTCCCAAGGACTCTTGCAACTCTGCCTGTTTGACTTTCCTTAATGATCACTTCTACAAATATGCAATTCAGTAAAATGCAATAGTTTCTTCACATCACCGCTACTTATAGTTCTCCAGCTTTTTTCTCATCCATCTTGTGTCTTTTCTCACAGAGTGGCCACTGAAGACATAATTGTGTATCCATAGTCTACCAAGACAGTAACTGAAGCAATTAATAATGGAATTCACATATTTTTCTCACACAACAAATATCTTTTTGGCTGTGTGACAGTGGACAAAAGATTTCCCTGAAGATGGTGACAAGCATCAGCACTTTATTATCCCACAGTACAACTTTTTGTACTTTTTCTCTGTATCATGTGCATAACACCTGCTCCTTTTTTGCATTACAATTGGCTAACAAACTATGTGCATGTGCCTACTACTCTTTTGTAATTGGTCATAAATTTCTCTGTTTCTTGTTGTAAATGTCAACACACATCCACATTCCCCGCTTCTCCTCCCTCAAAGTTGTTTACCTGTCTTCAAGAAACAGCTCTAACTCATCAAGGCCCATTCCTGTTCTCCTACAATTATACAGAAATATCTCAACCCTCTAACCACATCCATTCAAGCTTAGTTATTCTTAAGTATGTAAATAATCATATTGTAATCAATCTGACTATTCATCTGTTTTTAATTAACTGCATAAGTGATTGCTAGTTATGGGTCTTTGCATATAAATCCTTTTCTCTGCCTGTAAAAATAATGAAAATAGAAGAATTGCTGAGCATCAGAACTACTGCATTTGTCTCAGCTGTTTACACAGTAGCCAGCATTGAGTCAGGAAATAAGTGCGTATTCAGAAAAACCTATGTCAGCAAAACAATGGTACCTTCATCTACTCAGAGTGCTATTGTAATTGAAAAATGGTCCCCTATAATTTTGTGGGTTCAACATCATAGCCTCATAATACTGTGGTTTATAATACCTTTAACTTAAAAAATAAGATATTTTTTCAGATATTTAAGATATTTTTGTTGTTGGGGTTTTAAAACTCTTTTTCATTAATCATTGCTGTTGGTACAAACCAGTGAAATGTCCAGCAGTGGCATCCTAGTGAAGATCTACCTGTGCTTTAGTGGATTGAATATAATATGAAAAATAGAATGCAATAGTATAAATCAAGAGCATTACTATGTATAACATTCCAGATCAAAAGAAGCACTGTGAGTTTAAAAAGGTCCCCAGAATGACAGTTAGAATTACCATGAAAACTTATCTACAAAGAATGAAAAATACTAGGCTTGCCTATCTTAAAGAGATTAATAAGACAGGCTGCCAAAAAAAGCATATGCACTCATAAATGAAGCACTGGAAATTTAAGTGTGAAACAAAAGCATCAGTCTTTTGTTTTCAAGGGAAGCACTTGTGGAAGAGAAAAATATTTTTAATAAGAAAGCCAATTTGTTGTGTTAGAAGGAAGGTTCTGCACCTTTACTCACCAAATCAATAAACAGTGACACTCATCACTACAAGTTACATTGGTACCAAGTATAGCTCTGAGGAGGAAAAGGTCATTTACTCATAAAAATATACAGAGCTATTGGAGAGAAGTCGTGGGGGGATAATACCACCAAAGAAACAAACTAAATAAATCAAAAAGCTTACCTCATGCTTCAGGGTTAAATCAATTCCAAGGCAATCCTGATTGGGATGGTTGTGAACTATTCTACCTGTGCCAAGCATAAGATTTCTCATACCTTCCTCTATAACATTCAGGGTTGCCCACTGTCAGCCAAGGGTCTGATTCATAATTCCCAGCTTTCTTTATGTTACAGATATTCTTATCACACACTTACTCCAAACCACTGCCATCAAAGAAAATGTTTGATGAAAGAAATTTTTTTCATTCTGTTGCTCACAGAAAATAGAAGTTAAAGGAAGAAAAATCTCAGGTCAACCATCTTTTTTTTTTCTGTATCACTGATTCTTCTACATCAGCTTTTGGAGTGTTTTCAGGAAGATTTAGAAGAGAGAAGAGCATTTCACACACATACAAATGAGGAAGCCACTTACTATATTACAAGTACCAACTTACTATATTACAAGTAGCAGTTTGCCCCTCCAACTCTTGCAATATGACTGGCCTATGCTGAAGTGTCACTCTTAAAAGTTCTCACTCAGGTTTCACTTACCTCTGTCATCTGAGGTGAACCATAATCTACAAAACCACCCTGACAAACTACAATCATCTCTCAAAAAACCTACAGCATTCTTCCTGCAAGCATGACCAAAGTGGTTCAGAAGATTTTCCTTATTTTTTTAATCATTTCCTTATTTTTTTTGAATTATTTCTAATGCTCACTTCTTTCAATTTCCTTCTGAAATTATTTTTGTAAAACTTCTGCAAATCTTTCCCAGCGATTCCCAGTGAGAGTATATTTATATATGGCTGTATCAGGCTAATCTTTATTGTTTCCTGTTCAAGTGAGAAAGAGATAAATGAAATTATTGAAAAAGGAACAATTAATGGAATTATTTATTTATAGAACTTACCTTTCTTTATTTGAAGAGAAAAAAAGGAGGAAAAAACCCTCAGTGATGAAGTCATGCACCCCATCATATTGTTTTGGAGAGGATGTCATAGAAATGCATTCAGAAAATGTGTTTAGCTAAAGCTGTTAGCTCTAAAGTGAACATAAAAGTTAAAATGTGGTGGAAATTAAGATGCTGAGTTTAAATTTAAGCTAATAACTGCAATATAAAAGCACATATCATTATATCAGGGCTTGCTCCTACTGCTAGAAATTTATAAAGTTGGAGGATGTGCAAACGTAGAGGAAATACAAAGGTAGAGGATGTGTAAAATTGTAACAGATTTTCAGAGGATGGCTTTGGCAATGACATACACAGGCCTGGAGTGACACCTGATCCATGACCAGTCTCTCTGAATGCCATGTTCAGAAAAGACTATGGACTGAGTGCTCACCGGAGGGACATTGAATACCTACCTGCAGCTGGAAAAGCCAATTTTGAAAGTGGAGTAGCTTCTACCGTCTAATAACAGATGACCTTCTACACTGCCCAGCCTGAAATTGGAGTCAGCCAGACTAGAAAAGGAGGACCACACTGCCCCTTACAGTTTTAATTCATGCAGGCCTAGAGAAATGCAGCCAAAGACATGCGGATCTAAAAAAGAAAACTTAAAAGCCTGACAAGCCTAAACTCTAAACCGCTGAAAATAAAACAGATCTTACTCCAAGGACAATGGGAAAAAAACTTCATCCAGACCTCTCAGAGCCTCAAATAGTTGGACTTGAATATGGTTGGATATATCAGCAATACCTCCTATAATGGAAGTTCTGGGGTTTGCTGCTAACTGCTTCTTATCTGAAGCCTGACTTCACATTTTACAGGCTACTCCTCAGAGGGAAAACAAAATGTTATGAAAAAGCTTGGTTTGGTTTGGTTTGGTTTGGTTTGGTTTGGTTTGGTTTGGTTTGGTTTGGTTTGGTTTGGTTTGGATTTTTTTGCTGGCCTATCTCATTATATATATATATATATATACAACTCTCTATTTATATACAACTAATGCTAACTCTCAAAATGCTGGAGAACAGTGGAGTCCAGAGAGGTGCAAACTGGGATTTGCTGAGACACTTTGAGTCATAACTAAAACCAAATAATGTTGCACTGGAATTTTCTGTGGGTTTTCCAGTTGGCCACCATTTGGTGTTTACCTCTTAGACCAAGCTACTGTGAGCTTAGGAAAAACTGAGAAATGCCTAAAGAAAACTTTCACCATTTCTTAGCAGAAGAGTGACAGTGGTAATAATTAATATCTCTGTGCTTCACAAACAGTGAAATCAGATGCACAGTTTATCAAGAGTCTGTGTATGTAATTTTTCCATTAACAATTCTGCAGACAGAGCATTGATAATTGCGCCTGTAGTGAATCCAAATGAGGCATATTTGCCTGACATTGTTGCAGAAGGGGGAAAATGAATATATGCATTTTAAATTTTTATGATTACATTTTTACTGAAGTGTGGGGGCCTGAAGTTTCATGACTGTTTTAATGCAATTGGTTCCACTTAGGAGAGATGACATGCTGAAATGTGATGTGCTGAATGCTTCCCAGGTAATTGGAATTCAGTCAACAACAACATTGGGCATTGTCACAGGTTTTAATAAAAAGGTTTCTCTTCCTTTTTTATAGTATGGGATATGCATCATTTTATACAATATCATGATCCTACGCAACAGCCTCTCAAACAGAAATTTAAAAAGTTTGCTTCACTCTGCACGCTCCTGAATTTGGATCACATTTTGAGGGGCCTGATACCTGATACAACTCTAAGAATTTGTACAGCATTACAGCCCCCTCAGGGAAGAATCTGAGTCGCTGTTGGTGCTGTGTACACTCACTGTTTGTGCATCCTTCCCCAGAGCCATTGGAAGGAGAAGCCACAAGGAAAGAAGAAAGGACATGGTGCAAAAACTTATGGTGGAAGTTAAGAGCACTGCATAAACTCAGGGGGTTGTCATGGGAAACAGAGCCTGGCACTACATGATTCTTCCAGTAAACTAATTTCTTTTGTATCAGAACAGGGAAACAACTGGAGGTGAGTTAGCTGTCTGGGAAGAGAGAAAACTGCTGCTGCTGTTGAAACCTTAAATCATATCTCAAACAAATTTAAAACTGAACTAAAACAGATACTGAAAACTGAAGGTAAATTTTTGTTCTCCACCATTTAGTTCCTACCCAGCTCAAATAAAGATGTACTAAACTTTCTTCCAGAAAATGTTGACCTGAGTCTTCCCACCTGCTCTTTTTAGGCAGAGAACCTTTCTGAATATTTTTTTGTACCTCAAAGATGAGGAGCCCAGCGTGGGGTTGATAGATGTGAGAATGGGATAAACTGCACAACCCTCATATTCTACAAGAGTTTTTCCCGCAAATATTTTTTCTTTGGCTGGACTATTCAAGAGGTAAAATACAATTTAAAGTTTAAACATCAGAAAGAGGCTTAAAACCCACCACTGTTCCGCATCTCATGTTTCTTTTGAATAGAGGAAAACAAGACTTCTGATATGTCACGGAAGACCAAAAGTTGAGACATACTTTTCAGTCTAATGCTTGGGATGTAAAACTAAACTCCTTCTGATAAGGATACCAACTCTAGCTGTAAATTTTGTCCTGAAAATGCAGCAAAATACCACTAAGGCTTCTCATCTCTGCTTGCTGTGGCTTTGACTGTAATAATTTCTACACTCCAGTGTAGATTTTGAATTATTTGTAAAGTCTAACTTAGACTCTTATAGCCACCTTCTGACCTTTAGTTAAATCCAAAAAATTGCTACCAGCTGAAAATTATTTGGTGGCTTGAGTAGCAAGGCTGGATTTGGGAACAAATATCTGCCTAAATCCCGCCACTGGAGATAGATGCTTCTGCAGCAACTCTCAGTCTGAAAAGACCATGATAATCCAATCATCCTTAAGGATTCTGTTTCATGTCTCTCTCAAGCTCTAGTTGCCTCTTCATCTATACAAGGAGACATTCTTTTCTGTGAGAGAATGTCATGCACAGTGAAAGATGCTTGGTTTGTCTTAACCATCAGAGCTCAAGTGCAGACAGCACAAGTGCTTATTTCACCTGGACTGAACGTCTGGCTCCTGGACATCTGATGCAGCAGGAAATAATTTACTTTGTAATCCATATTTGAAGAAGCAGTTTATGCTCCTGTCTTCCTTATTTCTGTACATATGAAAATGAAATAAGCAAAGGGAGATTTCCAGCAGAACCCTGAATTTTGTGGAGAAATCTGTAACCTTTTAAGGTGCTCAGTAACAAACAAGGGGAATGAAAATTTTCTGCCTCTGTTTTTGATACTCCTTAGCAGACAGACAAGAAACAGCAACCAATTCTCATACACCCACAGCTCCTATGTTACTTTCTTTCTTAAGCTTATTTTTAATACTTCAAAGTCCATAGTGGGTCACCTCAGGATTCTCTCTTCACCTTCACTTCCCGATATCCTGAGGAAAACAACTGAAAAGAAAGACATGGGAGGGATTGTGGCAGGATGCTCTTGTAAACAAAGATTTTTTTTCTCTTTACATTGAACATAAGTCATTAATTTTTGATGTTAAGAGATTAATCTGTGCATGAAGAAGAAAACCTACTGACTGGTATTTCACTGGAACAGAGAGATGTTCTAAATACCACATAGCAAAGAAAATCTCTGTGCAAAACAAAGGCAATCTGGTGGCCTCCTGCAAGGTTAAGGTACAATTACAATTCATAGTGCTCCTGAATGTTGTTCCAACCAGCCTATATATGGTCCAATCACCTGTAAATTAGGACCATATTCTCAACACAGTCAGTCACCAAACTACTCAGCAGAGCAAGTAGGGTCTTAATATTTAGTTTGATAATACTGATGCTTAGTATCTTTGGTATTACAACTAAAATGGGGTTGGAAATTCTGATCTTCAGCTCTCCAACAGACCCAATGTGTGATTACAGCTAGGCCAAACAAGCTCTCTCTGTTTCTCTGCATGCCAGTAGGATTAAATAATTATTTCTCTACTTTTGAATTTAGATTGGGAAACATTTTTTCTTTCCTTTCCTAGAAAGGAATATAGCTCACTATGTGTCTGAACAGCATCTCAGTCCTGGCTGGAATTCCTTGATGTCACTTCTCAAAATAATAATGATAAAACAAGCACAAAATTTTCTCTTTTCAAAACATATGTTTCCTGGGATGCAGTATGGTTTTCTGCTGGCCAGCCTAAACTAGGCAAGATCAGGCTAGACATGAGGCCTCCAGAGAATGCTCTCCACACACAGAGGTTGCACTGGAAGAATTTGGAGACCTCTCAGCCCTTTAGGTAAGCAACACTGAAGCCACTGTTGGAAAAATTCACTCCTGCCTGCCAATTTAATCCCATGATGCTGTCAAAGAATAGATGGGACGTGTTAGGCATTGAACCCAACCACAGGGCATTCCCACAAGACAGGACATGATCTTGATTCTGGGCAGAGCAAGATGTTTCCCTGAATCATGCTGAGTGAGATAATCCAGAGCTGGGATGGAGAGATGCCAAAGCCCCAGAGTAGGCAGAACAGATGTAAGAACAGGTCTGAGACCTCTGCAAGGGCTAGAAGAGCAAAAATTATAAATTCTGTGCAGTTTGCACAGCCAGAAGCTCTAGGCTGATAGTGAATACCAACACATTTTGAGAATAGAACAATTTTTATGTTATTTACATTATTATGCGCTGCAGCAGCACCTTAAAATGGTGCAGAAAGGATTGTATTTTGTGCAAGCTGTGATATCTGACTTTAGAAATCAGTTCAAGTGTATTTAAAAGCATAACAGCACAAAATGGGCTTCTTAAAAACAGAACAGGCCACTGTGAGGGTAAAGCAATACAGAAAAGTATAATTTATATGATTTTCTTTCCCTGCTCCTTCCAGATGATTACAGTGTCAATTTGTAAACCTCTATAAACCACTAAAAAACTAAAGTACCTTAACAAGAGAAAATTAGTTAAGAAAAAATGTAGCTTTCAAGTACAGGAGCAGGTAAACTACTTCCAAATCAAAAGTTCAATTCAATCTGAAAGGAAAACAAATCCATCAATGTCTGTTCAATTTGCACTGAAGCCTAGAGTGACACTCAACTCAGCTTCAGCTGTGTCTATATGTATGCTGTTGAAGACCTAAGTTCTGTGTTTTCTCTGCATAAACTTTGCACTTGGCTGTCTAATTTAATTTTCATTTTGCACATCTGTGCATGTCTAAAAATTTTTGGTTTTTTTTTTCTAGTAGACCTGTATTATCTTGGAGTTTCTTGTATTTGTTTATTTTTTGTCCTTAATGCCATGATATTTTTTCATTTGACTTAAGACTTGACAGTTTTGGTAACAGTGATGATCCCACAGATTGTTCAAAAGGCACAAGGGCAGCTTCACCATTGCAGATCTTTCTTTACAGTGGGAAACTGTAGAAACAGATTCCCATTGGACACTGCTAAAAGCTGAACAAGTTGCCAAAATAGCTGAACAATCTCAGTTAGAAGCCTAACTGGAAAATGAGGAATGTGGGAAACCAGTGTTTGGCTTTGCTGTTATCATTCGGTGTGTAGCAATGCTCTGCTTTATGAAACAAAGCCAGTGAATTTCTACTGGGTTTGTGTGGCCAGGTTTTGGTAGCAAGGGGCTGCAGGGGTGGATTTTGTGAGAAGCTGCCAGAAGCTTCCCCTGTGTCCATCAGGGCTGGTGCTGCCCTGAGCCAAGGCTGAGTCCATGAACCGTGGTGGTGGAACCTCTGGTATTCCTTCAGGATCTGATCCCTGGCTGCTTGGACACTTTCCCTGTATTCCCCCTGGACCACCTGTCCTTGGTTTCTTTCTGCACTGTTTCGTGCTACATTTATTTAATTTTATTTTGGATTTTGATGTTGTGAGATTCCTGCATGGACAGAATCTCCCATCAAGCTGTGTGAGTGCAAGTTTCCATTCCTCCTTTAAATATCAGCTGTTTACACAATAATTAGTCACTATATGCTGGTGTGCCTTGAGGTCCCTGTGTAAAATAAGCATCCCATGGAGACACAGATGATGTTCTGCAGAAAACAATTGAGAATTGATTCTACTTTTTCCCTTAAAGAAATATCTTAATAGACCTCTTCTGTAGTGCTAGTAAAAAATCCAGATGTTCTTATTCTGTTATTTTCATATCCTTTTATTTATGAATAGATATACTGTAAAACCAAATATTTAACCAAATTCTGTGAATGTTTTGGGGTTTTTTTAAGGAGAAAAAAATTAAATGTAAAAAACAAACATGATATACCACTGAGAATGCGAAAGTCTTGGAACTTCTCTGCACATTGAAGTTGAGTCAGAACCATCAGTTCTTCATGTTCCCATTCTTTCAAAACTCTTAGGGGGAAATTTAGAGAAAACTAATATTAGAGAAATCCCAGGCCTTTTCTGTCCTTTGTTCTGCAGCCTGAAATTGCACTTGTTTTGTTGAATCTATGGCAGTTTCACTCTGCTATTCCCTTACCATGCAAGAGGCTGTAGAAATTACCAAAATTTGTGATCCTAATTATTCTTCACCACCATTTACTCAGAATTTTTGCAATTTTTTCCTTTCAATCTAAAAATTGAGCACTAGAAAATGTTTTATGGCCTGACATGTGTGGTGGTATCTGCAATGTATCTTCTATGGGCCTCCCAAAGTCAGATTTCAAAATAATAATTATGTCACCTAAGGACTTTGTATCCCAGTTTGTCCCTTCCTTTGCCCCACTGCCTTGGTTCAGAAATCCCAATAAAAACCACCCATGTCCCCAAAACAACTACAGTCAGAAAACCACTGACAATCCTCTTCTTCGTCTATCAAATGTGGAAGTCATCACCTTTTAGTATGCAACAGGGCACACTGGAACCACCTGACAATGCAGCAGGCTAAAAAGAGGTAATATTCATGCCCTGACCTGGAAAAATCTGCACATGTTGTAGAATTATCCACGTGCCATGAGGCACTCAGCTGGGCACTGGAGGTTTTTTTTGTTTATATAAACTGTATGTCTAATGGCATAAAACCTTTCCATAGCCGAGTTGCGTTGAAAGATTTAATTCTATCAAACACTTGCTTGAAGTGTCACAGGCCAAAAAATATTCCAAGGGTCTGAAAGAGGATATTTTCTTGCCGGCCTAATATTTTAAAGTAAAAGCAAGTGGGAAGAGAAATGAGTTTGCCTCTTGCACTCAGATCAATGAGTTTAAGCACTTTTTTATGCAGGGAAAAGAAAGAGTAATATTCTTAAATGTTTCCAGAATGACTGGAAAGTCACCTTTAAGCAATTTGTGTCCTTATGAGAGGTGTTTGATGAATTTCCTGTTGTTTTCTGCTTTACGGCAAATTTTCAGTGGGCAAATGAGTTTTAGCTTCTCATATGGAGTCTAGTGACTAAACTTAGTGTGGGTGTACACACTCTGTAAATCAGCTACAGAGCTGAAAAGCTCCAAGTCAGGCTTAAGAAATATTTGCAGTGGAGAGGGTATTTGATTACATGTTGAGAAAATCTATTTCTTGCAGGTTTTTTTAATGATATTTTATCTCCTAGATGCCCAAAGACATTGTCAGCAAGTGGAAAAATAAGCAGAAGCTAATTTTGCTGTTTGATGGCTTGTTGGCTGATGTCTTGTCTGAGAGGCCATATTCCCCTTCACTGCAATTCTGCAGCAGCTCTCCCATGGTTGATAATACCACAATGGTCTTTTATTACCTTAAAAAAAAATTAAAGCATTCAGCTCAAAGACTTCACATTTCTTGCCCACATATCAGTAGGTGGGGCGCTTAGCCACATCTGAGCAGCTAAGAAGCTTGACAATTAACATGCAAATGCTGTGGGTGAGTGAATTTTTCTTTTTGCCTTCCTGACCCCTTGACAGAAGCAACCTAAATGAGAACTTGTATTTAATCATAGAGGATCTCCCTGAGGAGAGAGTGTAACCTCTGATACTCTTCATGGCAGCACACCAATTAGATGTCCCCTTCACAGAGGAACAAACAGAATGCTTCTTTCATATCAGGAGGCTTTCACAGATCTTCCCCATGGGGCAAAATTTCTTTAGAAGGACTCCTGTCCCTCACGCATTGATTTGCAGTCTAACAACTTGCAGAATTGTTCTACATGGATTGATCTTGTCATGTATTATCCAGCTTGCCACAGCAGAGCTTCTGAAAAGGTTTCTAAATGGCACATCAGGCTGCCCATAGAATCTTATCATAACAATCCTGACCTAAAGAAAAAGGTAGAATAAAAGCAAGAGAAAATACAGGATCATTTTATAAATTTTGACACTCTTGAAATTATATGTTCAATATATTAGAACGGGTAAATGCAGGTCAACAAGCAAATTATGGATTTTTTTTTTTTTTAATTTAAGGGAATTGTACATAGTTAGGTATTTTAAATCATACTAAAATTTATCCTAAAATCATGTGACTCAAAAACTAAATTTCTTAGGGCAAGGCTGAAAGTGTTGGATGTGCCAAAGCAGTGCCACACTACTGAATATTTGGAGAAAAGTTTCTTTTCTCCAGAGGCTCTCCAGGCCAGATTGCACTGACTGTGTATGGCTGATTTTGGAGAGGATTGCCAAAGCAGCTGCTGGAACCGAGTGCAGCTCTTTGCCTTCTCCAGAGTTTCAACTGCTATGAATACTCTCAATCATAACTAAGTTTTTCATGAAACACCTACATTTATTTACTGTACAGTTTTCTATTTCAACCGACCATTTTGAAGCAATCAGTTTGTCACACATGCTCTCCATGGACAGAGGAGTTTTGATCCATGGTAGACAGTGAAAAATATACTCCTGATGAAGATTTCCAAGCCTAGGAATGCCAGCAAGACAAAACATTCACTTGTTAGGGGATCTGACAATAATGCTGATCTGGCCACCTTAGTACGAAAAAATCCTCTTTAAGGCTGTCTTTATGAAGGGAATGATTCTTTCAGTATTCAAAAAAAAGGAGAAAGTAACAAGCATTTCATTAAACTTAGTCAGCATGTTGCTGTTGACATTGTTTTGACATGGAAGATGCACAAATAGTAGAGTATAACAGCTTAAAAAAAAACTTTAAAATATCTGTGCTACCTCCATCGGTTGAACACGAATAAAACAAGGCATCCAAGTTCTCTGGAGACTTCCTGTTAAAACATGTTATCAGTATGTCTATTATGGGTATTTCCCAATAACTTAATTAATGCTGTTTTGGTCCTAAAAAAAAACAAGCAGCTGAATACTGTTTATGGAGTTAGCAATGAAAATCAGGCTGGTCAAACAATTTTTATAAAGTCTTTTTGCCTTTTTTGTTTAAACAGAATGTGTTTCTGCCAGGTTCTGTTGGAGTTTTATTTATTGTTAGTTTTTATTATGAGAAGTGAGTTTTAGATATGCTGCCAAGGCATCTCATGAGGATTGCAGATCTGACATTTCATTTTCTTACTTCCTCTGTGGGGCAGATTCCCTGCTGCATTTTTTTTTCCTATTTTATATAGAAAGTTCAGTGTCTCTAAAATACCTATGAATATTGGCTCCAGCAGAGCTAATTTTATATTCAGATTGCTTACTGTCTGAAGCACCTGCCTTTGGTTTAGACCTCATATTTTTGTCCATGGTACCAACCATGCACTGCTTTCCAGTCAAGAGTTTTCTATTTTCATTTCATATGGATAAACATTTATTCATATTACACCACCAGATTGACAGAGAAGACAAGAGCATTTAAAGTCTACTTAGAATGAAATTCCACAGATTTCCCTACCAGAATGAACTGAATTTTTCAAACATTTAAAATAGCCACCTGCCCATGTTGCTCTTTTTCTCACTCATACAACTAAAAGTTACAAGAAGTAATTGGTAGAATTATCTCATATGGTTTTTACTACATTAAATCCAAGCGTAAGACATAATCGGTTTAAGATAACACTTATTCCAGATAGCAGACTTAAAGTGGAAATCCATAACAAATAAAGGATTTTCTTTAGATTAATACCATGTTTGATACAGTGTACAGAAAACAAGGCCAAAATGCACAAAGAAAACAGGACTGCTACAATATCTGCTGTTCCTTGACTGATTCAGTAATTTGTCTTCTGAATTTCCTGGCACATCACATTGTGTTTAATCAGAGGCAGAATTATGTTCCTACCTCTCTGAAACTCTGCAGTCTCTGACTCAAAACTGAACTGTCTGTATTAACTCAGATTGGCTTTCCCTGACATTCTGCTGGCTGAATGTTAGATAATTGGCTCAGCCTCATGCAAATCCTCTGAAATTTGCAGAGAGCCTATATGAGATTTACCATTATTCTAAGAATGAAAGCCTGCTTCTTAAACCTCCTCAATCAATACAGTTTTCATCAATACTCAAAACATATGGATTCCACGGTGTGCTGGGGAATGGGAAACAAAGCACACACAACTCAGCACACAGTAATTATTAGCCATTTTTACTCAGATTTATATACAGGTCCTAAATATAGGTCAACACCTGTCATGCAAAAAACTCAATAATACAGTTAGGTTAAATTTCAAGACTAGATTATTCTCACTTGGTTTTGCTGTCTTCCTTTTAAAGGTCGAAGGAAGTGCAGGAGTCCCTTTGAGAAGGAGAGGGGAGGCATGGGGATTTGAGGGTTACTCTGTTTTTACATTGTTCATTTAGTCCGTATTTATAAATGTCACTTCTGCCTGTTGGCATTTTCTTCTCTCAAGCTGCTGCAAATGAATTGCAATTGCTTTAGATGCCTTTCAGAGACTTTAGGAATAAATATCTACATATATCCCACACACAATTAGGCACAGGAATTTCTGTTTTGGATACCAAATTAAATACCTTCTTGTCTTGGTGCATGGGGATATTCATCATGAAAATAATCCAGTCAACTCTTTCCTATCAGCTGTAACCAGATTGGTGTGAGTGGCCCAAGAGTAACCTCTGCTGCCTTTGGACAGAGCTGCCCAAAGAATTCCTTCACAAGGAGCACGGTGGAGAATGAAAATGGATGCAGTTAATAATAGGGAAATTACCTACTGAAGAGAGCACAGCAACAACAAAAACCTCTGAATTTTTTCTGTATTGTTAAGTCCCTGGCAGGGGCAAATGCAAGGCACCATTGCCCAGGTTCTTTGATTTAACCCATACAGCATGCATTAGAAACTCTGCTATTAATGTGTGATGTACAATCTGCAGCCAGGACATAATCATATTCCAGTTTATATGGAGCACCATATTGCCTTTGAGTGAGAAAAGTTAATTTATACTCCACCAACCTTTTGGTTATGCATGTGTGTGCATCCAGTTGCTCCAGGCTCCAGGTAAATGATACAGTCTAGACTTCATGTAGTTCATTAGATCAATATTCTATCTCCTTACATGGATGGAATTTGTGATGCCCTCCAAAGTCCAATTTTATTTCTTTCACCTCTCAAATTAAACACTGCCTTAAAGGTTTGCTTGATGGATTACTCTGTTTTATCTGATGATGGTCGTCAAGGCACATGTGGCAGTATATCTTATCCCATTAGTAAAGATCATTAGCTGCAGCTAAATTGCCTCTCTATGACACATAATAGTTTCATCTATTATTATCGTTCCTGTCCTGTAATTCAATTTCATGATTATGGTTTAACAAATCAAGGGGCATGGCAAACAATATATTTTAGCCATCATTTAAAGTAAAGTCATGTTACTGACAAGATACATAGGGTGGTGCTGCAAGACATATTGAGATTTCAATCTTTTTGGTTTGCTGAAAAATTCTCTATTCTCTCTCATTTCCTAATGTAGAAAAATACTGAATCAGGAAAAAAAAAAACAAACCAACTTTATTGTGCCTGACTGATTGCATGCAGTCAGCTCTTGTTTCTTTAGTAGAGCCTCCGTACCTTGCTAGAGGCTTTCCAAGCTTTGATGGTAGCCCTTGTTTCTAGGGAATCAGGATTATGAAACAATGACACTTTGTAAGAGTGGCTAGTTAGGATTTGCCTAAAAGACATCTATTCCACAAGAATTTACTCAACACTCTGCATCACTTAAAGCTTACAGGAGAAATCTCAAAATTCATCCCAACAATATCTCATAAGGAGAGAGGAGAGTAAGTTAAGGGGTGTTCTTGCCCTAGAACCAATATCAAGAAATACACACACACACACACACACACACACATATATACACACACACACATATATATACACATATATACTGAAACAGTCTTTCTTTTCTATTTGAAAGCAGCTTTCTTTTTGATTTGAAAATGTCTATTTTCAAGTACTCACTGAGCACTTGCACAAGCAAACATAGCCCAGGAGACTGATATCTCTTGCATCTGCAACTTGTCAGAGATTTCACCTGCAATAGAGTTTTCCCCTAATTCTAAGGATTGATTTTGGGCCATTTCTCTGAGGCTGTCAACTTTTGTCACTCCTTAACAAGCAGACCATTAAACCATTTCCCTCTCTCGTACTCACTTGGTTTCATTGAATAATTATCCTTAGTTCCAAAAACTGTAATGGATGCTTTATCTCCTCTCTAGTGGCCATTCACCAGAAAATATGACGCATAATTAAGAACTCTGGGGGGAAAAGAGAGAGAAGAATTATTCCCATTATGTAGATGATTTTTAATGAATTTAATATGAATATGAATTAATATGATTTAAAACTAATTACCAGAGAGACATAAATTCTAACATACCTAAGTAAACCCTGGTAGGAACAGTGACCAGTGATTACTGGTTATCAATAGTGTTGAAATTTTTATTTGGGAGGGAAATGAAAATAAATGTAATCAACCAGGAAGGAAGCTTCTTGAAAGCAGATGAAAGCTCTCAAATTTGTTGAGGAATAACTGTGGAACTTTGTTGCATTAACAGATATTGCATTTCCTTCCTGGCTGCATTCATATTTTCTTCTTATATCCAGGGAAAGCTTTAGGAATGTACAGCTCAAAGGAAAGGTAATTTTTGTGGGGGTGGCTCTTGGTTGATTGATTGAATTCTTGAAAAGAATTTTGTCTGGCCCTTGGAAAGTTATTTATTAGGGACTTCTGCAGCAAGGCACTTAGGAGTGCAGGTTTACTATGAAATGTTTACATTTAAGTACCATGCATGCTTATTTGCAAGTATATGTGACAGAGAATGATCCACTTTGCCAAAGCTCTCACAAAATTTGGGCATGGCTCCTACACTTAGGAATTTTCCTGCCACCTGCTTTCCTTAGCCAGCTGAGAAGCCTGACCTCAGTGGTGGAGAGTATTCCATCATGTAAATACTATCGAGGTAGAAAATGTAAAATTTACCATGTCCTAGTTCCTGGCCAAGAGATTTTATAAGCAACCTCAGAATCTCAGTTTCCAGAATTGTTGAACAAGTTACTTTCTAAGCCTGAGGATCCCAGGCCTTTCATTACCTTTAAAGTAAGCTTCCAGATAAATTGTCTGTGAGTCTGGCTCCAAGAGGGAGTTCATGGCAGCCCCCTAAAAAGGAATCTGTAGGGAGAACTCTTTTTATTGTCTTGCACAGATAACTGATAATTATGAGGGGATTTTCTCTTAATAGAAGTTTCTAAAATTAATTTTTTTTTTTTAAATGAAATATCAATTACTTCTACAAAGGAGAAGTGTCTTTTCTGCCTGAGACTTCACTGCCTTAATTTCCTTTAGGGCTCCCAGTAGGATTCTTATATTTCTATTAAAAAATCCCAGACAGTACTAAGATTTTCTGATTGTGTGCACGTGCAGTGTCTTTTCCTCGGGGATTTTATTAGACTTCCTGCACTTGAGTAGCTCCAGGTGCTACAGTAAAAGTAGTTATGTTCATTCTAATAAATGGTAACAAAAATAGATCTTCAAGGCCAAGGAAATTCAGATTGTAGCCAGTTCCCCATATTCAAGGATGGATAACTTCAGCCTTGTTAAAAGTCAGCTGTTGCAATCATTTCAGTGAGGTGCTCTGTGAGATGATGTGTAGAAATTAAGTCATTCCCAGTTAAGAAGAGAGAATGGCATACATTTTTGCAAAATAAAATCAATCATCTTATGCACCTTCACATTAACAGCTAATCAATTATTACAGTGTCGCATAATAAAAAAGAAATTTATTCTATTCAGTAAGTGTTTGTTAGTGTTGTCAGTACTGTGGAAAGAGACTCTCATGGATATTTTTACAAATATTGAAGTATAAAGCAATCATATATCTTATGTGAGTTGGCTGCAGACAGACAGTTACCTGGAATAGGATATCAGAGTTTCCAGCTGTAGAAGCTGGAAAATACCTAGACACACTTTGGCTCAGACACTTATTGAAATAGAAACCCTAACCTGTGTTAGGGTTTTCTGCCTTCGGGCCAGGAATAGAAGGAAACAACTCAGTAATAATCATTTAAAAATGTGCTGGCTGAGTTTAGCAAAGGTCATTTGGTGCTGAAATTTCTGCTAGGAGTGTATATTGCTGACTGCAGGCTAAAGGATTTTTTTCATCTGATTTAGGGCTTTCATGCCAGTCTACATCCTAAGTGAGGGGATTTTTTCTGTAGGCAGAGCCCTGACAATATAATATAGCTCTGAAATGACTATGAATATGACTATGAAAATGAATATGACTATGAAAACATTCAGATTAGAAAATCACTGGTGGTTTTGTATAAGTGCTTATTGGTAGGGATAAAGATTTTTATTTCAGGCTTCTCTGATTTCTGATTTAAGGATCAGTGTTAGCTAACACTGACTCTGAAAGAAAAGACCTTATAGTCACACATTCTCTCTAATGAAGGTCACAGAAGATGTGGGAGTTCTCGTGACCTCTGCTGGAAATTTATCTTCACTGCTGCTCCTGCTCCTCTGTTCTCACCTCTCCCTGTCTGCACCTCCTGGGGTCCTTGAGCAGGTACTAGAAATGGAGGGAAAGAAGGCCATATTCCCTTACTGTAACTTTGGAGTGTTGATAATTACACCAGCTCAAAGGCCAAATGCTCTTGCAAGCACAAGGAAATGAAATGTTGGAGTTCAGTGTGAGGGATCAGATGGAAGCTCTGGAGCAGTGAAGCAGCAGCTCTGGGCCAAGCTGAAGCATCTGTAAGGCTGTGGGTTACAGCACTGACCTTAACAGCTCATGTCAGGGGAATCCTTCCTTAGAAACTGAATATGCCTATCAAATTGTTTCAATGAATAACCCTTTCTGATTCCTGTCCTAGAGGGGCTGCTGGATTTGAGGCACAAAATGCCTTCGTGCTCAAAACTCCAGGGCTGCCTGATTGATATTGCTTGGAGGAGTTTTTACTCCAGCTAGGGCTAAATGAGAAAATGGTTTCCCCAAAACCCTCTATGTAGGAACTAACCTAGGCAAATCAATGCTACTGATAGCAGCATAGATTTCGTGCTCTCATTATGGACAGCCTAATGTTTTAGCAGTTTCCAGTAGCCTGAAATGTCTTTTCCCACTGCGTGGCTACAGGCTGCCTTGGGAGGATCCCTCTGATGCAATGCTGTATTTTGTGGCATGCCTCAAGCTCAGAGATCCCATTTGAATGAGCTTATGCTGTGGTTGAAAGTCAAGCTTTGTGTGGCAGCTTTTGATTGAGAAATATTTCACCTAATTCATCTGTGTTAAGGGTGGCAAAAAATAAAACCCTCCCACGCACCCTTTATAAATCACCCTGGCTAACACACCAGTAAATGTGTTATCAAAAATGCAACACCTATTACTGTGAATTTCAAACAGCCAGCACTGTAAGCTGGATCTGAACCTGTGGGGAAGGTATAAATTGATTAGACTTTTTGAGAAGCTATAAATTACAGAAAAGCAAGACGAACATCTTTAAAGGGTTGACAACAAAGAAAAGAAAGATGATTGAACACAAAAATGCTGGGCTAAACCACAAATAGCTTGTTCCTAAGAGAACAAGGGTAGGGAAAACTTTTCTGGCTTTGAATAAAGGTGGAAGGGTGAAGACAAAGACCTTGGTGGATTAGAAATATAGGCAAAGAAGGAAGATTAAAACCCTCGACAATATAAAGCCCTTAACTAGAAAAATAATGAGGCAAAATGAGTCATTATCATTAGTGAATATTTAGCTGGAAAAGAATGACAATTAATACCATGCCAGCTTTATTAAGATGCTCTCTGCAGCACCTCATCATCCCCATCTTCTGTAAAAACTGAAATGTAAATTTAATTTAAAGCTTTTAAGTGGGGGGTTGAAAAAAGTCATGTGGCTATGAGATCCATAAGTTTGCAACAGGGTCTATTTTAATGTCCAGCTATTGTCACCTTTTATTATATCTGCAAGCCTGCAGAACCAAGAAATAATCACATACTATAAAATGTATGGGATAAATAAAAATGTAAGGGAATTTTCTCAGTGTGAAAAGGCTCCAGCTGGAGTGACAAAGAGAGAGAGCAATAGAGGTGTTTTCTGTGAGTAGCATAATGACCCACCTCGGATGGAAACTCCAGTTCTCAGAGAGCAGAGCTCTTGGGACTTGATGGGAAAGAGGAGTTACACAGAGGAGGAGCCCTAGGAATCTATCAGAGGACTGTTACATAAGCTCTGATTGCATAAACTTGACTTGAGGACAGTTTTGTAAATGCCCCTGTCCAGCAAACCTTGGTTTGCCTGGTACACCCCTTTGAGGATTATGGTATTCTGGTGTTATTTCTCTTGCATTCTGTTGTTTTATAAAGGGAGAACTTCCAGTCATTTACCACTTGGCCCTCTTCCCTTATTTCATTAGTGGGAGTAATTGAGCACTGAGCTGGCCTTGAGGGAACATCTAAATAAACAGTTGCAGGGAGATGTGTTGATCTGATTTATGCTCTGAGCAGTATTTTCTGTGTGCAACAAGCCACATTTGTAATGAGCCCCAGCCAGTACTATCAGATGAACTTTGTATGGCCTCACCCTGAAGAAGTTGTTGTATAGAATACAGTTGAGAAAACAACATCAAGTTGGAAAAAACATTTACATGTATGTATTCCTCAAATTTCAAGTTAAAGATTTTCAAGTGTACTGCAGGAGTAGAATTGATTTTTTTTCTTTGTTATTTTTTTACTCCATGTTAACTGAAAAAAAATCACGAGAATATTCTTAATCTGTTTAAAGTGTGCTTCTCCCTTTTTTCCTGTGGACAATGCATTTAACAAATGGGAAGTCAGGAATGTCTTTGATGATTCGAACCTGTAGTCCAGTATGAAGATAATGATCAGTAATGAAATCTTCAAAAAGAGATGAATGTCATCCTGCAGTAAGCTGACGTGGAATGGGTCTTCTATAAAAATATTTTGCCTTAGCCTTTGTACTTGTTCTGAAGAAGTGGTAGTTGTTCGGCCTTCTAGAACAGATGACAGCTTTTACTATAATTTCAATAAATTTAGGTAATATAAGATAGCTATCTTTTAAAAGGTGTACTTCTTTTTAGCCTTCCCTTTCATTCTTTGAGATTCTTTACTTATACACATTTTTGCTCTTCATTGCATCTTTTAAATTGTAGACTCATTCCTATTCCCAGAAGACAAAGTTAATTAACCAAAAAATGAAAACAAACCACCTTTGTTTCTGCTTGCTTTCTACATTAGAGGGCAGAGTTCCACCTCATCTCTCTGTTCATCTTTTATTTATTCAAAGATGTTTGATAAAATTAATTGAGAATTTATTAAAAAGGCTATGCTAACATCTTGGGGGAAGAAAGACCTTTATTTAATATGCAAATATGCAGATACAATGTGTCTGAATCAATGTAGCTGTTACTTTGAGGTATTATTTCAGGAAAATTAACTCTATGGGCCCCTTCAAATTTAATTTTGTGCTATGACAAACATGATCCAGCAATTGAAAGGAGGCGAGAATTTCTAAGAATCATTATAAAAATAGTGCTTTTTTATGTTATCTTCTATATTTACTAAACTTTTGAACTAATATTTTTGTAAAATTGGCACTGAAACAAAAGTTTCTGATCACTTTCCATTATAATTTTGGCAGTTTTTAAGTGTTTGGGGCTGTATTACAAGAAAATCACTGTGAGGGGGCAGTAAATACAGTCTAATGCTATGGAGCACCCACTTAAGAATGGAAGATAAAGGATAAATCAGCTTTTTTTCTGTAGTTTAACTACATAATTAAAGGTCATTATCTCCTGCTTGTTGTTTCTTTAACAATATCTGTATACTTGGGTTTTGAGGGATCTCCTAGGCCTTGCTTGCGTGTTGGTTGTTTATTTTTCTGCGGGGTGCCACATTAAACTTGAGATAAATAGACAAGACTGAGAATTTGCAGGATACACCCAGAAGTGGAAAATGAGTCATTCTGTGTCAGAATATGGTCTTGGTAATTAACTAGTGTTCGTGATGAGCCAGTATGTGTGGCTCAGTAATAAACACATCTGAAATAACTCTCCAAAATTGCTTTTCATTACATTCTGCATGTTTAAAGTTTAAAATAAAAATGCAATGCTTTAATTTATGTATTTTCCCCAGGTTCTCCATTTCATAAAGATTTGTTCTTAACCACACTGCTCTGTCAGGAGCACAGGTCTTTTGCATCCCATGACCCTGTCCTGTCTCTGGAGCCAGGCAATATTGATAAAATGCCTGCTAGAGCTCCTTAAAGCTCAGTCATTAAAGCATGAATCCCTTAAGACAGGCTGAATCAGATATTGCATATCTGATCTGAATTCCAGCTTTCCCCAGGCATCTCCAGCCTGGAAGGGCTTCATCTTCAAGCCTGCACAGAACAATAAGTAGCAGACCAGACAAAATTGATTTGAAAGGTGTCTCCAGAAGACACATTCTCCATACCTCTTCTCGAAGCAAGAAAAACTGCATCTAAATTGTTCCTGGCAGAAGTTCATCTACCTCTTGAAAAGGACCCAGAGCTGAGGTCTTGGCACATTCCTCTGGCAATCTGAACTTCTATTTCCTTCTCATAGAAAGGGTCCTCCTGCAATCTGACCTGAATGCCTCCTGCTCCAGCTGAAGCTGTATTTGGGTTGAGTGCAGGTTCAAACCCAGGACGCAACAAAGTGCCATGCAGCCAGTCTCTCACTGTGTGCTCCACTGTGGGAAGGAGAATTGAGGGGAAGAAAAATGTCAAGCTCCTGGGTTGAGATAAAAACACTTCAATATTGAAATAAAATGTAATAGCAATATAATAATGAAAAGGGAGAAATTGAAAGAGAGGAAGAAATAAAAGGAAAAAAAAACCAAAAATAGAGCAATAAAACCCAAGAAAGACAAGTGATGCACAATACAACTGCTCACCCCTGCTGACTGATGCCCAGCATGTCCCTGAGCAGGGATTGATCCCTCACAGCCAATCCTCCCATCCTATACACTGAGAATGATGTTCTGTGGCATTGAACAACCCCCTCCCAGCTTCTTGTGCACCTGCACCTTGGCAGAGCATGAGAAACTGAAAAATCCTTGACTTAGTGTAAGCACTGCTTAGCAACAGCTAAAAATCCATGTGTTATCAACATTATTCTCATACCAAATCCAACACACACCACTGTAGCAGCTGCTAGGAAGAAAATTAACTCTATCCCAACTGAAATCATAAATAAATTGGTGTCACCTCATACTGGTCCCCCTTCCTAATATTAATTCCAATTGCTTTTTTCAGTGTTAGAGGAGTAAGACAGCACCATGTCTTGGGTAAGTCCATTTAGCAGGAGTCCAACTCTCTGCATGTAGCATGCACCTACAGTGGAAAATTTATTGAGATAAGGCAGGAACCAGGTGATAAAATAAAATTATCTGCTCTTGCATACACTGTCTGACTTTCAAGCACTCTGCCAGGAATGTGCAGTTGTGTGCTCCAAGGTGCCATTAGTGTCAGGGTAACACAAGGAGTGGGAAGTCTGGATCAGCTGGAGGCAGCTTAACTGAACAATTAGCATTGTCCTTTGTTGTTTGTGATGTGGTAGCTCTGAAGGACCCCTCCACAATGTTTTTTTCAGGAGAAAGCCTCTATAAATAGCAGCTAATCATGCATCACAGGCTGGAGGGAATTTTTTTCCTTCCCTCTAGAAAAGCCCTGAACATAAAATTTTCTTTCATCTTGTCAGGCAGGCAGCCCAAAGGAGAGACATGGACAGAGTACAAGTCAAGTGTCCACTCATCTTGCACCCATCCTTTCTTCTTGAATCAAAGGAGAGAGATCTTTTTCTCCAGTGTAGAATAGATAAGTACCAGGGTGATTGTAAAAAGAGTTGTATTGATCTGGTCTCCACAGCATGAGAAATGGAAAAGAACTGGTAATTACCTGCCTCATAATTCTGAACATGATGAACCAGGAAAAGTGCTCCAAGAAATCGCTTCCCATGAAGTAATTAATCTTTTAATTTTCTTTTTCCATCACATGGCTTCTTTAAGTCTCTTTAATTCTCATCTAGTACCACAGAAGTAGTCAGCACTACACCCCTCAATGCATATATCAATTTCTAAGTCCTTCCTTATCTGCTCATATATTCTGCTCTTGTAAAGTGGAGTTGCTCATCAGGTTAAAGATCTTTATTTGAGTAGAAAAATACACTGTGATTCTAAATCAGAGCAAATAAATTTAGTTGAAGGCGCTATTCTTCAGTCCCTCCATCCCAGTTCAGCTGCTATCCTTAATGGTGTCAAATGCTAACTTCCCTGAGTAATATCAAACCCAGTCACATGTAAAGAATCCTTCACGTGTCCTTTCATCTCAGTTTCATCCATGTAGGATTGAACTCAGTGAGCTGTACGGAGTTCATGGCTCTTTTTAATGCAAAAGATGAATGAAACCATGGAGTTTTCACACTGTTTCAGCAGGCACAAGCCTGACCCATTTTATTTCGTTTCAGTCTCCTCACACAGAGAATGCACATCAGAAACTGAGTTTGTGGATGGGAGCTGAACAGGCCAGGTAGGTTTGCAATAGGGTGATGGCCAAAGACACTGCCTGGCAGGGCAAGTCCTGGTCCCCAGCAATCTCTCTGCTGGACCCAAGGCAATACATTTGGTCTGTCTGCAGTTTTAGCTTCTGCATTGAAACATGAGTAGTATTCCCTTTGTCTGTGTTGCCATTTTAAGTGATAAGTTCTTTAAGGCAAACAAATTAAATTTCATTTACAAAGCTCCTTGTTCAGTTTAGGAGCATGAACAAAACCCAAACTCTTTCCCAATTCTTACTGAAATTTTGTATACAATTTAGAGAACTGATAAATGCCTCCACTGCTCTTGTTACAGACTTGGCAAATAGTCATATTATGGCATCATCATATTTGCAATATAACTGCAGAAGAGCTCAGTGGAAGAGTGTATTTTCCACATTAATGATACCATGAATTTGATTTTTAAGTACTTATATTCTACTGCTGCAACTTCAAACCAAGTAAAGATTAGATGTGAAAAGGTGAGAACGCTTACAGAATTGTACTTTCTAAAAGTTTATGAAAATACAGCAAGAAGTATCAGGGTAGGAAATATGGGATGGAAATCAGAATAAGCAAAGAACTATCTTTATTAAATGATCTCTTTAAAAAGGTAGTTACATGTTTGCTAAACTGCTGCTGTGATGACATTAAAAAAGATCCTTTAAAAATGGAAGATATTAAAGGATACCAAGAAAAAAATATATTCCTTTGTAAATGCTACACTTCATGCTATTAATTTCAATGACTGTTTCATATTTGCCTTTCACCTTGATAATGCAATTATAGTGGTACAAGATATTCCACATAGATGCCAAGATGCAATTTAACTGTCTCCATGTTTCCCAGTCAGATTGTACCTTGCATTTGACCCAAGTACTGTATGGTTATTAATAGATGTGCAAGGGGAAGTCTCACTGATGCTTTTGCTAGGATTGCATTGTCATTTACCTGACAGTAAAGGAGAGGCAAATAAACGTGACTTCACTGTTGGTGCAATCTATAGAGACGGCAAAAATTAAAATTGAGTGTGGATTATCAGTTAAAAGGCTTAAAATAAGGTCCATTTCTATCACTGAAACCTTTGTCCCCTTATGCTTTTCTTGGCTGCAGGTGGGTGTTCATGCAGGTTTCCCAGCAGGATGCAGTAAATTGGCACATGGTCTGGGATCAGCAGCAATGGAACAAGTTCATCAGGGTGCAATCCTCCTACAGCCAGAGCAGTTGGGTTCAGTTTTGTGTTTCTATACATTGATCACCCTGTGCTTCCAAAATTAATAGGTTCTATAATAAAGAAATAGGAAAAACATTGCATCCTACTCTAATAATGATAACTTTTAAAATATCAAATGAAACAAGGAAGCCAAAACAAGACATTCAGAAGATATAAAGTCAGCGGAAATGATCAAGAATTCAGATGGAATTTTAGTGGTGGCGCTTTTGTCTATATATTCCTATAAACCAAATTCTGACACTAAGAATTTTATCCTACCTTGTGAAAAGGGGCAAGTTTTGTTCAAGTAGTTTCACTCAGTAAGGGCAATTCACGTGAGTTTAGGGTTTGCAGAACACAATGTCAAGCCTGTGGTTCATCGTTTTGCACAGAAATTTCTGGGAAACCTTTTTCTGATGAAAAATGTTAATTCACCAAAAATTAATTTCTTCCTATTAGCTTCCTGCAAGTAAAAATTTCTCACATTCTGAGAAGAGGAGCAGCCTGTTCTAAAACTCACAATGTTTTAGAGATTTAAAGCATTTAAAGACTGGGGATATGATCACCAGTCACATAGTGCTGCACTTTTAAGCCTATGTCTGTTACACTCTGCCAGAAATAATAAGGTATTATTCATTTATCTTCAAACAATTGCAATTATTTTTATTCTAGTCCCAGACAACCTATTTGACATGTGTATATATATTCATATGGCAACTTATTTTCACTTCAGCCCACTCTTTCTCTCACTGATTTCCTTACGATGTTTTTCACACTTCTCTCACACAACCACACATAATGGGAATGACCAGATGTACCATTACTATACTCTGTTCTGTGCTGCTCTTATACAGTCCACACTATCTAGCCTTCATTTTCACCAAACTGTGCTTATCAAAGACATAAGAAAAAATATAAGGAAAAATTTGCTTCTAGGGTGATCTTCAGTTTTAGACTAGCCCCTACCTTGGATTTGAGGATGGATATTCAGATAGAAAATTTTAACTGTGGTCTTGCTTTGGCCCTTTTCATGAGTATTTACTAACATCACGATAATAAAATAGTCAAATATTGGGATTTTTAAAGGACAGTGATGAAGTCAGTCCCTTCACATGCACAGAATTTTTTGAGTATCTAAGGCTCATCTGTTCTGGTTTATACTGAAGCTTTTTCTATAATTATATTCCAGACAATAACACAACACTTTTCTTCTTCACTGCTGAACTCTTGATCTACCATCTTTATTATGTTTCCTTTTAGAAATAATTTTATGGTCAAATACCCAGCTGAAATTTAAATAAAATGAAATCATGACTTCTTTTCACCATTAGCCCAAGATAACATAATAGCATTATGACAGGTGAAGGTTAACATTTCCATTGGCAACTTTCATTTAAACCATCTCAGAGCAGGATGGCATGCATAATTGCTTTGCACCAATAGAGGAAATAACTCCCATTAATCCTGTAGTGAAGGTCATAGAAACATTGCACAGGCTCAGAACAATCACAGAATGAAGACACAAGAGAATGACAGGGTCATTTAATTCACACACCCCTAGCTACAAGCACAGCCGCAGACAACTATTTACCTAGCCATTACAAATGTTTTTCAGTTAGAATCTTCTAGCAATTAAGAAAAGGAAAACTCAGAAAAAAAAAATAAAGTAAGTCTGTGTTAAGAGTTAGAAATTACTTAAAATAATATTTTTAAATAGCACAAGCTGCCACAGATAAGTTGGATTTGGTCTAGTATAAAACAAAAGCCCTCCCCTTTTCAACAAAATAGCAAAAAAACCTGATGCAGAGAGAATCAGACCTTCTTTTTTTAATTATTTTTCATTTTTGCTAATATTAACACGCCCTTGTTCCATTCAGGAATACCAAGAGGCAATTTATTCTTGTGATAATTCTGGCCCAGTTTTTCAAGCCCAAGAGAATCTGTTAGTTTGGAATTTAGTGATTAGATGAGCCAAATCAGAGCTCCATCATTACTTTTAACTTTCCCATTATAGGTGAAAACATGAATCTGCACACTATGGACTTTCACAGTAGTTATTGCCAGGGGATATCCTCCCCTTTTAGGGATTTTAAATTGATACCCCACTCCTAAACCAAAAGATTTCCATAGAAAACTGCAGAAGTTACTCTGGAGAGGAGGAATGCATAGAAGGTAGGCAGGAGGATTAATAGACTCTCCAATATAATTCAAGCATTCCTCTAGGTCAGAGAATTAATCAGAGATGACCCAGCTTCATCCACATCAGGGAATGCAAACAGAGGTGACACACCATGCCATCTGAGCAATAGCAGCAATCATGGGAAGCATCTTCTGCTTCTGGACACATGAAAACCATGGACTGTGTATCTAAAGTGCTTCATTGTGTGCTGCTGAGGGAAGGACCATCTCCTGTTGTATAAGCACATTGTTTTCCAGAGGATTAACTTTGGATTTGATGATGAACTGGCTGTTGTCTGCTCTCCATCTCACTCTACTTCCCTTCCTTGCACACACCTTTCACCCTCTCATTTTCTCAGTCAATTCCTCATTTTCTCTGAGACTAGTCCTGCCTCAGCCACATTCCATGCTAGAAAAATTTCCCCCTTCCTTGCCATTTTTCAGCCATCGTTTCCTTCATTTTATTTCTGCTATTTACCCATATCTATCATTTACTTAGACGAAAAGATACCACTAAAAAAGGCTATTTCTCTCTCTCTCTCTCTAGCTGAATCTTCTTCTCCTTACTCTTGCTACTATCACTGGCTGAGACTGCTCTAACACAAGACTGTGAAACCCTCCACAAGCTCATTGCTTATAAACTCTTTGCATGGATAGTTTGTTTTGTACATGCTCTGTAGCTGCACAACCAAACTGGGCATGCAAATATGCAACAGATAGAGGAGTTACCACA
Source organism: Ammospiza nelsoni (assembly GCF_027579445.1). NCBI lineage: Eukaryota > Metazoa > Chordata > Aves > Passeriformes > Passerellidae > Ammospiza > Ammospiza nelsoni. The sequence goes on from NC_080639.1 coordinate 27,307,925, forward strand.
GGTCATTTCATCAACAGGACATAGTGATGTGCATGTTTTTGTTCTGTCCCATCAGTAAAAGTAAAAGGCACAGGGATAATTTGCTCTTGGTTTCCAGTTCTGGTGGACCAAGAATGCACAACTCTCAGTTACTTTGGCTTCATTGACAGCTTGTAGCTTAGGAAGCCATTGCAGCCCTTGCCATTTTTCCCAGATAGCAGCTCCTTTAAACATCTTCTTCCCATGAGCTGTTTGCCATTTCTCTCAGTGTCTTACCCACTGTAGTTTTTATTTCATTAATGCAATGCAGGAAGCAGATAAGTATGAGAAAATCACAACCTTCACTGAGTATGCTGAGCCACACACAATATTGTGTGAAGGTCAATGCTGCATAAATAGATGCTCCAGAACTTGTTTATATTTGGGGCCATGAAAACTGTAAATGTTATATAAACAATTAGGACTGATTTAATTAAATTCAGATTCTCTTTTGTTTGATTCGTTTCAGTTATTAAGAAATGCTGAAATCTCTCAAAGCAAATATACAGAACTCAGAACGTCTCAGCAGAAATGAAATTTCTGAGTGACTTCCAATATATGATACTCCTCTTTTACTAGAACTTGAGAGACTTCCTTCTGAACGAAACAGTTGCTCTTTTTTTCCCAACAATTTAAAGAATGAAACTAAAGCACTTTTGCCTACATATATTAGTCCTAAAGTATGTAAAAAGTGACAAGAACAATCTTAAAACAACAGCTGTAAATACAGGGTGACATTTCTTCACAAGAGTACCATTGGGTTCAGAATAAAAAGCAATAAAATTACAATTGCAGCAACAGGTGACCTACCTTCCTACCTCTGGGCAAGAATTCCTGTCAGCATGGCACACAGCCAAAGCAGCCTGTGTCCCAAAAGCAGACTCATTGAATTGGACTGCAGATAAAGATCATTTTACTCTGACACAGAACTGAATTGTTGCCAAGTCTTGCTGTTTATTCTTGGTCTTGTGAAGACATCAGCATCTGTAAAGTCATTCAGTGATCTGGAAAATAGATCCTGACACTAACTTGCTGAAAATAAAGTTAACTTTCCCAGAATCACAGAATAATGGAACAGGTAAGGCTGGAAGGGACCACGGTGGGTTATCTGGTCCAACTTCCCTGCTCAAGTAGGCTCATCCCAAAGCATATGGCACAGGAATGTGCCCAGAAAGTTATGGAATATCTCCAGTCAAGGACACTTCAAAAATTCTCAGGCTATCTGTTCCAGTGCTTGATCACCTGCACAGTAAAGGAGTTCTTTCCCATGCTCAGGTGGCACTTCCTGTGCATCAGTTTCTGTCCTTTGCCTCTTGTCCTGTTGCCCAGCACCACCCAGAAGAGCCTGGTCCATCCTCTGGCATCCTCCCTTCAGATACTCATAGTCATTGAAATGTACTGGTGTCACCTCCTTGGACTTCCTATAATTTAACTTTTTTATGAAGGATGCTTCAATCTCAAGTAAATTGTACTTCGGGTGAGTCACCCTGAGTTTGCCCTATTTATGTCTCCTTTAGGGAGGAAATCAAAATCACAAACAAGTCATCTGAAAATTTCAAAAACATTGCTTTCAGGATTTAGTACATTCACAACTGGATTCTGTATCAACAGGTCAAGATGCTCATATATAAAAATCTGACCAAAATTCTTTAGCTGGAATATCAAGGAAGTTGTGAATATTCCTGTCTTTTAATTAGAGGCATGGAGTAAGTGGATAGAGTCAAAAGGAGAACAGTGAGAAGTTTAAAATGGTATAAAAAACATTCTCCCCAGAGAGTGCTTTTTGAGCTCTTGGAGCTTTTTTTACTGTAGATAAGAAACAACAGAGGCTGCTACAATCCCTTATCCTCAAATATGCTAGAAGTTGTTATAGAGAAGAAGAGAATACGCCAAGTCTACTGCATATTTTTTTAATTGCAGGTCTTTTTCTATAACATCCCCTGTGTTCAGCATGGTCCTATCTGTTCTGTCATTTAACAAACATCAGAGTGCTGACCAGTCTTTCATTTGTTTTCAGGACAGGGCCACTGGCATGGAGCTCTTTGTTGCAGATAGTGATACTAATAAAGCTGGGTTTCACTATATCATTTAGATTAGTTATATTAAAGCTGTGTAGGGCAAAACATCCATATTTATGCTGTATTTAACTTTCTATTAATAATAAATTCATGTGAAATACTTTTGTTATCAATATTGATCACTATTCCAATTGAAAGCCAAGATGTCAAGGTTTCCTTTAGCATCCTCAGTTATATTTAATAGCCCTGTTGATGAGTGAGAGACTAATGAAGGCTAACAGATGGTCTATTTAATATTGCTGTAGGGTTTGAAGCACTTGCCAAAACAGATACACAAAAGGATTTGACAACCCTGAAGCTGAAAACCTTTAATTACAGCTACTTCACTCCTAGGGGTTTCTGCGAGGCCAACACAGCAGCACAGCCTTAGGATGGGTCAGCATTGTGAGCAAAGGCTCTGCTGAGCCAGGCAGTGAGTGCTGGTAAAACTATTCACTGAACATTAATAAACTGGACTTGGTGCAGAAAGACAAGCCTGGACAGAGAGAGGGAAATAAGTGATGATGCTTTCTCTGCCTCTGAGAACAGTTTGCCCTTTTCCTAAAATGCCACCTCTTGAAGACTGTCATCACCTGCTGAGCAGGTAGGTGGGGAGAAAGCCTGCAGCCAAAGTGGGCTTTTAATTATGCCTGAGTTATAGCTGGGATTTCACCTCAAAATCATGTGAACTTCAGTTCCATTTACTCCTATTAGGAAAAGCAATCTGCAAGTAAGGGGGCTAAAATTTTCTGAGGTTGCAAAACTCTATCTTTGAAGGAGTGCAAAAATTTATTGAGGGCAAAACAATGCATAGAGAAATCTAAAGTTTCTAAAAACTCTTCTGATTTGTTGTTCTAAGTGTGAGTTGAAAGAAGGAGCTTTCAGCAACTTTCAATGATTTTCCCCTGTCTCTACCTGTAACAATTGCCCCCTGCTTTTCTGGCACAAATTCACACCACTTCCAAAATTAAAAGGCATAATTAGCAGTTGCATTCTGATTTGCCTGAATTGATTTCTTGGCAATTGCTTAGAAATTCAATCCATTCCTTCAGAAAGAATAGGTGTTTTCACTGCCCTTACTGTCTCTGGCAGATTTGTCTGTAACTAAAGGTATTGATTCTTTCTGAGCGCCAGGAAGAGCTAGTGAAGTTGTTCATATATAATTCCAAATATCTGATCAGTACTTGTTTTACACAGCATTTTCTAGACAAAAGAATATGTTGATACGTGCCAGACAGCTATGTAGACAGGTTTTGAGACTCTGACAATGGAAGAAAGGTTTATCCTCACTACCATGCCCCTTGCTACACCCAACAACAGAGACCATCCCTGCCTTCAAGAATAAAGAATTTCATGGAGATAATGGTGGGGAGGAGGAGACAACAAAACAGAAAAATAAACAAGAAATGAGATTTCCTAAACTAACCCACAAAGCAGCTTGGGCCAACAGAATATTAACAAATTTTGCCAATCCCTACAGAACTGGCACTCACAAATTTCATGCTCCAGTGTGATGAGAAAGTCTTTGCAACTTTAAAAATTCAGAAACCGTATGAACAATAAGTATGGGAAAATGCACAAGGGAGAACTCCTTTTTTCAACACAACTGGCTGAGTCAGTCTCTCTTCCAAATATTGCCCTGTCTGTTGGCAGATTGTGAATTATCTAATGCAAAAGCAGTTCTTCCTCATTTTTCCAGACAATGCTGGAGACGGACATTTTTACTGGCTCAAGCAAGAATCTGCCTTTTTGGTTGCACCCAAACTGCAGCTAGAAGTGACTGGACACCAAACACCAGTCTGGAGGAGAGAATGCACTGGCCTGGCCCCAGCTACTCAGGCAAATGAAGCAAAAATAAGGAAACAAGCTAGAATTTAGGGTGATCCTGATCCAGCAGCTGGGGAAGGAACTGGAAAGGTTCTGATTGGATTCAATCAGCCTCAAGAGACAAACCACCTCCCTAAAGGACAGGGGAGAGCAACTGCAGCACATCCCTGAAGAGACACAGGCAGCCAGATTTGAGGGTAATTGGAAGAGAATCACTAATTACAAGGGCTGTGAAATCAGACAACTCTTTCATCCCTGGATGCAGTTAAACCTGATAAGCAATGGCTAGATGGTGGGGATGTTTTGAAGCTAAATATATTTTTAATGTGATATGCATCTTCTTTGATGTATATATTTTCGGTAAATGTTCATCTGTTTAATTATTATTTACTTTGTATAGAGCTTTGGGATTTACTAAGATGAAAGAGGTTATTGTTTGTTTGTTATCTTGTGAGTGACAGTGCCAGGGCTGACTCTTAAACCACTCCATCACTTTTAACAGAGGACCTCAAGCCATTCCAATACAGACAATACTCTTGCAAAAATCAACTTTGAAGAAAATGCATATACACAAAGGATATTCCATAATTAGAGAAAGTACAAAGCATTGAATGTGCCAGTAAAGTCAATTAAGCTCTAATTACTATTGGATTCGGATCTGCCATTGCATGATAAATTGCTCAAGTAAAAGTATCTTCTAGACACAGAGGTGCTAAATTCACCCCTGCTGATGTTACAGATGTTTTTTCAACTACCCCTCTGATTCTATTTGAGATTAAAAATGCAGAAACTTTCTCCTGTTTTAGGCAGCAACGTGAAAAACTCATTAGCTGATATAATCTTTAGGTCATTTTCTTTGTGTGGTTACGTGACAATCCCTCACTTTCCTCATTTCTGGGCTGTTCTAATGACTTCACACCCTCTTTTTCTCAGGAGGCAGAAGATCTTTCTGCAATGAGCAGTTGACATATGGTTAGTGTCTGGCCCTTTGCTACCATTCAGGTGATGGAGAGCTTTGGAAAACTCTTGACTTTGTCTCAATCTCAATGTGCTCCATCAGGAATTCTGCAGATGACAGTGATTCAGCTTTTTAAACATTTCCAAGTAGTTCATCACTCACTGCCACTTTTCTCCTTACCTTTCAGTGTTAACAAGTTTCCATATGCTCTTTCCATATGCCATGTGGCTTTTACAAAATCTCAGGCAGTAACTTCTCAAAGGCTGCCACACCTTTGTGGTAGTTTTGTTTAGCAGACTATTCATGCAACCATGACAACAGAGTGAAAGGCATCCATTCCATGGACTTCAATACATTTTGGAATGGCCTCTCATGAAGTTTAGTTTCAAAAATTTTAGGAGCAATTTTAGGATGAGATTAGACCATAGTGATCTCTTACAATAATTTCTACTTGAGTCACTCACTTGTCCTTCATCCAGTCTCCCTTCATACTAAAATTATAAAAAATATATTTTAATTACAATGAAAATCTTGAACTGATGTTAGCACAAATATCATGTTCTTCCATTTTTCAGGTCTCAGCTGCTCTAATCATGTTCCTTCAGTAACTTGCTGTCAACTTACTGAAACTCCTTTAGATTTGTCAGTCTGATCAGTTCATGTCTTACAGCCCCAGAACAAAATCCAGATGGTGGCTCCATAGTGCAGATGCACAAGATAAGGTGTTTAAATCCATTTAGAGGAGGATAAAAGTCATGCCCAACTAGTTTCTTGAAACTGGTACCTCAATCCCTGCTCCTCCAGGCTGGTTTTCCTTTGCCACATCTGAATATAGTAAAAGTTCTCTTTCTACATTAAAAGAAACCTTCTTTTCTCTGTTCTTTTGAAGACTTTCTTTCATTTCCTGCTGTGTGCCTTTCCAAAGGCGGCTGAGAAGCTTTTTGTAACTGGTGATTATAGACTGAGGTACCAAGACTTGCACGTTTCTCTTCACCTTTGGCTGAGAGAAAACATCTTTCCTCCTAAGCACTTCTATTTGCAGTTCACAATGCTCCTGCCCCTCCAGCGTCTGCTATTGCTGCTCAGTGGTGTGGTGAGGGCTGTAGAAAGTGTTGTTCAGGAATCCCATACAAATAACATTTATTACTGCTCACCTTGGGTGTCATGGAAACACAAATCTTACAGCACTGCACTAAAGTGAGCAATCTGAGCCCAGTCACAGCAGCAGAAGCACCTCATTTATTAGTTATTTAGATCATTATCACCACAGTGCAGGAGAAATGAAAACTCCATGGGATGAGTGATTTAACTTCGGTGCGAGCCCATTAGTCACGAAGGAGCACGCTGCTCTCATCACACCCCACAGACACCACCAGGACTGATCCTCCACAGCCTGTGAGAGCACAGAACAGGAGCAAACGAGGGGCTCTCTTCACCACACTTGATTCTGCCAGTTGGAGAGACTGAAGATTCTTCACTGTGGATGGAAGTACCATCCCTGAGAGCTCCACCTGGTACCAGATGCAAAAACTGTACTGAAGACAGGAGGTTAAGGTGTGCTTTCTCCAGGGCTCCCTATTGCTTCTCTAATTAGTAAAACTTGAAGTGCATTGCTTCCAGATAAAGGTTTTTCTCATTATTTTACCATTAGAAGCACTAGGAAAAGGGAAATTTTGTGATCAGTATCTTACTGGAAATAATTTAAATGGGAATACTGATGTTTGTAATTCAGTTTATTATGTGGGGGTTCTTACTATGACTACTAATTCTTCTGCCTGGAGGGCATTTCCAGAGATTCTTAGGTGTTTGGCCCTCATACCTTGCTTTCAGTCACATTTAAATTATTAAGTTCATAAATTATGTAAACAAAATCTCTTCCTCTGTGTTATCACAGGCAGTCAAAGGAAATGTCAGTGCTTATTTTGCCATAATAACATGAGTGCAACTGCTTCCTCTTGTATGTGTTTACTATTTACACTACTCTGAGTCCAATTTTAAAGAAAATGTGACCAAATAATGGCAGGGCATACAGATTGACCAAAATCATTTATACCTGAAGCATGAAATGGTTTCAGCTTTCAGATTCTTGAAAGGTTGATGAGAGGGCTGAAAAGCTATTGGTAATTCTTTTTAGGGAGGAGATGGTTTCATGAAAAAGCAGGAAAACAATTGCATCTGAGATCAGAAAAAATGGAATTTGAAATCCAAAAATAAAAATGCCTAAAGCAAGAGCTCCAAGTAGTCAACAGTTTACAGAGCACTTCCCACAGTCCTAGTTAAATGTATTCTTAACTCAAATACTTTACTTATTATAAACAATTTAAATTACTTATAAATTAAAGCTGTTTATGAAGTGCTTGCTGCACTTTTAGTTTTAAGAGTATTTATAACATTTAACAAGCACTGTAGGCTCCCACATTCTATGTGTGTCTGTATCTGCTAAAGCTGTAACTAAATTTCCAAAAGCCATTAAAACCAGGATAGAAACACATGCACTTATAAACTACAGAACCTTGTTAGCACAAAATATATTGAAAGTCTTACGTGGGGAGAAAACTCACTCATAAACCGGCCAATGCTTAAAATCTTCTTAACAGTAAAATAAATAACAATAATAACAATAATACATTATTCCTTTCTGAAAATTATTATTTTATCTATAAAAAACTGAAAACACTTTAAAGTATTTCCAAAATGTATTCAGAAGTCTCCAAACCAAAAGATTGATAATTTCTAGCTTCTTTTTAAAAAACTGGTGTTTCTTGACAAAGCTAAAACCTAGCAAAGTGTGGCTTAATAGTAACATTTATCAATGTCTGTGTATTGTCACTGTAAAAAATAAAAAGACTTTTAATTTAAAAAATAATTCCATTTATTATCCTCCCTCCCTTCTGCTGCTGCAGTAAATTATTAAGGTAGTAATAAAAAAGTCTATTTAAAATGTGGACTGTACTTTTAAATCCTGTGGCAATATTCAAAGGAAGACAGGAATTTCAGCAAAGTTTTAGTTAAATTACTAGAGATGCACAATCCAGTTCCAGACCCCTGTCTATATCTGTTGCTCAGCGGTTGGGAAAGACACATGTTAAATTTGTCTCTGAAATGAACACAGGGATTTTTATTCTCATCATTTCTATGTCAATAGAACAAGACAAGAGCAAGTCTTCATCTAAATTAGTCCTTAATCCCTCCAGGCATATCCTATGCCAAGGTCTTTAGGGTTTATTATCTGAACAGAACAAAGCAAGTAAACAAAGCCAAACTGGAAGTGTAAGAGGTTTATTTCCTTGTTCTTATTCAAAATTGTTTCAGGGTTGTGGGAGGCGTGAATTTATTAAAACATGTAAAGAAAGATGTGGCCTGTCACCTTATTTTGCCTGATATTTGAGCCATTTTTATGTCTGGTGACTGGCTCTCACACCGTCCAGGCTTGCAGCCCTTGGCTGACTTTCCCCTTTTCCCTGTGAGGCTGCAGCCCAGCTCAAGGCTGACAACTGGCACCCTTTGGGGAAGGTGCCCCCTTCCCTGGGCCAGGAGCTCCTGGGGCGGACAGAGGTGCTGCCAGCCCCTCGAGAGCCAACACCACTGGTGCCAAGGCAGGGCAAGAGTCCCTGCAGAGAGCCAGACGCAGGCACCTGCCCCACACACACTGCCCAAGTGCCCCAGCTTCTCTGACACTTGTTCTCTAAAAGGAAAACCTGTCCCTGTTGCCTGTGTGGTTTTTGGAAAACGGGGCGGGATATCTAGATTAGTTTACTTTTTCCTTAAAACAACTCTTCCACTAAAAACTTTAGTAAGATGCTTGCTGAAAGTGAAAACCTGTAGGGCTCAGTCACAAGCCTATTGAAATAAATTGGAGCACTGATGTTGACTTCCCCAGTGCTGTTAACAGCAGACTGAGCTCTGATATCCCTGGTTATATATGCCTGGCTTACCCACAGGATGCATTAGAAACCATCTGAGATACCCAGTCCTTTGTGGTCTGTTTGATTCTCCAAACACTTAATTCTCACGACCAGGGTCAGATAGAAACCCAAATAAAATCTCAGAAATATTTTTCATTATTATAATGACATTTGAGTCAGGAGACAGGGATAGAAAGGGCATAGAAGATCATGTTGTCTGAGGTTTCCAATAAAATGATTGCCATTAAAATGTCAATAGTTAGCACCAGTCGCTGTGAAACTGCATCTGCTCTGGCACATTTCCCCGAGAGCCTTAGGACAGAAATATATCTGAATTGAGCGTTTCAGAACTACTCAATATTGGTTTAATTCTGCTGCCATTGAAATTGTAAGATTTCCATTAATTTCAATAGAACAACATTAAACTCAGTGTAAAAACTACATCATCTATTGTGTCAGAGTGTCATTTTATATCATGTTAATGATAATGGCATAAAAAAAAACCCTAAGAGCACTTCATTTTGCACTATTATGGAACTAAAGGAAGAAATTGCTGTGACCTGATGAGATATATGATTTTTTACCAGGGTTCAGCTAACCTTTGATCACTTTTAAAAATTAAAGTGATTTTAGGGCAGAAAAATGCTCATAATAAAAGACTTAAAGAGCTCAATCTGTTCATCAAAAAAGATCAATAGTTACTTAATTGCAATGTAGCAGTGCCTTCATACAGAGAAAATGCCATGTAGTAAAGGACTCAATCTATCACAGAAAAGCACAAGAACCACTGGCTTCACACTGCATCAGGTAAAACCTTCACAGAAATTAAGCTTCTGGCTTATTGGGTTTCGAGGTTTTCTGTTGAGCTTTTTTGGGGATTCTGTTCTGTTTTGTTTTAATCAAATATTCTGATTAGGTATTAACAGATTCAGACAAGGACTGAAGCTGTTTTCCTAAAATTGTCATGATGATCATACACAGGTTATCAGTCTCATTCACTGGCTAAATAGGAAAAGAAAGAAAAAAGGAAGAAAAATATTAATTTTACTATGAAGAACACTAGAAACACTTAAAAATTATATTTTCTGGAATTTTTTCCCAGTATCCCACATTTCTAACAAAGAAAACAGTGGAAGAGAGAGTGGGATCCAAAAAAGAGAAGAGAGAAGAATAAACTCCCATTTTAAGTCAGCTCACCAGCTGAGGATCAGGGCAACAATCTACAGGAATTGAGCAGAGGTAGGGGTTGGTTGCTTTGTTTTATTTATTTCAGAAAAATTTATTTCATGGCACAGATTACATACTCAGATCAAGTGGCACTTTAAAATACAGACAATTGTTTATATTTACATTTTCTACATTACATGTAGAAAATGTTTGTTTGTTTGTTTTTGTTTGATACTACTCTTTATTTTGTCCCATCCTAGCATGTGTCACTATATTTTGACTTTACCTTACCAGTAGAGTTAAAAGAAACTCATATAAAACATTCATTTGGATATTCACTTTGTTACCTCAGTAGCTGTTACGTGATTTTTTTAATATGATGTTAAAAAAATACATGCTTTTATTTGTTATTCTCCTGCTTTAGTAATACTGCCAGCTGTACTTTCCACTTCACATGAATTCAGGTCTATGCCAATTTTCCACTTCCCTGCCTTTAATCCCAGCGTTACAAACGGAATCCCATGCTACACTAATATCTCTCACTCACTGGCACAGAAGAGATCAATATTTTAAAATGCCATATGTTTTATAGATCAACTGTCTTGTGCATAGGAATCCAATGGCATCTGAACCATTACACAATATTTGTAAGTTACACAAGTCAAGGACTGGGAGGTCTGTCTTTGCACACGCTATCAGTTCCTAAAATGTTCGTACTCATCTGTGAAATGTTTTAGTATTTTTCTAAAACTTAAATAAGTTACCCAAATGCTTGATCTCCTCTCCCCATAAGCCATCCTCTGTGGTTTGGAGGCGTGGTAGAAGCTTTAATAAGGTGAACATTTTGTCCTTCACACAGAGCAGAATTCCCTGGAAGCTTTTCAGAAGGTTTCACACATGTCCATCAAAAGTTGACTTGAGCTCCTGCTGAAGCAGAGGTGAAGTCAGTGGCTGAAAGGCACACCTCTGGCATGTGTTTGGCCACTCAGTTAGTTTTGCCAGCACTTCAGCCTGATTCACCTGTGGGTACTGATGCAGATGTTGAGGAACTTACCCAGTGCAGGGATCTCTGTGGGCAGCAGCAGTGGGAGCTGCAGGTGGAGCTTTGGGGGGCAGGAACCTGAGCCCCAGATGAGGGGCCAGGAACTGCTGACCCTTTGCACAACCAAGGGTACATAAATCTTGGGCACAGCTGGGACCAGACGCTCAGAGACACGGCAGGAGCCAACGCCCCCAGACTTTCCTGTCTGAGACTGTGGGGGGATAAAAACCCACATGTTCCTTTGCTTGGGGTCTCTCCTTGGAGGCACCAGCTTGAGCTGCTATTTGTTATTTAGTTATTGAGCAAAGATTAGATTATTTTAAGGATCTGGACATCTGAGGCTCTGCTGTGGGAAACCTTGTGTCGAGCAGGTAAGGACAGGTGGTCTGAGTGTGAATTTGGGGTGTGCAGGTGCAAAGGGGCCTCAGGTGGGCTGAGTGCCCCTGGTAACAGCCAGAGCAGCTTCTGGGTGGCCCAACAGGGATCTCCCTGACACAGAACCAGTCAAAGGATGAACCTCTGGAGCAACGCAGACCTTGGAGGAAACCACAAGGTATTCTGCCCTTCAAGATGTATTCCTGCATTAGTTCATTGTTCCCTGAGACAAGCAATAGTTCTAAACACCATACCATGTTTTTGTGGAACTGTTTTGGTAAGTTTGGGACAGAACATGGATTTGTCTCAATTTCAAAATTGGAGCTCCAGACCAGACTCCTTGGGAGTGATATTCTGTTCTGCTCTTTGGGAAGTTTTCCTAGTTTGCTGCTAAATCAGCTCTCAGCTCCCCTACCCCACCTCCCCCCACAGAAGTGCAGCTCCTAAATTGCTTCAGGGCTAACAATCCCATGAGTTCCAGAGACGAAAGCCCACCATGCAGACTGTCCCAAAGTACCATCTCTGTTCCCTTTCCTGGAAAATAATGGTGTTAGGTCTCTACTCCAAAAAGAAGAAAAACAAACCTTTTAAAAAACCCTCTTTTTCACCAACTACAATGACCTTTGCCTGTTTGTGTCTGCTCCACACATGCTGCACTGGTGATGCTGAAAAGCATGAGATGAAGGGAGAAAAACTCCCTTGCTTAAGAGAATTTATTGACTTTGCCCTTCACTATCATACAAGTATTGTCAGTATGTGTGAATTGCCTTTGAAAAAGCCCAGAACAAAACATCATTCAATCGACTTTTCCCAGTGGAGAGAGGATTAGACAACAAGCATATGATATGTTATGCATGCTGCTTAACACAGTAATGATGTTTGGAGTAAGGAATGGAATGGAAGTGAGAGAAGAGAAAAGAGAAGAGAAGAGAAGAGAAGAGAAGAGAAGAGAAGAGAAGAGAAGAGAAGAGAAGAGAAGAGAAGAGAAGAGAAGAGAAGAGAAGAGAAGAGAAGAGAAGAGAAGAGAAGAGAAGAGAAGAGAAGAGAAGAGAAGAGAAGAGAAGAGAAGAGAAGAGGCAAAAGAACTTTTAACCCTTTCAAGTTATTTTAAGCAAAAGAAAATTTCAAGTGGTAAAAAATGAATTGGGAGTGAAAATTAATAAGTAGCTTCCACTCTGCAGAAACATTTTTTTTTGACTGCATGAAACATTGTATCTTCATGGTGGAGTTTACAGGAAATTTAGTTTAAATAGCAGCCTGAGGCCCTGGAGAAGTCTCTGAGCAAGTAATCTGGATTTTAATAATGCTGTTGTATTTCTTCACCACATTATTGCAAATTTGTATAATGAGTAGTTTCCTCTGAGGAAATGGCCAAGATAGTATACTTGAGGGAAGCTCTTTAACGGCTATTAAAATGTGGTTATTATAAGTTTTTAATAACAAGTTGGAAGAAGGCCTTACCAGTGAGGGTCAGCTGGGAATCATTCATCAGACTTCAGACTTTACATCCTCCTACAATGAGTACAGTCAGAGGACATCTGGTCACACAGATTTGAGAATTGTGTGTTTAGGTGAAGTTTGAATTCAGTCTGGGATGTCTTTATAAAACCCTTTTCTTCTGCTGAATGCAAGAATATGTAAAAAGAGGATTTTGATCTGGCAATAAGGGTCCTTCTGTTCAGAAAGAATTTCTGCCTGTAGGAACAGAGAATGGAAAAGTCAAAAGCATTGAAAAGTGTTCTACTTAAGTATACAAAATTGCTACAGATTTCTCCACATGCAGGCAGAGAACTTTAAATTATCTCCATCCTTTCTTATTTTCAGTGATTTTTTTGGGGTGGATATTTTTATTTATTTATCATAATGTCTGACTTATCTAAGTATTATTGCAAATAGTAGACCATAATAGTAATTCCAGATCTCTCCCACTGTATGTTGTTTGTGTAAGGAAGTACATTTCATTTCACACAACATTTACAACTTTATGCTGTAATTCCAGGAAGTCAGAAAGCTTTTAAAATTTAATGAACAAAAATTTTATGCTTTTACAACATCCAAAATTGGGCTATACCAAGCAGTTGTATGCAGAAGATTTTCTCTTGACACTGGTTTCATTTTCTTTCCACTACACCAATAAGAATTCATCTAGTCTGAAGTTAATTAAGCTGAATAGGAAAAAAGACATTTATGTGAATCATATCCAATGTCTTAATCCATTTGTGTAGATATTTTTTCCTTAAGATCCTCCCAGCAGCTATATTTCATAAACAAATTGCATGAAGAAGTTGCAATTTTCTTTCCTCTTTACAGAACGATCCTTTAAAGGAGCTCTGAAATATCTCTGTATCATAGAGGATAAATTTTCAATCCCACTGAAGAACCCTTTCCATGCACTGCCTTGCCTGGCAACATTGCACTCTGAGCAAATTTGTGCTGTATTATTACACAGTTGTAAACTAGTTAATTTATCCTATCGTGCCTTGTGTCCATATGCAATGTCTTTTTTAAATAATTTACCATGTTTGGAAACAGTAATTAGTCTTATTTGGAACAAACACCCTGCAGTATGCTGCCCTAACTAAACAGAGATGACAAATGGACAGGGAGAGTAATGGATGGGTAAAATGCCACTTCCTTGAGCCTGATATTTTTGTTTCAGAGCATCACAGATTGGGCAAACATTTGTGGATTCCATCTTGAAACTTCTGGAGTCAGAAAAAGTGATCTAGAAATCACACAAGCACTCAAATCCATGGGGCACAGTGCCAGCCAACAAATCTGGAGTCAAGTACATGCACCAGGAGATGGAGATGATGCTCAGAAATATGGCCTCTGTTTTTAGGAAGGAATTTTTAGGAAACAGAAGTAGGAAGGGATCTCAGGTCCCTGCCTTTCCACTGGCCTCTGGGAAAAGCATCCCCCCTTCCACAGCTGTTGAATAGTTCTAAAGCTGGCATCCATTCCAAAGCACTTGGATATAAATACAGGAGTAATTCGGGTGGATGACGAGGCTCATCTTCTTATTCACAAGTGAGAACAAATTACTTGGTTTTCAGAGTATTAAAAGATCCACTGAGAGAGCAGCCAAGCACCCTGGATTTGAAACCTGGAACCCTGGAGCTTGTCTTGCAGCAATGGGCATGCATTGAAGCCTTTCAGTGTGAATTGTGATGGATGCACTCACTTCATTATGCAATTCCCACTTTTTTCAGTTTGCTATAGCAGGGAGAGGAGCAGGGGACCATCTGGGGCAAGCTGATCTCTTGCTGCTTTTCTGTTAATGACACATACAGCCCCTGCCATGATACACATGCCCTGTTCACATTTAAGGTGAAGTCAAGCTGCCCTGCTTGACAAAGGCAGCGAGCAATGCAGTGAGTTCAGCTGCTGTCATTGTCTGACTGTGGGACTGCTTCTGGCTGAGCCCTTGACAATCATCCTTCCTTTGCTGAAGAAATGCTGGAAAGTTGTCACATTTTCCCAAGAGTTTCTTGCAGGCACCATTCCCATGCCTGCTGCAAAGCACCCGGACATCTCCATACTCACCTGTGCCCTGGAGGATGCAGACAGCTTTTCACCTCTGATGTGGAAGAACTATTTTCTTTTTTTTTTTTATTTTCCACTGAGATTGTTTGAAACATGATCAGGATTTCAAAATGCTACAGCAGTCATTGAGGTGACTAATTAGCATTCTCCGCCCTGTGGAAATTACCTGGGTGTATTTTATGCTCTTTGCAGCAGTGATACTCTATTTGTAATCAAGTACATTTCTCAGAATAAGATATAGGAAAAAAACTTAATGAGTGACTGATTTGGAATTACAAAACCACAGGATTATTGGAAATGCAAAACTTTCACCACACACACACTGTTATGGCATTTTAAATATGAGTTATTCTCAACCAAATGTTCCTGTTAAATAAAGCGAAAATATTGTTCTGCATCGCTTGAAATATTTCATCTGTGATATAAAGGTATCACTTTCAGTTACATATATTTTGTAAATATACATAATAATTGATTACAACTTTATTTTAGAATACTGGCATTTAAAAACTTTTTTAAGTTTAGAGAAAACATATAGGAGAAGCATCTGTTAAATGATAACTATTTTGAGCTAATAAATTGAAATTAAATAAGTGAAACAATCCTTTCCTAACAGTGTAAAATGAATTATTTTGGCCTTATTCAATTATTAAAGAGAAAAATACTATTTTTTCAAGTTGATATGTTTCAATGAGACAAGAAACTTTTTCTTTAACAAGTTGCAGCTTCCCAGTTTATACAGGGCACTCTTCTGGATTATCTTTTCTTTTTTGTTTCATTTTACACAACTAACAGGAAAAAAAATAATACATATTGCAGCTGTAATGGACAGATTTTCATTGCTTTCTACAGGAGCAGAGCCCTGTACCTATTAATTAGCTGTAATTCAAATTAGTTATTTTTCAGTTGAACCTCACACAGATGTACCATTCTTATAGAAGTGGCTTCAGTGCCCCCACTAAAGTGGTTTCCAGCCTGTTCCTGGGGCAGGGAAGGAGCCCCACACCGCTTGGTATAGTTGATTTTTGCCAGCTCCTCCCCCAGGTCTGTCCTGGCAGAGGCAGAGCATTGAAGGGATTGAGGGATCTCCAGCTGGAGGAAAAGTCCTTTAGAAATCCTGTCAGAGGGCCATGACTGCCAACAGTCCTGCAGGGGCTGATTTATTTGCTACCAAAATAATTGCTACTATCCTTGCCTTATCTAAGCAGATAGACAGGTGATCAAAAGGAAAAGATTTTCTCTCTTCTGTTTGTTTGATTTCCTCAGCAAATAGCAAATTCACCAAGCAGATTTACATTGAATAAAAGCCTGTGACCACTTGAGTCCATTTCAGTAGGTGTAGGAAAACAAGAGTGGCTATGGGGAAGATGCAGGAGATTAGTGGTGACATTTCCAAAATTAAATATATGAACTTTTCCTTCTAAACGATCCAGCTTTGTTTTGATATCTAATTGTGCTTTTAAAAGGTTAATTCTTCTTGAATGAATGCTTAACATCCTTTGTTGTTTCTCTTTTTTTATTTAGCATCTGTTCTAAAATTACAAAAAACAAAAAGGAAGAAAAAGTAAAAGCAGAACTAATTATTTTACTTTCTTCAAATTAAATACACATTCTTGTTACAAGTTTAAATTACATCTTTCTGCTCACTTTCAGTAAACAATGCAGACAGTTCTTTCTGTAATTTTCACATATCTCTTTGCAGTCTGCTGTACTTTGCCCCAGCCTCTTTGCAGTGGAGTTCAGCACCCCCCAGGGACACAAGCTCTTTGATATTACTGGTAGCTCTTTGGTGCAAGAAAAAAGGATCTGATCCATAGCTTTAATCACACCTTTCTGCAGAAGAACAGCACAGATGCTTCAGAAACTATAGAATACATACACCCTTATGTATTTTTGTGAAGGATGTTTGTTTCTTTTCTTCTGAAAAGATAACACTTTAAATGCTCTGGTTCATTTATTCTAATGTCCTATAAGCAGCACCAGTTCCTTTCAGACAATTTAAAATTCTTTCACACTCCAGAAATACCATAGGCAGTAGGAAGTTAGATAAGTCATTCTCAGAGTTATTAGTTGATAATGATGATAGCTTCAGTTCATCTGAAAAATTATTGCTCATAAAATTACTGTATCATAAGAAAACTGCACCTTTTACTGATTTGTTTATCCTTGCAACACTTTCAGTTTGGATAACACTCTTTTTTTATTAATATTGTTATTATTTATTTCCCCCCATCAGTTCCATAAGATACCTCATAAAATATATCTCACACTTGCCAGCATTAAGGAAATTACTGACTTCCAAACAGCTGAAGTTGAATCTCTCCAGGAGGGAGAGGAAGCAAAAAAGAAACTCTGACAGTCCAATTTGGATGTGTTTGGCTATTTCCCATAGCTCAAGTAATTAACAAAATGTTAAAAACCAGTCACCAACATACAGCAGAGCTCTGAATTCTTAACCCTCCTTAGACCTTTTTTGCCCACAGCAGAAGACAGGCTCTCCTTTCCTCCATCATTTCACTGTGGTGCGAAGGTGAAATCCTCATCTCTTGTGCATGCAGAGCAGTTCTTGTGTCAGGGCACCACCACCCCAGAGACAGGGGCTGGACACCAATGTTCTGTCTTGTCAGGGGAAAGAGCAACAGCAGTGGTGAACCCCAACATTTAGTAGTTGGAAGAAAATGTTAGAACTACATGATTTTTAAATGGGCAAAACCAAAATGAACACACTTCAAATCCTAAGATTTTAATTTTGCCCATCAGCTGAGTGCAAAAAGATTTTTACGTTCAGTTACAGGAGTACAGAAGGTATATTTTCTTGAAAAAAAAAAATCTTGGGTAAGTTCCCAGAGAATGCCTTCTTGGTCTGTTTAAGGACCAACTCTCTTCTTCCCAGTACTCTCTAGGACTTGCCTGTGTAATAACTACACAACTGTAATAATAACTTGTAATAACTTGTTATTAACATTGCCAAGAAGCAATGTCTCCTTTGCACTACCAGCTGCTTTTACACTTCTCAGGACAGGGAATTGTCTCTTTGAAGTTCACTACTGCCCCAGGCATGAAAGATTTAGGCATATACGCAAGATTTTGTCACTTAGCAATGTACCCCAGCTCAGCCAAGCTATCACAAACAATCAAATGAGTACTCTTAAGATCTTTTTATTGATTTTCAAGCTAACTCGTTTTGCCTTAGATTTGTGGCAGGCTTAAGCATGCTCATCCACTCAGTTATGGCCAGTTAGTCCATCTGAGCCATCATCCTGTGTGTGCCTACATCCATTTAGCCTGAAAGGCTTGTCATCACTCATGCTGTATCTGCACATGGGAGACTGGGCTGTAATGGTCTGCTTTCCCCTTGATATAGTTCAGCCCAGAAATGCAGGACATAAACTACATTTAGGGACATGGATCAATATGCATTACTGTATGGCCCATCTCCGTCCCTGATGAGGTAAAAGGCTCAGCATGGTCAGGCAGCTGTAAATTCTCTGGTGTTGCATCTCCAACAACAAGAGCACTGCAGTGAAAAGTTGAGGGCTGGACATCTGCTGGGATGCTCTATCACTTTTCTCACAGATATCACAGAGAAATTATCTTGTCCCTGCTGTGGGGACTCACTTTCTAAGTGCAAATATAAAAAATCACTTGCAACCTGCTCAAAAACTGTCATAAGAGCAGCACTGAGACGAGGAGAGCCTTGCAAGCTGAGCACTGCCAGAAGCTGCAGGGACTTGGCTTCCTTTGCAGTTCGTCTTTTCTATTGCTCTCCAGACTTTCTGTATCCTACTTATTTCAGGGTAGAGCTTATTTTACTGGCCAGAAACTAGTACAGTCTTGCTGGGACTCTTCTGGTACAAGAGGTGTTCTAATAAATACTATCACATAATAACAAATTGTTTCAATTAAGTGAAAGCAGGAGTTATGTGGCTGTGCAGAAGTGAGTTTTGGAAGCTTCCAAGGACAGAATGCTATTAAAATCCTTTTGTTACTGTTTCTAAGGCAGGTCTGCTTTGCAAACAAACCAGGAACCCCTCAGGTTTTTCCAATATGCAGAAATGAAAGTATCTGTAACACCTGTCATCTTTCATCTGTATCATTAAGTTGGTTGCATGGAAATATCACTTTTTAGTGGTGATTAAACTGTTTATTGGGGACTGCACTAACCCAGAGAGAAAGCCAGCTGATTTCCACAGATAGCAGTGGCTAGCAGAAGTAAGCATAAGTAGATTATGAAAAGAAATCTAAAATTGTCAAGTCCTCAGTGACTGCATTCAAATCTCACCGTTTAAAGGAAAATTGCACTGTTTCAATGCCTGGCAATCAACAAGATTATATGGTAAGAGTCGTTCCGCATAAACTGTGAAATATGTTTGGAAATAATCTCCTTCCCTTCCACCTGATGCTTGTATTGCATATTCAACTAACTTGACAGCTTTAGCTAATTTATTACCAAATATAAAGTCTGTTAAAGAGGGGGAAACAAGCAAATGGGGATGACCTCAGCTGCTGAAGGACATGAAGGAAACAATTCCCTTCATCCCTTCCTGGACAGAGGGGTAAAACACCTACCCTCAGGGTGTTTGCTGATGAGATGATTCTGGGGGAGGTGCTGATACACCTGAAGGCTGTGCTGCCATTCAGCCAGACTCCCATAGGCTGGAGAGTTGGGCAGAGAGGAACTGAACAAGGTTCCACAAGGGCAAGTGCAGGGTCTTGGACCTGGGGAGGAATAACCCCAAGTTACCAGCAGAGGTTTGGATCTGACCTCCTGAGAGCAGTTCTGTGGAGAAGCACCTTGGAGTTTTGGCAGATGACGAGGTGCCCATGAGCTGGCAGTGCCCTGGGGGCCAGGAGGTCCAGGGGTGCCCTGGGGTGCATTGGAAAGAGTCTGGCCATAGGTCAAGGGAGGTGATCCTCCTCCTCTGCTCAGCCCTAGTGAGGCCATACCTGGACTGCTGTGTCCAGTACT
This sequence comes from Ammospiza nelsoni, assembly GCF_027579445.1. NCBI lineage: Eukaryota > Metazoa > Chordata > Aves > Passeriformes > Passerellidae > Ammospiza > Ammospiza nelsoni. The sequence goes on from NC_080639.1 coordinate 27,327,789, forward strand.
GGGCTCCTCAGTAAAGGCAAGGAGTTACTGGAGAGGGTCCAGTTGAGGCTGGAAAGATGATGAGGGGTCTGGGGCACTTCTCTCATTCTCTCAAGACTTGGCTGCATCCTTCTCATTATGATCCCTGCTTCCCACTCCCAGTCCTTGAAGAAAATTGCCCCTCTCAAGGCTACTGACCATATTTAAAATTGCAATAAAGTTTCAACACTAAAGCTCAACTGAAGCTTCCTGTGTAGCCAGTGTGGTGAAAGCCAGGACCACAAATCTCATTCACTAAGCTGCTTGGAGAATTCAAAGGGGAAAAAAATTACATGCAAGCAGCATCTGAGACTAGAAGTGTAGAGGAAAATCTATTTAAATGTAGACCACAAAGAGACTGGATAACACAGACCTCATCAGCTCAGTGCCACTTACGCAACAGCTGCACTCAGATCTCAAAAAGTCATTCTTCTGGAGCTTTAACACAAAAGGTAACTCCATCAAATATCCCACAAAACACAGCAGACAGCTCATTCAAGCACAGCCCTTCTACACTGTCATATAAACCCTTTATGCTGAATTGCTGCAACTCAATACTGCACAAATAGAGTATCTCCATATTCAGGTCTGGTTTCACAAAGTTCCCTCAAACCCTCAGCAAAACTGAAGGTTTCATGGTGAACAAGAAGTGAAAACCTTGATTCTGGGAATTATCAAGGGTAATAGATGTCATTATGTCCTTTCTAGAGAACGTATAATTAATGATGTTCATAGACTGAGTAACCAAGTACAGAACTTAAGCTGATACAAACGGGACAAATTCCCTCCATCTGGCAAAAAAAAACCCCTAATATTTTCGTCATGTTTTTTCCTAAATGTATCAGCATACACTTGATTTGGTGCTTGACATTTCATGTGATCACAGCCATACACCACTCAATATCCCTGCATCTAAAAGACATGTTTGTTGTCTGCTTTGTCTCCTCTTTATGGTTCTTCTACACGTTCTGCAACTTGGCAGACCCCTTCCATGGCCACAATTCACCCTGTCTCACCCCTGTGCTTGCACAGTTCTATGCCCCAAAATCTACATCATTGACCTTAAAGCCTTCTGCATGGGCTGAGCTGCTCTGCAAGGAGCTGGGGTGGAGGGACCAACCCTCAGGCAGGACACACAGCACCACACCCACAGCCCAGGTGAACTGTGATAAAGAAGAGGTTGGACCTGCACCCCACTGCTCACAAATACTTCCTGTCTCCTGTCAGTTCACAAACAAAATGACTTGAGAGAGTCATTTTCCAGTCAAGAGACCTTGACTGGAAAAATGTCAGATGCTCTGTAGCGGTCAGGATATGGAGGACAGACACTGAAAGAACTCCAGGTACTGGGATTGGAGCAGGGGCAGATCTTTACCACTGTGATGCACAGTGTAGTTAAGTGGACCTGCCTGTGATACAGATGAGTTGTGGTGCCAGGTGCAGGATTTTGGTTGTGGTAGCAGGAATTTGATTCCTGTCTCCAGAACCACCTCAGTGTGCCAAGTGGAGACTCTATTACAGGCTTATGTCAGTATGGACAACATCTGAACACTGATTATTAATAAATGCAGGAAAACTCATACCTGAATCAAAATAAACAGGGGAAAAATCATTCTTTGCAACTGTACTGTGCAAAGACCTTGGTCCCTTAATTCTGGAGTGTTTGTTACCTTCCCATTGCTTCTCACCTTTTCCCAACTCCTGTGAAACCATAAGTTTGCTCCTAATTCCTCTTCCTTCCTTACCATCATAAATTAGTCTCATCCCTTCTCTTTGAGGCATTTTAGTTTCATGCTTTGTGTGTCTTGCTCAGAGAGCTGCATATCTTACCTACTGCTGCTCACATGATGGTGATTGAGAGCACTGTTCACTGCCCTTCACTTCTCTTTCTCCTTCTCTCAGATCTGTTTAGAAAATTGTCTTTTCATATTATCCCCAACTTTTCTTTCCTCCAGCAGATGTATTATTGCAATTATATGTATTATTGATAATAAACTATATAAATGTGTACAGCTCCCTAACACAGCTGAGAGGCATTGCAGGGTGAATAAGAAGCTGAGAAGATGCTCAAACGTAATAAAGAATCCACTGCAGTAGACAGAGCAAGACAGGGCTAAGCAAAGAGATTTTGTACCCTTGCAAACAACAGGCTCCAGCTTTTCCAGTTTGTTACTATGACATAGATTAAAACAGTAAAATCTGAATTTAGGAAAACATTTACTCCGTTTTCATGCTAATCTATAGGATAATTATGTTAGTCATAATTTTCCAGAAACCCTATGAAGTTTTTTGCCCCCAGGTGATTGACACTTTGCCAACTCATTGTTATTTCCTTCTCCAGCTTCTTGTGTCGTAGACATGTGACATTCAGAACAGTTTGGTGAGACATGTGAAGCTGGTTTTCTGCCACTTTGTTATGTTTGAACTCCCAGCCTTGCATTCATTTCACTCTTCATGGTTAAGTAAATACCTCTTACGAGAGAAAAATTAACTAAAGCAAAGATAGAATTGTTTTTCTTCATCTGGTTATTCAGTTAAAATACTCTGTTTCTCCTCATGTAAACTTGGAAGGAATTACATTCCAGAAAGAATTTTGACTGAGCTGAAATTATTATAAATTAGGCTGTTATAATGGGTCTAATTGTGTGGTTTAATTATTAGATTATACAGGAGAATACAAAGTGGGCATTTTGTTAGATGAAGGCAGTGTCATCTGTCTTTTTGATGAAAACTGTAGGCTTTAAAAACACTTTTGTTTTTCTGGTATATATAATTCTTCAAGGCTGGACAACTACTTAAATCACTAATTATATTCAATAATAACCACAACTACCCAGAAATTACATTTATATATTAATAATAAAGCTCCTAATCATGCCATGAGGTCACTAATAAGGACACCAGACATCTTACTTACAGGGCAGGAGATCCAAATATCCAGTGCATCATTTTGCCCTTTGCTGTGCCTCTCATACTTCCCCAAGTCACCAGAGGAGCTGCTGCAGGACTGTGCATGGTGAAATTGCACTAACAAGTATTCCTGAACAAAACCTGCCTCTGGATCAGGCACACTGCCTGAGCTGGTTCCTCTCTTCCTACAGGCACCCATCCAATCAAGCCAGTTTTACAGTGTTTTTTTAGAAGCTTAAGGAGGGTCAGAAATGTCCCATGAATGTGTGAAATGATAACTCAGAGGGTTTGTTGGAGTGATGCATATTGATGTTCCTTTTATCTCACAAGTGGTTGTTTGGATTGTGGTTTTGTTTGTCTGTTTCTTTTGGGGTTTTTTAATTATTTTTTTTTTTAATTTTTTAATATCATTTTTGTATAACTCAGTTTCTCAGTGAATAAACAGCTCTTCCTTTGAGGTTCATTTTTTCCTTAGTGGTATTCTGCTCCCTAGAGATTTTTAGCCATTCATTTTTGTGGTCCTAAAGAATGCATTTTTATCCTCATGTTTCATTCAGGGTTTATCCACTTAAAAGTCATAAGGATTTTGGGGTAGCCTAAATGTAGTCATTTTAAATCCTGTTACTTCTCTCCAGTTTTTACCTTTCTGAACTCCAGCTGTAGAGTTTTTATAGGATTGCTGTATTCTCACAGACTTGATATTGTGAGATGCTGATAAGCTCCAGAAAAGCTGAAAACATTGCTTTTAATAATACCCTTCTTTCTAATGAATAAAATTCTGAAGTGAATTGATATATATGAATCTATGTCTACTAATGAAATATGAATGTATGTACATATTAATTTTATGGGTTTTTCTTAAAAAGAGACCAGTCTTCTGCTGACTCAGAGTGGATTTTCATTCAAGCAGCACAAATAAGGTCAAAGACAATCTCCTCTTAATTAAAGGGAGCACATAATATTGATTTAATAAAAATTTAACATTACCTAATGACAGCTAGATATTATGCTCAGAGTAAAAAGACTGACATTTTATTGTAATCAATATGTATTTTATTAAAATCAATGTGCTACATGAACTATTCTACAGAGCCTTAATAATATCTAGTCTGCCCCTGCAGAAAAGGAGAGTTTGTCATCTGGAGGTAAGATTGCTTGGCAGAAGAATTCCTACATGTACAATACACAAGTTTCGATTTTTCTTAGAGGCCAATGGAGGTGATCATTATCATTCTAAGTGGGAGGTGTTTAACCCCAGCTCATTTCAGTAGCCCAGAGGAATAAGGACCTGGAGAGAGCCAAAGTAATGCCATGGCCAGTATTTGCCTGACAGCTTTAAATTCAGCCCTGCTCAAACCTGTGCGTGGCAGGAGAGAGGTTTCCATCCAGGACAGCCCTCAGCCCTTGTGTGAGTCCACTCTGGCAATCTGCCCCAAAACATGACCAAGAGCTGCATCTTTTACAGGACTCATCTTTCACTGAACACGGTCTCAACCATTCTAAAATCAATGCTTCCCTTACCCATCCCCTAAATTACTCCAGGGCTTTGGTAAAAAAAGATGCTAATTCCCCTTCACTTCTTTATTTAACCTATCTCATAATTGCTTTGAAGAGCATTTCTTATCCTAAAAGGTAATGGGCAAATGACCCAAATATTTGTTGATTCATTTTGTTTATTTATTTATGTTCAGTTGTATTCAGAGAAGAAAAGCTGGCAGTCCTTGTTTACCAGTGCTAGAACTGTCTCCTTTCAGCTTTCTCATTCTGTTCTCATTCTAAACAGCATCAAGAGAGAAGCAAAGTGCTCCAACTTTGAGAGATCCCTCCTTTTATACACATTGTGCTTACAGGAGTACCAATCTCTTTCATCTGGTTCTACAGAGTAAGACAAAGATTGCTTCCATTTCTTCCACTGTATTTCAGCACAGTATTGACAGAATTGGTGACATGAGACAGTGGCCATCGCTCCCTGTTCCTTGCCTGCCACATCTGCAGAGAAGCTTTTAAGGAGGGGAAGAAAGAGTTGAGATGTTGCAGGGGGAAATCACAGAGCCACACGGTTTGGGGATGGTTGTAGACAAGGCTTGAGTGAACAGAGAATATTTTCATCTTATATTGTCCAGACTCACAAAGTTCAATGTGTGAATCCCTGGCTGAGGCTTTCATTCTTTTCCTTTCAAATGGGTTTTGTTTGATCATTCAGTGTGCAAAAAGGAGAGGGTGGATGAAACCTGCTGTCTTCAGGAGATTTCTGCAGAAAAAGCTCTTTTCACAGCTCTGAGTGAATCTATGGACACAACACCACTTGGTTTACAGGCTCTACTCCAAGTTTTAGCAGAGTTTATATTCATCAGCTCATGATTCACCTTGAAGGCTCACTTCTAATTACTCAACAGAGAAACAAACACCATTTGTGCCTGCCATGATCACAAAACTAAGTGAGAATTGATTTGAGTCTGCTTATCTCCACCAAGGAGAATTGAATAGTGCAGAATGTTCTGAGCAGGGCTATACAAAATGCTGAGGTGAAGCATCAGTACAAATTAAGGAACAGTTGAAAGGTGTTTCCAATTTCAACTAATATTTATGACCAACAAAAGTCAAGATAAAATAACACCAGCAGTAAATTATAGCTAGAATTGCATCCCAGATCACCTATCAAAAAAAACCCAAACCAAACCAACATTGCTCTGGGTCTGAAACCTGCCCATCCATATGCATTTTATGCCTAGTTAACCCGTAAGCGTTCAAATTTTGAAAAGACCAGCAAAAATCAGGATTGAACCTGGGACCTAAGATTATTTCCATTTAATATTCCCACTTCTATACATCGTAATGTATAGTTCCTCTGTGTTTAAAATATCCACTGGTACTCATGTCTTGTAAAGAACATATTTACTCTTTAAAATAATCATTTTCTAATTCTGGTCTTTTAACTGAAATCCTATTATACATATCTAGGTTTCTAAACAAGTATTTTTCATGCACTCTAAAGCAAAGGGAGGGAAAACAAGTTTCGGCACAAAAACAGCAGAACACAGGAAAAAATATAATCAGTATAAATTTGCTTTCCAGAAGGAACATCAGAAGACGTAGCCAGAAGTCTATTATGCAAGACTTTGAAAATGAGTAGCATGGGAAAGCCTTTAACCTAATTATGGTTTTCTTATTATTTTATTGGCACTATCAGATTTTCATGGCTGAGCCAGCACAACTGCTGTAGCCTTGCTGCAGTCATTACTCAATGTTATCTTTTATTTATACCAAATTATGAATGTGTTTGTGGCATTCTGCAAACAAACAAGGGATGCAGCCTGTGCTTCTTGGCTAAATTTTATCAGTGCTGTACTGTATACACGGATTAGATGGCATTTTCTTCAAGGTCTGCTGAGGTCTCCTCAGGCCCCCACAGCCAGTCATAAATTTGTGCTCATGAGACACAATAAATTGCTCTTCTTCCATTGCCAAGCCTTATCTGGTAGCACATCTAATCACCCAGGAGCTGCTCAGCTTGTCAGCAGTTCAGCTTTGTAGGAGTGTGAGGCAGCTCTTTGTGCCTTTCATACTGCGAGTGAAGCTGAGGCAGCTCTTTGTGCTTTTCAAACTGAGAGAGAAGCTTTATCTGCCCTGCTGATCCACGTTTCCCCAGCCTGAGGAGCTGCCCAGCAGCAGGGAAAGCTGCATTGGTGTCTCCAGCCCAAGAGTCTGACAGTGCTCAGGCAAAACCCATCTCTCTCCCCCGGGTCAGTGGGCAGAGAATTCCTCCACATAAACTCAAACATCTCCAACTGGAGTGATTAAAAGCAGCTCCATGAGCCCTCTGATTGAAGGAACACATTCTAGGAGCAGTCATACCATCGATGCCTGAACTCAGCTGGTGCACCCAGCATCATCCAGGATTTCAGACTAAGCTAAAGCAGGGACGGTAAGAGACATTGTATGTGATGGGAGATTATTTACTGAACTCAGCATTTATGGTTGGTTTGCTTAGCAACACACCCCTGGAGGGCCCTGTATATTACTTTTTACAAAACTACTGGGTTTACTGCACACCCAGAAACCAAGGATTTATGGCAGAGTATGTCAAATGATAGAAATAAAAAGTAAAGCATATTTTTAATGTGGTTGTGGGGGGAAAAAGGCACAAATTTAGTATAACATGAACAAAACGCTTTGTACATTACAGGCAGCATGCATTTCTGGGGGGGGAAATTGTGCAAATCACCCTAAAGTTACTTGGGTAAGTTTAGGCAACACATAGGTGTCCCACTTCACTTCACTTTTAATATTTCTCTATAATCATTGGAGGGAAAGAAAGATTGTTCCATGCCTATGTGAGAGATTTTTCTCTGTTTAGGGTGGAATTGCTTTCTAGAGATTGAGTAATATCTCTGTGTTGATGATAGAGAAGAGCTGGACAATTGACTTAAACTGAATTTCCAATTTCCCATGGCTGGATCATATGTAATGTGGTTTTTGGAGACTGAGGCTGTGCATATTAAATGATACATGAAATAAAAAATGTCTCAAAACTCGGACGTGCTTGTTAAAAAATCAGAAAAAAAAATGCATACAACGCATAAAGGAATGGAATAAATATGGGTACAGCATGCATCCATTAACTAATCAAAATCTCTGAAACACCTCTTAATCATTTCAAATCCAGGCATTTCAACAGAGAAGGGCCTTTTGGAGTCCCGTTTTTGTGAATTTTGACTGAATATCATTCCAGTGGAAGACAGACATCTAAGTATTTTTCAGGTGAAATCCAACTACTCTGTGATCTTAAAGCAGGAAAAATTATTGCTTTAAGATTCAGACCCTGACTAATGAAAGGTGTTAAGTATATCCTTAATTTCAGGTCAATATGATTAGGCAGATTGAACTTTTCCTTAAAAAAAGATATTTTTTTTTATATATGAGTGTCCCAAAATGTGGCCCTGTTACTTTTCACCCCAGTTCTTCATATGAGAGAAAAAGAAATAAAAGAAACTAAAGTTTAACCTAAAACTTAGCATTTCTAGTATGGTATATAATTTATTTGGGGGAGGTGGGAGGGGTTAATATCTGCATATATACGTGTGAGAAATCTTAATTACAAATTATAATTAGGTCAAATCACCCCTTCCCCTGTAGCACATATGTAGCCTGGCAAGCCCAGATGAAAAACTAGTGAGTGTTTTGACTGGGACAATGCCTTGCATTAAAAAAATATTCCTTCCTCTATTTTATTTTACATGAATGCTGAATCAACAACTACTGATAATATAGGGTAATGAATTGCAAACTTGCCAAATTCCAATTATTAATCTGATATTCAGATATTTATTTCAGTCCTTGTATGGATCTTGCAGTATGAGCTCTGAATAATTGCACTTTCTGGGAGGCTTCCATGCTAGCCCCCATTTAAAAGCTCATTCTTTAATACACAGTACTGCTGCAGTGCCATGAGGATACAAGCTCACCTCATACACATTCAATAACTGTCAGATGAGTGAAAGCAAAAAAAGCATTGAGTTATAATTAATGAATGTGATACTGACAAAGACATCCTATTTTCAATATTCAGGCACATTGTGCAGTATTTTTAGTTTAATAAAACAAGAAATTATTAGAATTAAAACAGAAATTCGGTACAATGATATTAAGCTCTATTTCTCATAATTAGGAAACGACTTTTGTGCTTACATAGCAATATGTGGTATCAGAGTTACTTTAATCTCCTAGAAATCAGCAGTGCAGCTCAGTATTTCTTGGAATTGCATTTACTCCTCTCCCTGACAACTGTTTTCCCCACAGCCCCACTTTGTCTTCTGCCACATGGTTATTTTTTTTTTTTTTTGTTCAAAAAATAACATGGCAGCAGTCATACAAAAATGGGGTTTAAATTAATATTATTTTTCCATTTTAATCCCCTGTGTGTCATCATCAGTGAAAAGAAAGGGGGAAAGGTAAGATGGCCCTGTCCTGTTTGGCAGTGGTTCTAAATTATGTTATCCCAAATAGGTGTGAAAGTGTGACAAATCAACACACAAGAGAGAGCTTTGTGGTGAAACCATTTGCTTAGAAAGCACTGTACTTCCCAAATGCTGTAGATGTTTTTAGTGTATGGAAACAGAATATTTCACTAGCCTTTCCATATTTCTATTTGTAAAGTATTTGAAATCTCTCACATAAGGAGAGCTTTATCACCCAAATATTTAGCACTTGTTCAGGTAGAATGAAATGGATTATGATCATGTATGATTAATACATGGGACACAAAGGCAACATTTGCTCATTGAGATCAAATCCCATTTCCACCAGATATTTCGTCATATTTCTCATTTTTCACATTTTTCCTTGTTCTGTTCTGTAAATGAATGAAAAATCTGCTCTTATTTTCTCTCTCAGCTCTTACAGTGAATGAAAGACTTGCGAATGTGATGTTTGATGAGAAGACAAACACTTGCCTTTTCCTCCTTCCTCAGTGTGGGGTGGGCTGAATGCCATGGGCTAACGTGGGACAATGAAAAGTGTGTGTCCATTGTCACTGTCACCACGCTTCAGTGCTGGAGATGAGCCTGCTGTGACAGTGTCACGGCCACCCCTGCCCTCAGCAGGGCCATTGCTCTCCTGCACCCTCTCTTCTGCTTTGTCTGGAAATCCTACCTAGGACATGATGGAAAAATGGGGGTTCTGTCCAGAGAGTATTGAAATTTAGGAGTCTGAAAAACTGGCATTTTAAGGGGAAGATTAGGACAAATATAAGTGAGAAGAGTAGAACCAAATAGCAAACTTTCCACTGCTTAAAATGTATGAGCCATTCACCTGTGTCACTGCAGGGGCTTTTGAGATGCAAACGGAAAGTTCTGATTTTCTCCTGCAGCATACAATAGTCCACCTGCATAATACATGCTACTTAAAGTCATTACACAACCTGGGGTGTGCAGTAAATAAGCAATAAAAAAATCTTGCACTGCTTTTTGCCATATAACTGCCTGCAATATAATTTATCCCTCAAGCAAAATGAAACAATCACCTACAAATCTACTCAGCTACTATGAATAATTGAAATGACCACAAAGTCTGTAGTTCAGACCCATCCTAACATTTTCAGAGAGGAAAGTAAAAAGTTTTAAGTGCCTGCATTGTATAAAATCAATGAAATTTGCTGTTCCATTTCTATATGTAGGTAATTTAGAAACTTATTTCCAGCTGGCTTGCATTATGAGAGGCTGTTTTATTTGATTTTTTTTTTTGGCCACATGTTATTCCACAGAAGGCTGAGAGCAGGAGCAACAAAATTAGTAAATCCAGGTCAAAGAGAGAATAATCCCTACTCTCCAGGTTCATATGTTCGATATGACTTGATGACCTCATCCATGATTAGCAGGACTATTTGTCAAAACATTTCTCCTCTTAGGAATCCAAAGAGACTCCTTCAAAAAGCCATTTGGGTGTACTTCAAACAGAATCACTGCTGAGAGATGCTCCCAACAAGTGAAGATTTATCCCATACTACAAAAGGTAATTAACATAATTTTTATGATGTATTTGCTTTGATTTGAAGGGAAATACATTTCATGTTGTAAACATGGTCATATTTTACAGTACCTATTTACTTATGTAATTGTTCCACTATTAGCTAGGTTTTATGAGCATTATAGCAAGTATATTATATTAATCATAGTTAATAAAGTCTATCTCCTCCCTGGTGTCATGTCATCAGTTTTTGCTCTGGTACAGCAAAGGGTGAAAATATGAGGGAGATAAAATTGGCGTCGCAGTTCTTTAGGTGTGGATAACATGTAAATGTTGGCTGGGCAGATCTGAGGTCCGTCCTTGACTTAAAGAAGGATGGTCTGCCCAGCTATGGACAGCTGTGGTCACTGTGCCATACCAGGGCTGGTAGGTGACGTGATGTCCAGCTGTGGAAGATGTGTCAACAAGCAGGCCAGCTGTGACCAGCATTGCAGGGTCTCCTTGTAACAGAGGTGAGTTCCACAATGCAAGGACTTCAAGGACCTGGTGAGCTTTAATGCTTCAGGACCTTTTTTTTCCCTGGTTTCTCACATGTGATGTGTCCAGTGACAAATGGGACTTGCAGAGTCAAGATGGTTGGTCAGCCCAGGTCTACCATGCTTAGCACCTACTTTACAGTCTTTGTTTTGTGTGGATGGAGAAGATATAAGGCTGGCACATTTTCAATGTCTGGGAGCAGTTTTCTGCAGGAAGAATTATTTTCTAACTATTTGAGACTAGCTTCTTATCTCTTCTGCTGTTTGAGTGGTGCAAAAGGCTGTATGCCAATAAGCAGCACAGCCATATGGTTTGCCTTACCATGGAAATGTCAGCCAGCAAGACTTTGAGGACACTCATGCCTACTGCCTAAGCACTCCCCATGTCTGTGGTGATAGGAGAGGACAAATGTCACTGTCTGCATGCCTGTCCCCAGGCATGGCCAAGCTGGCCACTGGGGACTGCACTACCCTGTCTGATCTGAACTGGAAGTATTCTCGACACACCTGTAGGGCAGCTCTGCACTGCCTTTGGCTGATGCACAGGATAAAAAAATCATAAAAGCCTTAGACTAGAAATTAGCAGGGCATCCTTATAAACCTGAGAGATCCTGACTTTTGGGATCTCATCATGATAACATGAAATGCAGAACTTAATTTCTCCACCCTTAGGGGAAGAGTGCATCTCCTCATTGCGTGAGCACCCAGAGCAACAGGAGCCTGTGCAGGGTTGCAACAGGAGCGCACAATTTCCTTATTCTGCTCTGTCCCAGGAGTAACCTGTGCCCAGAGTGTGAGCAAGCAGAGCTGTTCACAGTCAGGTAAGTTTTATATTACAATGAAGGTAAAAAACATTTCAAGATTTTTCAACCAAAGTCCTGACTCCTGACCCTTTTGTAATCCCACCAATTCCCACCTGTGTTCTCACAGTGGTTGGAATCCAGCAAGGCAGGATCTATTCAAGAAGGCAATGTGGGTGCATAAGTGTAGTTACTTGAATGGCTAGAAACACTTTCTGCATACCAAAGAGACCCTAAAACAGGAAAGCTTTCATTGCCAGAAGTTAAAGTGCCTTTAATATTTATTATACTGTTAATATGCCTCTTCAGAAAATCCTTTGAGGGAAATAACAAAGATCAATAGAGGCCTGATGAATCCTAAATGGAGAAACTAAAAGAAGTATTTATATTTCTGTCTATGTATCTCCTGGAGATGACAACAAATCTGCAAGCATATTATAGCAACAGCCAAGGGTATTCTGTGGAATTAAGGAAAGGGGAAGATGCTTTCAAACACAAGAACAAAGACTGTGCCCTACTAAAATGTAAATCAACATGCAAAGCATCCAACCACACATCTGCCCTTCAAGAAACAATGTGCTCATGGAAATAAAGAATAAAATATTAGTTTATTTATCAAAATACTGTATATAAAATTCACCAAGAACATAACATCCATAAGAAAATATCAACCATCTACTGCAGGAAAATGAATGACCCATCTCTCTTTCACTGTGCTAAACTAAGCTGAGTTTATTTCTTGAGAGCACATTTAATTATGGAAAAGAATGAGAAAACCCTTAGGAAATGTTCAAATTGTTAATAAAATTTTGGATGCACTGTGTAATTACAACCCCTTGAAGAGTCAAAAACTCAGCTTCTTTATTTACATGCAGAAAAAGGCCCAGTGTTTGACAGCCATTCTTCAGAAATTCCATTGAAATTGCAGTTGATGCAAAATTCCAATTATATCAGTATCATACAGTAAGCAAGGAGTGAGGACAAATAAGATGATATTTGGCAGAGAACCATAACTGTTGGTGTCCCAAATGGACCCTGTAATGCTGATGCATACAGCACACTGATAAGAACTTCTCAGTAACCCTGGATAATGAAACTTGTCACCAGCATGAAGCTAACTCCACTTAGCATTTAGAATTAGAATTCACAAATGGGTTATGTCTGCACAGGGGTTTTTGTGCAATATTATTAAGTTATCCTTGTATAATGCCACAGTGAATGTGCAAGGCAAATAGAATACATCATCCATGTTAATGGAGATTTTCCCTCATGGTTTGCTTTTTCCATGAAATAAAACCCTTCAAAAACGGACATTTACTTCCCTAACAAATTTACTCAAATAGATTGATATAGCAGTAAGAATCTTTCAGCTTCCCCTGGCTTACATAATTTCCAAAATAACCTTTCTAGACATTTTAAATGATATTTAGGCTTCAGAGGAATAAGATGTGGTTTGGTATCTTCAGCTGACAGCTTGAATCAGAATATGTATATGCCACCAGACTGCTTGCCCCTTCTCTGTGCTTGACTGGAAACAGAAAGGGCTGCAACTTGATAGAAAATATTTTTTGCTAAGTTTGTTATTGACTAGAGTGGTTCCACTAGGCTTCCATCTGGATCCTGAATGCTTCCCAACACCACCCACTTCCATCTTAAAATTTGAATTTAAATGTTACATGAAATAAGCTGAAGCCTGCTGAAGAAATACCATCTCATTCCTCGAGACTATTCAACCGAGTTTATGTCCCTAAATTTGAATAAATACAATGTGAACAAAATTTCTCATCAACACTTCATGACTTTGGTGTCTAACAGACTGAGATGTACTTACTTGGAAAAAGACCACACATATAAAGTTTCAGGAAACTTTCTCCTGAACCCTATCATAACCATGGGGGGTAGCATCAATATTTCAGCACAAGTGTTGGCCAAATATTTTAATGTGCCCATTTCTGGAGAAGAGGGATGCTGAAATATTTCTTATAATATATAAATGCTTTGTTGTGACTATGTCTCGATAGAATAGTTAATTAACTGAAGGCAGTATCTCCAAAAGAGCTGCTAAATTGGCCAGCCACCAAAACAACAAGAAAGGCATATTTGTTTATTGTTACCTACATAAATGTCTAAAAGAGCAACAACTTGTTAAACTAATTTTAAAAATTCACTGTAGATACAAAATCAAACTGAAATTATTTGTTTATAGAGGATATTTGGCACCAAACTGAAAGTTAATTTTTCAGAACTCTGTACTGAAATGGCCTTTTGAAAACCTATCCTGCAGTCATTGATTTAAATTTTCAATTTTTACCAATTTTTAAAAGGGTTAAAAATGGGCTTTGCCACCTACCTTTCATATTCTACCTTTTATTCCAAACACCCTGTTTAGATTAAGAAGAATCAACAGATGATTATCTGCTCATTAAATCAAATCTCTTGGCATAGAGTAATTCTAGCTTCTTGGCAGCAGGTTATTTATACAGAAAAAAGTTGGCAATAAAGAATAGCCAACCATTACAGTTTTAGCATTTGAAATACCTGTAATAACTCTCAAAAGATTGGATGTTTGCTCTATTTATTAAAATACCCCCTTGCTGAGGAAATAGTTTTGAAAATTATTGTTTAACAGAGCGCATTAATTAAATCCCACCTAAAATCCTGTATCCTAGATTTCATGATTTATTTATTTTGGTTGTATGATTTATGTAGTAAAAAACAGTTGGATGCCTTTCCTCCTCATTTCCTCCCAACAGTGTTTTTACTGTATTCTTCCTTCACTATGTAAGCCTATAAAGTAATCCCTGTTGATTTAAAGACAATGGTAGACCCATGGTTGTTCTTTTAACAAAATTACTTCTTTAGCAAAAACAGAAATGATAAATTACTTTGTTTAGAGTATTTGTTCTATGAATATCAATTTTTTTAAGGCAAAAGTAAAGTTAATAGACTTCTGCTAGGCTTCAAAATACTTTGGAAACTGACAGAGGCAGCAGCAAACCAGAGTTTATCATGTTGTGTTGGCCTGCCTCGGAGTCATCTCCTCTCATTAACAAGACACCTGGTTGTTCCTTAAGGCACAAAATAAATGGTAGGCATCTCAAATGATCAGGAATGAAGAAAACTGCTTTGTCATCAAGCAGCACTGTAATGAAGGGCTGAGAGAAGGAAGAAAGCTCTGGCTGTACAATATTTACAGCAGTATGGCAGAGTAACCGTGCATCATCGCAAGTACTCATCAACAAAAGCATGTTTTAATTGAAGCATAAACTGAAGAACAGAAATAATTTACAGCCTATAATATGTAGTCTCATCAAATATTTTAGATGTCTTTCAAGAGAGAAAAATTACTATTTTTCAGAGTGTGAAAAAAAACAACATTTTTATTATACCTTTTTTTTTCCACTTTACATTATTATGTTTGGTGTTTAGCAACCTTTCTGAGCAACTCCATAGAACTATCAAGTACTGCTAATTAAAATTGTATAAGATGGAATATATAAGATAGGAATACATGGATATATGTGTAAAGAATTTGTATCTAGTTCACTTTCTAATTAAGAAGAGAGATATTGGATCATATTGATCAATCAGTAGATTTTTTTTCTCTAATCCTTTTTGATTGTTTATATGATGCAATGATAATTGCCAAACTGCCTTCTACAGAATGGCAGATCTCACTGTTTTTTGTCTGAAAGAGAAGAAAACCATTGTTGTCTCCCTTTGAGAACTGATCACTTCCTTTTGATCAGAAAAGTGAGAGAACAATTTTAGTGAATCCCTGTTTATCCTACAAGCTAGCAGAGGACTGAAGACTCAAACAACCAAGCAAGCTGTCTTTGCCAGAGCAGAGGCAAACAAGTACTAATTTGAGAAAATGTCACAATAAACTTTCAAAGCTGACCTTAAAGTGCTCTGAAGTTTTGAATGCCAAACATTGAAACATTTTCAGGAAAAATGCCTTCCAGATGATGTCTCATCAACATTTCACAAAAGCAGAGACTTCAAAAAATATCCTCTAGAGTCCTGTATAAAGAAGTACACAATATCATTATGATCTTTGTGAAATTCTCTCACTTTTTTGAAAAAATTTTGAATTGTAAAAGATTGCATAGCCAAGACACCTTGAGACTTTAGTTATTCAATACACTGCCAGAGATTTCAATATAATGATGGAAATATTTACTCAGGAGAACAGGACATGCAAGATATTTTTACAGTTACTTGCAAAGAGAAAGTAAATCATCTGTATTTAATTAATGGTAATCTGGAAGATGCTTAGGAGACAAAATTTCAGCTAGTATGACTTGGATGATTGTGACAGGCAATGCAATAGATCTGGAATCTTTAAAGAAAAATATTCTGTTGCCCATGTCACTTCACAATGAAACATATATCCTCCTGTTAGCTGTACTTGGACAATTTACCACTATTTAAATTATAGCTAGGGTGTTAAACACCAACTGGGGGTCAGGATTTGCAGCAGACCTCAGGGTCAAAGACTGTGGTCACTCAGGATGTTTCTCAGCAGATTTAATTCAAAGGATGTAGAATAAAACCAAGAAAACTAGAGCCTTTGCAGCTTGTGCCTGCTGCACAGTGTATATTCAAGTACTTGTGATAAAGAAGTAAAAAATTAAACATAAACTGTAAGTAGTTTTGAAAACTTTTGTATTTTGTTCTGCTGTCTTTGAGAGGCATAGAGGCAAAAAAAATTATGACAAAGCCAATGTTTAATAAAGTGCAGTATTTGAGACCTGCAAGTTATTCAAAAATTGGAACAGCAGGAAGTGAATATTTCCCTTCAGTGATGATTCATCAGTTTAAATCTGTACCAATGTATGCCACAGGATCCTGAAATCAAAGTTTGTTTTGGTATAGAAGTTCTCAGATTTTCTGTTGTTAAAACAAATATGTTGTCTAACATGTATCTCTTTCTAAAAAATTGCACACACATACAAAAATACCTAAAACAAACAAACAAACAAAAACCAAAAACCCCAACCAAAAAAAAACCACCACCAAAATAAAACCCAAAACAGAAGTAATCCTAATTATAATGAGACTTGATGTAGGATATAAGGTTCAGGCTTAAGAGGAAGAAAGCTTTGAGATCAAAAACCTATTTGAATGTCAAACTTTCCGAATTAACCATAATTCTGATCCAAGGATTAAATAGAGGACAAAAAGCATCATAGGCAAATAATAGTTGGGTTTGGGCCCTACATTCACAGGTGCTTGTCAACAGGGTTTGGAGGCTGAGATCAAAACTAATCTCAAGAAAGAGCAGTGTCTGCCTAGAACAAAATCCATTTATTTTAAGAGAAAGGAATCAAACAAGGTATAATTAGATGTTAAACTGACAGAGGTCATGTCAGGTGCAGCACAAATAGTTTGCTTAGACCTGCAGTGAGATTGATATCATGGTGAGTATCAGATTAATTACACATATTACCGAGGCGGTAGAACACCAACATACTTCACACTAAATATGAGTCTGTTGTCATGAGCTCAAGTGTATAACATAAATTTTATGGTTGCCATAAGAAACCATCAGTCTTGCAAAAATAGAAGATGACATAAAATGAAATTATAGATTACTGGATAGAAATAAGTAAAAAGGTTCTTGAACAGAAACAATAGCTAAATATTCTTTTTTAAAAAAATCCAGTTGCCCAAATTAAAACCTGGATTTCAGTTGAAGCATTGGAGCAAACAAAAGAGTTCAAAAATAAAAACAAAATAAGTCCAAAAGAGAAAGCTAGGAAGGAATAGCTAGCAGAAAACCAACACAAGCACTCTCTGCTGAGATGGAATAAAGACTCATCAGCTACATCAGTGATCAGTTTGAGACACTGGAATGGAAAAACAACAGGGGCATACCTAGACTTACCCAACTGAGAGAAGTTTCTGAATACTTGGAAGCAAGAATGGTTATGTAGTTAAGCACTGTCAAAAGAATATTCTAGCAGCATATAAAAGATATTCTAATCTTATTGCAAAGATGAATAAAGCTCTAAAATGGTTCAAATGTCTTTTGTACAAAGAAGAATAATTAACAATCAAATTGAAAGCTGCTATCTTGACAGATGATATATTTTAGGACAATGAAAATGCAGTCCATAATTTGAATGCTGAAGAAAATTTCAGATTGTTGTAAGTGTAGCATTCTTTTTAGTGAAACTTCAACTGATTTTAAATTGAAATTAATTTGAAAAAGTTTTCATAAAGGTTTAGAACTTGCCTTAAATGTCTCTTTCTCTCTTCAGCTCAACTCAGCTTTTATCTGAATTTAAAGAATGAATTTTCAGAATTGACTCTAGCTAAGTTTGGCTTCCTGAAATGAAGCCAGCCTCAATTGGAAGTATACTTCCTTGTTTAAAATTAGAAAATCTGTGCTTTCTGGAAGTGGGTGCAGAAAATAGTTTTCAAACCCAGAGGGTAATGCTCTCATTGACATAACTGGAATCAGAAGATGTCAAGTCCACAATATATCAAAGAGTACAAGTAATTTAATGCTAGAGCAACATTTCCATAGAGCAAAATTGCATTTGAGCCCCTGCACCCCGATTTTTGGGGTGAAATGTCAAACCAAGCTTTTTGTTGTGTCTTGGAACATGTTCCCACAGTGAGTAAGTCATTCAAACAGATCCAAAACACCCTTGGTTTAGACTTTTTATCTCCACTGGGTTTGGAGCACATTTGGTGACATCTGACAAAAAGATCTAGTTCTTGGTCTAGTTTAAAGAGATCTGGGACTAGTTTCTTTTGAAGGGAATGGAGTTTACATTCACCACAACCACTCTGCAAACAGAAACAGTAGTGACATTCGAGGAATTGATTTCCAAAAGACACCATTGTTTCATTAAAAAATGTAAATATAGCAGGATCTCTGCACCAGAGAAGAATTAGAATCATAGAATCATTGAATTTTTAGGTTTAAAAAGACCTCTAAGGCCATCAAGTCCAACCACTGACCTCATACCATCAAGTTCACCACTAAACCATGCCCCTTAGTGCCACATCTATGCATCTTCAAAATATCTTTAGGCATGGTGACTCCACCACTTCTCTAGGCAGGCTGTTTCAGTGCTTGGCAACCCTTACAAAGAACTTTTTCTCAATATCCAATTTAAACCTCCACTGGTACTGCCTGAGGCCATTTCCTCTCGTCCTATCACCTGGGAGAGGAGACGCCCAGCTCGCTGCAATCACCTGTAGGGTGCTTGTAGAGAGCAATGGGGTTCCCCTCAACCTCCTTTTCTCCAAGATAAACAACCCCATCTCCCCCACTCATTCCTCATTACTGGACAAGTGGGAAGGCTGAGATGCCTAAATTTACAATTGACAGTCACAGTCCAGGAAGATGTCAGCCTCACATGTGCAGGTTCTGGCTGAACATACCAAGAGTGTGCAGAGCTCAAGAACTCTGTAATAAGGAAATCTGTGTGTCTGCCTTCAAAATGGGGAAAAAATCTGAATAACAGCTAGGTTGTAATCACAGTTCAAAAACTAAATTCCTCTAAAAGAAACTGTTTAAAAGAAGGAACATTATGACCAGGATGGGATGTACCTCAGGCAGGCCAACAAGAAAAATGTCCAGACAAAAGGGTGATTGAGCATCATAATATTTTTAGTAAGTCTTGCTGGTGTGTTTCTGAAAGTAGGCAATGGAGAAAAAAAGCTAGCAAAAGTTCCTCACTTATAATTAACCCTAAAAGTCCTTCCATTCCTTTGTCCTGCAAGCAAAGTATCACTATGGGTCAAGAGAAGAGAGCAGTCCTGGCTGGTGAAATGGTGCCAGAAAACACCGAGTTGAGCATTATAGGATGGACTCCTTGAGCTGAAAGACAGTTACAGAATTGACAGAGGACCCAAACCAGAGACATTAGATACACTGTATTGACTACATGAAAGCTTTTGACTTGGCAGGTCAGCTGAGATCATTCAACCCATGGAGCAATAAATAGTTCCTTCTAAAAGCTGGAAAAAAACTGAAATCAATGCCTATTAAAGACTTTTAGGAAAAAAAACAAAAGGTATCCAGAGAAGGAAAATTTCTTTTCTGTCACATGTCTTTATAATTACAAGGTACTGAAAGTGCAACACAGCTCCAGGGCTCAGTAGGCACCTTCAGCTAACAAAACTCTCTGTTACCACCAGCAAACTTCTGAGTGTTGCTGGATGAGTTGTTCTTTGTTCTAGGGTAATAATTACCCACTGAATGGTTGCAGGATAAAGCTGAGAAACACACTACCCTGGAGACAGAATAAAATGTGCAAGTATGCTTTAGAAGCAGCATAAAAAGCAAATTTTTTTGGTGTTGCGCCGACTATCTGTCATGGAAATCACTAGGGCTCTGGTGCAGAGCTGACAGCTGCAATGTAAGAAGCAAATAGAACAGAGCAGAGTGGATAATCATTTTTTTAGGGATGGCCATGCTGGCCACAGACGTGTTCTGTATTGTTAGCTGTGTCACTTGATTGTATCCCATTTGCAACCATCCTGTTGCTATGCTGCTACTGCACTTTCCTGTGGCTCCTGGAGATTTCTGAGGCTGTGAAATCTCTGGGATTTCTCTGCCTGGCTTGAAGATGCAGGATAATCGGCTTAGCCACAGATCACTTAGGAGAGAAGAGCAGAGACACGTGCAAACACTACAAGCAGAAGCTCCCACATTCCCGGATCCACAGATCCAAAACACCTCCCAGTTTTGTGGTGTTCTGTGACACTGCTGCTGACAGTGATACTAGAAGGGATAAATGTAAATCCCTTCTACATTTTGATGCTGTAAGTTTAAAACCTAATTGCTAAACAGTCTTTGAACAACATAATAACTCAGGAACTATTGGGTCCTAATAAGCATCAATAAGTTCCGCTGTTCCAGTAGGTTTTCATTCTACTGATGACATGTTAAATAGAAATAGAGTTAGTTTTCATATTTTTTATATGTCCATTTCTTAATAGGTTTTTCCTCCTCATATCTGATTTGCTTTATTTGTTTTACTTATGTATGATCCAATATTGAAATTCTGCTTTCTCTCCTGCCCACGTACACTGGGAACAGCTCTGAAAATTAGATTGATACTGACCCATCAGAGAGGAAAATTTGGCCATTTCTACATAATTTAACTATGTTTAATTGATCCACATCTGTAACAAGAACACACTAGGAGTGAATTTTCAATACTGTTTTCCTATTTAAGTGTATGGGTATAATTTCCAGATTTCTTCTCAAGATGTGGGCAGAATTTAAGCAACTAATTTCACTAGGTAGTGAAAAACCTTAGGCATTTGTAAATTGTTGCAGGTTATTTGCCAGGTTTTTGACCATCAAAGACATTGAAATACTGAAATTCTGCCACTCTTGTCCTAAATTCTTGCTGTGTAAGCAGACAAGAAGGATGTTGCAGGGCTCAGGCTGTGTGCTGGATTTTTTCCCATTCAACAAAAAGCACTCTGCACAGAGATGTGTTCCTGTTTGAAACAGACAACAGACCTTAGCTCTTCCTTGCTGGGGAAGCAATGCAGCCCCTGAGGAGCCTTTACAGCAATGTCATCTACTGTGCCTCACTGCTACAGATGGAGTTTCAGTCTCCATAACCACAGGCATGACAATGGCATCAGACAAAATTCTTAAGCCTGAATTTCTCCAGTAGCCTTTGTGATATTAATTTTATTATCAGAAAGTGAAAAAGGTTCAATCTATGGCAATGGATTGATGGCCTCTCTCTTGCCAGAGGGACTGCTGAGGCTGAGTGGTGGGGCTGCTGCCCATGGGGTGCACCACCACAGAGCAGGGTCTCCTTACATCTTGCTTCTGCAGACATCTCTCTTGGTGACCTTCAAAACCTCAAAATGCTGCGTGGTTATAAAAGGCTCTTAAACAGTCCTTCCTCTTGCCCACATCTTCACAAAGCTTTTATTTCATTGCTGTGATAGGATTGCAGTTTTATCAGGCCTAGCTTTATTTCAGAAGTAACTTTTAAAGAGTTATAACTAGGCCGTGTTTCCCCAGCTCCTGTAATCCTCTACCACAAAAGAAGGGATATAAATGAGGTACATTATCATTATATATTACCACAAGAACCAACATTATAATTAGGCACTGTATCCACTTTGTAATCACTGTGGCTTTAATTCCCAATCAAAAGCATCAAAGTCTGCAGATAGTGACCCTGCTATTGAACAATTCCTTTTCATTTTCTTTGACAATGAATTTTCAAAGGTAAAAGGGGGGCAGGGGAAAATGGTATTTTATTCTAGAGCTTCTACATAATTATAGCAATTATAGAAATCTTTCATGTGCTTGGTCAGCTTTTACTGCGTGCGTTTAGATGTGTCTCTGGAAGTTATAATGCGTTTGGGGCACCAGAGTCTGTCCCACCATTATAAATACTGGCTAGGCAGACTAATAATTGCAGAGTGTAGTAGAAAAGGTTAGTCATAAATATGGAGGATGTTAGTGCAGGTAACATAAAAGGAATTTAGAAATCTGCTTCAGTAAATTGCTGCGTGCTATTTTGCATGTTTCTTTTTCTCTCTTGTTATGAGCAGTATTAAAACAGCCCCTAAATGCCTCAGTAAAGACTCAGACTGTGTTGTGCTAGATTTCCAGCAAGTGCAAAAGGTATCATTGCCCTAGGTTTGCTGCCCTACTGCACCCCAAAAGGTCTGGAGCACAGAAATTATTCAAGTAGAAAAGGCTCTTCTTTTGTAAACTACTCCTTTGAGTAGATTGAATTACACCCAAGCACCAGACACTCTTATTTTTTCACTAATATAACTGTGTGCTCCCCCGGCAGGGCTTTTCCCAATGCAGGTGTGTTAACAAGAGCTGAAGCTGAAAGGTCAGATATCCACGTGGCAGAGAAGTGCCCAAATTTCACTGTAAACACATTGGGCAGGCAGAGCAGGCGGGACAGAGAGAAGCAGAGGAGATCAGATCTGCTACGGACCACAGAGCAGAGGCTTCCCAGCCCTGAGACCAACAGAAACGCCAGGACTCACTGAAATCCTTCAGAGGGATTCTTTCTCAAATGAAGAATCCAATATATTTTCTTAAGGATGGAGAGAAAAGCAGAAAGAGATATTTCAGCCTGCTCTTCCCTTTGGAGATGAGAGCAGCTGAATGGAAAGGATTATGTGACTACAAAACCTGCAGCCAAAGAAACATCAGCTGGGGGCTGTGAATCAGTCCAAGTTGCTCAGTAAGAAGTGGAGTTGACAGCTCAGTTTAAATGGCTGAGTAAGCTCTGGAACTGCTTGATTGAGTGCAGTCAGTGTTTTCAAATCACAAAAGTTTTTTATCTTTTTTATCTTTGCATCTTTATCTGATAAAAGATATCAATGTAATTTTGTTCTGAAATTTGCCTACAAATTAATAAAAAGTTAAATGTCAAAATCCAACATATTTATATTATCAAACAATTTCCAATATTTTGAGTTTGGTCCTTTGACTCAACTGTTTATTGATATTTTTAATATTCTGATGTTTTAGTCACTTTTGCAGAGAAATTTTTTGTACTCTGCAAGTTCTCTCAGGAAAGAAAATCATTGCTGCCTTGCTCTACTCAAAGCTTTTCTTTGCTTAAAGACAATATATTTCAAACAAAATTAAAACACCATTGTACCATATCCTATCTGGAAAATTTACTCACACTGAACATTGTTTAATTCCTACAAAAATCTGGGATTGACATGAAATAAAGAGGCAATATTTGGAGATGAGAGATAAAATTAAGTGTTTGGTACACTAGATTGTTCTGTCCTACAAATTTTACTACTTAATATTCTTAATATTGCGTACTGATATTGTCAGCCATATATCCAGTCTTCCAGGTGGGAGCAGAGAGATGTGTGCCATGTGTGCCTACCTGTCATATGCGCTGTACCTTATTTATATTAAATCCATCCATCATAATCTTCACTTCCACTTCTCTTTTTATCTCATTCATTTTCCTCCATCGTACTATAACCTCCAACCGACTTTTCCTTCATAAGTTTCATGGCACTCAGGCATTTTGGTCTGCTTCCTTGACCTTTCATAATAACTTCTATCATACCAGTTTCCTTCATAACATTTTCTCTGCCACTGACAGTCTCTCTTGGGCTTTGTTAATTTTCTTAGCCTTAAAAATGGTCTCAGAAGCCTCTGTGGGGGTGGCAATGAATAGGAAAAAAAAAAAATGAAAAATGGAATGGCAGTAAAAGGAAAATGCATTGAAAAAATAAAAAGGAAGAGGGAAAAGAAATAAACAGAAATACCAATTGAAAAAACTCTCTTTACATATATTCTCTGCTTTCTTTCTGAGTTCCAATTCCTCAGTTATGTAATTTAATTTCCAGGTGAATTTCTCATTGATTACCCCCTCCCTTGAATATTTACTTTTCTCCTTTTATTTGAAATAAATACACTTTTCAGAAATGTCTTTCAAGCATAGAAATTGCTTCCACAACTTTGTTTTTGCAACATTTTTGACCCAGGCTGAAGGACCCTCCTGCACAAGGCAGTGTAGGGTGGTTTTGTGGCCCATTTGGTCTGTTTGGGTGTAGGGTTGTTTGTGTAGAGGCAGGGCTGCCTTGGGCCTTTTTCTAAAACCCACATCATTCAATAAGGAAGGGTTTTATGGCTCTGTGAGCTCTGTGCTAGCACTATAAGCAGTGGTATAACTACTGGTGGTACACTGCAATGTGTACATACAGGCAGTATGTGTATTGACTAACTGTGCTGCCCCATAGCACCTCACATTCTGCTGAAATTGTGAAAAATTAGAGAAAAATTTAATTACAAAGGAAGTAAAATGTAAACAATAGCTAAAGATTGTTTCTCCCAAGAGGTTTTTCAGGTGTACAGAAAATGTTTGTGAACTCTCCTGTACAATAAGGGGAAAGTCTACAGGTTTTCCCATGGTTTGGGTGGTTCCCATAACCTCCATACTTGTGAGCAGAGCATGGGGGACTGGGGACGTGGAGAGAGCAGTGAATTGTCCTGACACCACTCACAGTCAGAATATGGATCAGAAAAGACCCTTCTAAATCCATCCAGAGGGTCTCAGGATTTCCTGAGTAAGTCTCAAAGCCAATAAATCTATTAAAGCTTGGGTGAATTAACATTTTATTCTCCTTCCTCATTACAAGAATATATGTGTTATTATCCATACTGTTTAAAGAGCTTTTTATCACTCTTTGACTTCTCTTCCCATAGGTAATGCTTTGGGCTTGATCCAGATGCCTTTGCAGCTTGGCCTTTTTTCATGTAGAGAGAGATTTACTTTCCCAAACCCGGGTAATAAATCCTTAAATTATGATTTAAGTGGAAATTTACTATCATGCTAAATCACTATTAGAAACATCGCTCTCATTGAAAGTATCCAGGAAAGTACAACTTTAGAAATGAGCCATGCCATTGACTAGAATTATGGATCAGTTTTGTGCTGCTATTTATAGCTGTGCAGGCTCCTGAAATCAGGCAGTTCCTTTTCATTTAATGGCCCTTTCTAGGAATTCCAGAAGTACTCGTGCCTCTGGGCAAACAGCACAAAGCACCAGATGTGGGTGCAGGGGAAAAGGGGCTTCCCTGGGCTCTTTGATTATGGGATATCTTCGTGTTCATCACTTACAGGACATCAGCATCAGCACTAAGGCTATGAAAACCAGAGCTTATAAAAGTATGGATCATTAGGGCTGTTCTGCTGAACCTTTATGAAGATGCTCTGGGGATACACTGAGCCCATTATTTATCTTCTGATGTCTTAAAAGGTCGATTGGTGGCTGATTAGCAAGTGTAAATTACGTTACAGAAGAAACAGTGAATTCATTCTACAGTGAGACCCAGAGCAACATAGAGCATCAGGGTCCCAAGGCACAGTGGTGACTCTGGCCTGGGTCTGAAAATCAAAATGCACTAATCCACACATTTCATTTTCCCATATGACAAAGAGTTTTAACAGAGATATTTGCAGTGTGGGCACACACAGCCATTACAGAAAATATTAAGCAGATTTTGAGCCAAGATTCCCACATACGCCCCCCAAATCATTAGCATTTCATTTACAATTCATAGGCTGGTTTCTTCAAACCTTCAGACTAGAACCAAACTACTCTTCAAAAGCAAGAAAAATGTTAGTTAGACATTAGGACCCAAAATATTTATATTCATCTGTTTTCTAAGTTTTAGCTATTTTTTCCAGTGTACACAGCCATTTGCTCAGTGATTTATTCCTCCCTTTTTTTCCTAAATTAATTCTTTCATATCCCATAAATTATCTGTTCAAAAACAGAAAAAAAGATCCATCTGACTGTATTCCTGTCATTATGTGAAAATGGTGCCACACCAGCAAAAACATCTATAGTACCCCCTAGGAAAGCAACATAAATTTTATGTTTACCTCTCATACAAGCTTTTTAGCTGCTGAACAGGAGCTGGTAAGAAAAGAGCAATCATTTTTTCCTCACACACATAGGAAAGGCCACCTTTTCTGCTCATAATTTAATAAGCAAGAGTGATATTCTTACAAAGAAAAAAAGTAGTTTAGAGCAGAAAATATACTGTAATTTAATAATCAGCATATATTGTAGAGATCAGAATATTATAAACCTCTTTTGATTACAGGAAAAATCACTTCTAACAATACCAATTTGCCTGGTGCCGCAGATTCATGCTGGTTTGACAGTGAAACCAGTTGGGTCTTAGCAGCTTTCACTCAAGAAAGTACTTTAACTCAAATACCCTCCCTCAAAGGCAGCAGAAATCAGATCACAAAATCCAAGAGACTGCAAGCAACAGGAGTAAACCAAGCTGAGAGCCAGGCTGTGCAAGAGCCACTCATGGGATGGAGGCACGTGGTGAAGTCTCCCATCCTTTGCTCTGGGGGACTGCCCTGGCTCCATCTGGTTTCTGGGGCTGCTCACCTGTGAGGAGGATCAGCCTGAGGTTCACCTGTCAGGCTGGCCAATACCAGAGCCCCAGGCTCTTTTCTCTTCTTACCATGTGAGATCTGCTTCTGTACTTGTGAGTTATTTGCAGCAGAAATATGATGATGCAAATTGTCTTCTGTTTTAAAAGCTTCCCTTTCCCTTTCTTTTATTTGTGTTACAGCTCCTCTGCTTCTCCAGTGTCCAGTAGAACTTGTTTGGGGTGAGATGTCTCTGCAATTAAAAGGGCTGGTTGAGTCAGAGATTCAGTCCTGCAGTAAGGACAGACTCTACAGCTCCTTATCCAAACAAAGTGTGTCTGCTATGATCTAGACACATCGTCATGGCCCAGATCTGTATGTAGCTGTGATTTGGAGGTACATTTTTGGTGAAGTTTCTCCTGAGTACTGAAGGAGATGTATTCTTTTCTACTTTCTCCTTTGTACCTCCTTCTATCAAAGTATTTCAAATTAATTCCCAAAAGTTTCCCATCAGGGTTTCAGAAATTGTATATTTTCCATCTCAGTCTCCAGCCAATTTTTATTCTCTCTCTGATAATGAACAGAGGTTATGACCAATATTTTTCAATATCCAGGTATGTCCCTTCAGTTTTAAACATTGCAATTTACAATTGGGGTCAGTGACATTGGCAATTATAAATTCATAGTAAAAGAGTGTCTATTTAGCTATGAACTCTTTCAAATCTGAATCGGGGAAGCACTTGCAGAAAGTCAACTACAAAGGCAAGGTCACAGTCAAAAAACAAAACAAAAAAAAGGGAATAGAAAACTCACCTCTGGGATCCCAAGATAAACTCATGATCAATTTTCAGTAATTTAGTGCTTTGTAAAATCACTCTGAGGTGATTTTAGCAATCTGTTCTCATTGGTGGTCTCCAGAAGCCTGGGTCTATTAAATCTCACAATTTTATTGCAAGTTATAAGTTTTTTATATGTTGTCTTAGAAGCCCTCATCTTCTGAGAACAGTGATAATCTTTGATAATTTCAGCAGACATTTACAAAATAATAGTTTCTTGCTTCTGATGGAAATGAAATGTTCAAAAATCTGAACTTTAAGGAATCCACTGCTGATATAGAAACAATCATATATTTATTCCAAAAGTTTCCATGCTCCAACACAGAACTAGATAGAGCAGAATTCCTCTCTGAGAATTACTGGGACAAGAGTACCTCTGTGGAAGATTTAAGCAGCATCCTTCATTCTGCACACTCCATAACTCTGTTACAGGCGTTTTTTTCTGTTATCTTTCTTTTCTTTCTCTCATATCTCCTTCTTTCAAGCCCATCTCTCTGTTCATTATTCACTATTCCTTTTGATGTGCTTTGAAACCCTGAATTTCCCAAACAAGACGCTGCTCCTTTTCCTGGTGTCTTGATCAGAAGGCCAAAGTAAAAGACAAACCATGTTTTCAGACACGACCTGCTCTCCTTGACTTCAATAGGAGTTGTACATGCATTTGAAATGAAGCTGTCTTGTTTAAATAGCAAAAGCGTGCACAGCTGTTTGTTTGCTAAGCAAAGAACCTGGAAGTGAGGAGCTGTCTGGCTGCATGTCCTCTGCAGCTTTATTTTAAGAGCAGATGTTAAAACTTAGCACCAGGACCTGTCAAGTACCAGGTATTTCACCCCCTGAAGGAAAGTTTTCTCCCTCACACAAAAATGTTGTGCAGTGAAGAGAGTTTCAAAAAACCCATGTACCTTTAGCTGCAATTTTGAGCATTCCTCCTTCCTAAGATGAAATAGCCTGTGCTTTATAGGAAGAAATAAATTATAGCCTCTCCCACTGCTTGTTATAATGAAAACCGACAAGTTTTTCAGAGTCCTTTCATCATCTGCATAGACATGTTACGTCACAGCACTTTCCGTGGAACATATCACAATTTAATGTCTTCAGAAGGAAGAAACAGGTATACAGGCACATTTCAAATAGAATTTGAATTTGGATACATGTGTGTATTCAGAGCAACTCAACCAACCTTCTTTAATTCATCCATGCAAATCTGATCTATGTTAGCCTACAAAATTCTGCTCTGCCCACTTTACACAAGAGGAGTGCAACATGAAAATAACTGGACTGTAATTGTTGACACTATGCCAGTGAGGACAGTGCTGCTTTTTAGGGCTGCTTTCAGTGCCTTCTAAATAATTCAATTCATCAAATGTAAATCTTACAGTAAGTAAATCTGCATTACAAAGGCACCATTAACCACTCCTTACGAATGAAAGATTGAAGCTTTTACAAAGGCTCTAACTGCAATTTCACAATGTTAATCCTAATTATAATTTTTCTCTTCATTTAACACAAATAAGTGGCACAATTGATTTTGCCATTATACTATTTGAGAAAAATATATACAGACTTTCCCAAAAAAATATTTTTAATTATGTCCTTTTGAAAATTCTTCTAAATAATGAAATTATTTTTTTATTTCCTCCAAGTATCCAGCCTGCCAACAAATAAACACTTTATAGCTGCTCAAGGCCACCTCTCAGCTTCTAGAATTAATAATTTTAAAAATCCATTATGTCTCTAACCAAACTCCTTTTTTGCAATAACATTGCTCAGATTCTGAAAACAGTGGAAGGCAATATATTGCATTTTTTTTCCCCCCACGTTGAACCCCACAGCTCCCTCAATTGGTTCTCATAAGACTTGTGCTCCAAACCCTTCACCAGCTTCATTGTTCTTCTCTGATTTGGAATGATCAGCAAACTGAAAGGCACACCAGGGCTTGTCCCACCACCAGACTAGATAGGGTTGTTTTGTCTTTTTAAAGATACTAATCTTTGGACTAGATAGCTCCTCAGATGCGATCAACTCAGGAAGTAAATATATATATTTATATATATATTTATATATATATTTATATATATATTTATTTTCAAATTTATATTTATATTTGTATCTGTATTTATATTTATATTTATATTTATATTTATATTTATATTTATATTTATATTTATATTTATATTTATATTTATATTTATATTTATATTTATATTTATATTTATATTTATATTTATGTTTATATTTATATTTATATTTATATTTATATTTATATTTATATTTATATTTATATTTATATTTATTTATCTATTTATTTTAGAGTAGTGAATCCAGATATTTCCAGTATTACTTGACAGCTCATTGGAATGTGTCTTAGATTCCTATTTTTGGTTTAGTCAACTCATCTACACCAGTACTACAATGGTTACTTAAGTGTTGTCCCTGTATCTAGTCTGTTATATTTGGGTGAATATACTTCTGATGAGGAAGTGAGTCGATGATGCCATTTTCACAGAAAATGCCCTACAACACTGGCACCTTGATAGTCACCGATGAATAAAAGTCATCACCTGTAAGCCACTCTGAATGCCAGTTGAACAGAATGAGAAGCATTTGTCACAGGAAAGATTTCTCAGTGTAAGTTTCAGTGATCAGTGTGGCATTTCCACTTATTCTGCCAGTGTACTAAGAAAAAAGAGAAAAAAAATTACATTGTCAGATCCACTTTCTTTTGTTGAGATTCCGGAAATGCTTGAAGGCTAAAGTAAATGTGCCCATAAAGATTTAATAAATATTTCTATTAAATATATATTCATTCTCCTAGGAAAATTTTAAATGACAACAGAAATAGTTAATTAAAGGCATAAATATAAAAATGCCATAGTTTCAAACAAAAAGTTTGGAAAGAGCATTGTTTCTTTCTCATTATGGTATTCTACATTTATAAAATAACAGTAAAATGCAAGTCTCTTAATGTAAGATTTCAAAAGTTAAATGTCATTAATTTAAATTACTCTTCTGACTTTCCTTGTCTATCTCATCCTCTCCTAGATGGCATAATTAGGGACAGCCAAATCATGGACAAGAGCATGCACTATAAATCCTCTGTATTAGCTAGCTATGTGTCAGATACATGTAAGTAGATATCCCAATTAGACCATAAAAAAGTACAGAGCATACAAGCAAATTCAGCCATAATAGTTACAAGTAAATCCAGCAGTGAGGGTTAACTTCTGCACTTTTCCTCTCCCTTAAGACAGTTGGGACTGAGCTCAGGAAACTGAACCAGAGTCAGTCTGTACCTACTTTCAATGAAAGTCCCTCTGGACATTGATGCAGTGTGAACTGAGGTTAAAATCAAGCACAGGTAGCACTGCTGCATACATACAGGTGGCAAACTCCTTTTGACCTTTTTGAACATTGAAGCATCAGTGTAGAAAAGGTGGCAAACCTTTTCTGCTCCCAAAGGATGCTGCTCTATTGTGTACTCTGTTCTGGTTTGAATACCAACAGATGTCCTCTTTTCCTCATTGCTTCTAAATGCCATGAGAGTTTATTGAATATTCTATTAACTAGTACCTCTCTGCTTTCTAATCTTTCTCCAAGGATAGACAGGCATGTACTGAAATGTTATCTGCTGGTTATTTGGGTTTAGACAATCGTGTTACAATAAGGTACTCTGTATTTTAGACATAGAGTGGAATATCAAGGACTGGTACCTGGTAGGATACGAAAGATTTGTTCCTTATTCCCATTCTTGATCAGCAAGCCCAAAAATGCATTCTCAAGATGAGTGAGGATTTCTTTTGTTAGTAGAAAAGGGTGGGGTTTAGACTAAAATGAGTTTCTGTTCTCCTCTTCTACCAGCACAATGTAGAACTGGTTTCTAAAAATGCACAACCACATGTCCTTAAATCCCATCCATGGTAAGCTGCTGGGAGCATGAGCCCATTCTGCCCACAATTCCAGCTGACCAAAAACCTCAGGACCATCTCAGTGCTAGAGGACAAGATATCTTATGCAAAGAAGTGCAGCCTATCAGCTCAGATTCAGAATGATGACGGCACAGCCTCACACTTTTTGTCTGCCTGAGGTCTGGTCGTGTCTGGTCTCTGGGCTGCAGCACACTCTGTGTGGCTCCACAGTGAGCAGCCTTAGGAGGAGAGTTGCATTTGGATAATAATTCTTGAGTTTATGAGCTTTTGATCACCTTCACTACTCAAATTATTTTTCTGTTCCTTTATGGGTCTCCTGATCTTGTGCAGCAAAAGCTTGAAATTGTCAACCTGTTCAAAATAATAGAATCTTTATCAGCCCATTATTTCCAACGTCTGACTGATAATGCAGAGCAATAACTATTAGGGAACAACGTCAGTTTCTGATTAGAAAAGCTAATATTGTACTAGCAATAAACTTTGCTCACACTGCAGAAAAGATACATCTGTCAAGAGTTTTGGAAAGGACTCTGCAGTACCCAAAATAAACAAGCCAAAGAAAACATTAGTATTAACACAAGCAGCATAAAAATAAAATGCAAACAAAACAGAAACCTAACAGAAAATATCATGTGTCCAAATTCTTCATAGGACAAAATCAGCTTCTACCACATTATCCCGTGCATTGACCACCTTAGTGGGAATTAATGTGACTGTTTTGGGGGAAAGAGGATTTTATTCTGGAACAGGCATTCAAATTCAGTCCATCTTAGACCTTCAGCAGTTCACTGTTCCTTAATCTTGCTCTCCACTTCTGACTTCCCATGTTGAAAATATTTTCAGGTGACAGGTGTCTGCAGAAGGAGTTTCAAGCCTGAAAGGTTTTCAAGATCCCTGAAATATCAAACTGTTGCCCCTGTCAAATGGGCTCCTGAGGAGTGAAGGCTTTTCATTTTTCATCCTAGATCTAGTAGGAATTATTCAATTTTATAACCAGGTTTCCTCTGGTTGCTACTGATGCTAGAAATAAAAGCAATTTAAAATTCATGAGGGGCATCTGACTATTTTCCATTTCTAGCTGAGGACTGCATTTTGCTCTCCTCAGTCACGCTCACAACTCCATTGTGCAAAGAAACGCTGCTGAAATGAATCATTTACTCCAACTGTGGTCACAAATGAAAGTTAACAACAGAAATTCATTGCACTGGCTCCCCATCCTGGTGCCTCTTCAGGATCAGAGGAGATGAGAAACACCAGGGAGCTGTAACAGAGGCAGGAGAATGTTTGGTTTTGGGAAGTTAAGGGTAACAACACAAACCCAGAGGCAAGATCCTTCTGCAAAGGAGTTGGTGTCCTTGGACAGCCCCCCTTGAGCTCAGCACCTGGAGCTGAGGACATGAGGGTCCCCAGGACTGCCAAGGCTGCCACAGCTCTATTGTGAAAGGGCTGCAGCTATTGCTCAGCTCCAACGGAAGTTTTCTTCACTAAAAGGTCTTCTGGGTGGATTTATCAACCTGGCAGTGGTTTCTTCAGAAGAAATGACTGCAGTTAAGTACCTAATAAAAGGATTCTCAGAATGTAGTCAGGCATAACTCCAATCCTAATAAATCAGGTTATTAAACCAAAGATTTGTTCTGTGCAGTGGACCTGAGTTTAACAACAGTTTTCTACAGTATAGTTGAGCTACTTAGGTGTCCTATAGCATCCTCACATCTTTCCAGTATGTATTTGAAAGCTCCCTCGACCTTTTCTGCCTCTGCTTTAAATTTTGAAGTGCTGTTTTTCCATTACACATCTCCCATTTTTGTTGAGCACTTCCAAGGACCTTGCCCTGATTCCTGTGAGTGTCTACTGTTGGTGAGGCTGACTTGAGATCACTGGTTTCCAGCTTCTTTTAGAATTACTAGCAGCTAAAAAGCACAGGAAGCTTTTGAAATCCCATTTGGGAAAAAAAACATGGGTGAAGGGGGACTTTGGCCACCTTAGGCTGCAGCTTTGAAAATACTGATAGTACTCAAGAAAACACATGAAAGGCACTCCAAAAAGTCAGACACTCAGATATTGCTTTGTACAATTTCTCAAACTTTATAAGATATTTCACCTAAAAGAAACTTCTTGCAAGAAAAAGGCTGAGGGAACAGCAGGAAACCCAAAAAAAAAAAAAGAACCCATCAGGAAACTCAATCAATTAAAGCATATTCAGAAAAAAATTACTCTATTGAATGCCTTTTTCCTGGAAAAAAAATGACAAAAATGCTCAAGCTCAAATATAGAATCTCTTGAAAATGTTCAGATAAGTGATTGATTTATAATATATTTTTAATGTGGAAAAGAGTTATAAAAAGAAATAACATATTTAAGGCCTGATCCCACACCTGCACCTTTCTACAGAGTGAATGAGTCAGAGTAACTGTTTCAAATTCAAATGTTCGTTGAAAAGGTTTTGAAAGAGGTGGTAAAATAAATAGTAACAAATGTGTGGGACCAGATGCTACTCATGCAACAGCTCTAAGAGAAATAAAATGTAAAATATGTAGTATGTTGCCAATGTTTAAATCAGTCATACTACCAAAGGAGTAAAAGGCAGAAAATGGGACCTCAGTTTTAGAAAAAGGCTATGGGGATGCAAAGAGCTACATGTCAGTAAACTAGTCTGGGATACAGAGCAAATTCCTTGACATTACACAAAGAACAGAGTTTATAGACATGTGAATAAATGTGATAAAATGAGAATGAATCCAAATGACAGATGGATGTATTTCTTCAATAGCACTGACTGGTATAATGGCATGGATCACTGGGGTCCAGAAGGTCACAATGGGATATGTGAATTTCCCAAAAATTTTAATATGGACAGCAAAAGCTCTCGAGGAGGAGAAGCTGCCATGGAGTACAAGAACAGGTCCCACTGTGAATTGGTAATTGTGCAAGAGGTTAGAAGCAAAGGGTGGGGATAAGCAGACAGACCTCAGTAAGATGCCAAGGGGTTTGGGCTGTTCAAAATACACCTGGATAATCTGGAAAGGAAGTAAATAGCAAGGAGGTGAAGTTTTCCAATGCAAAATTATTTCTTTATGAGATGCTGCAGAAGGATCTCACAAGATTGTGTGACTGGCTACTAAAATAGGAGAAGAAATGTAAATATTAATACATGCAAATAAGTGCAGTCAAAAAAATAAACCTAAGAATACATAAAAATGGATAAGTGATAAATTAGCTCCAAAATGGACCTTGAATTCACAGGGGACAGTGCCATGAAAGTATCTTATCATTTCTTAGGCCTTTGCATCAAATCAGACAAGTATTAGTTATCATGAGGAAATTAATAGAGAACTTAATAGACACATCATCATGATTATATCTCTGTTAAAGCTATAGGGTACCCTAAATTGTAGGAACATTAAGAGGAATTCTGTTCATCCCATCTCAATAAGGATATAACAGAATAAAACGCAATTCAGAACAGAAAGGTGGTGATTAGGGACATAGAGCAGTATCCATACGGAAGTTGCAAGACAAAATTAGGATCCACTGTCCTAGCTAAAAGTGATTGTGAGAGAAATGCAATAAAGAGCTATAAAAGCATTAATGGAATAGAGTCTTGAGCAGGGAAATAGTTATTCCTTATTTCTCATGAACAGGAGTAAGAAATATCTAGTGAAAAAATCACACAGAATTAAAACAAATAAGTATACCACAGATGAAATTTGGACATGGATTCAAAGAGCAAGTGCAATACAAAAGTTAAAGGACATCTATTAAATACAATATACAGATTAAAGATTTTGGTCAGATTGTCCCTAAATGTGCAAAATATTCAGAGATTAAGTCAAACAAGTGGAAGGATCTGTGTATGTACCTCCCGTATCTTTATAGTATTTTCTTACTCATCTGTCACTGAATACAAAAGAAAAAATGGAACTTCAGCTTGGTACAGACATTATGTTCTTACTGTGTCCCTCTTCAGGTGCTTTCATCTTCTTTCATCCATACACACATTATAGCCAAATCAATGCACATCTGGGGACTCTGGAGTGGGTAACAAGGTAACCTTTTCAAAGAACACACTGTCCTTAAACTATTTAACTCTGCTGGGAAGTGAATTCCTCTGTAAACAACAATATTGGATTTACAGGATATGGTGTTCACTCACTTGTAAGTAGGTTACACTCACATATTCACCATGTCCCTTACACACTGCTCCTGCCTGCATTTAACCTCACATGTGCCCATTCCCTCATGCATTATTCTACAAGGATTTCTATGGCAACCTTTACTGGAACTCATCCACCTCAAAAAAAAAACAAAAAAAAAAACCAAAAAACACTGCACCTGTTACAGAAAAGAGTTTTTTTTCTCCTGGTCATATAATTTATTTGCCCCACAATGGCACAGTGGGCATTTACAGAGACAGCAACAAGCAGCAGGGATTAAAGGATGATGATTTATGTAATCCCTGCTGCCAAATGGGTGTCAATGCACAATCCCTGGTACATGTCATGTAATTAAGGAGAGAGAATCTAGCCCAGAGCTACTCATTCTCATTCCATTGTGCATTCACAGTCTTTGAAAATGGACAAAACCTGTGCTTCTCTTTAGTGCTGTCCAAATCGCACAAGTGCAGTGGTTTCTTATAACACATCACCAGCTCCCATCAGACTGAGCTGACAAAGTTCATGTGTTTTGCATCATCATCAGTTCCTTTAATAAGGACTCTGGTCTCCCTGAGCTTAGCTCACTAGCTTGGCATTACACATCATTTCCTTAATCAGAGAACAAAAAAGTAAGTTAAGAGAATGCTAAGGCAAATTCACAACCACAGGAAGATTCACAGGCTACAACCTTTGCTAACAAATCAGAGCAGGTCACACCAGACATCTGAGGTCTTCCTGAAACAGACATGCCCTTCTGAGGCAACAGCAAGAGTGCTCAGGTCCTCACATCTGCTCAGCACCTCCAAGGGTTGGAATATGGCTGTGAATTGTATTGCTTTCATTACCCAGGATCACTGACCTAACATGGTTTTAATTAATTTTATATGTGGTTTGTACTACCTTGTTTTTATATTATTTAGGCACTTTTCTGTAACAGCTAGATAAATCATTGGACACATAATATTAATACAGAAAATTGTACAAACCATGATAACTATCCCTAATAAACCCAGCTGGCACAGAAATAGTCATATAGCCTTAATCTCCTGCAAATGCCTAAAGTACCACACATGGCAGTGACAGGAAGGAAAGTCTTCAGGAGTGTCATTGGTTATTGATGTGGCAGACTGTGTTTTGCAGGACCCCTGAAGCAGAGCATTATAAATTCAAAGGGAGTTTTTGTGGTTAGTACTGAAATTTGGAACGAAATATTAGCACAAGTCTATCTCTTTAATTGAAACAAAAGAGTAAATTCCATGGGTAAGACATGTTTATTTCTGTGAACACAAATTTTTAATAGAAAGTAAAAAATTAAACATAACACTTCTCCCTAATGGAAGATACAGTTTACTGCTTCACTCCTCATGCCCATGTTCTCCTTCACAGACTCTAAACTTCTACTGAACTATTGTCCTCTCTACCTCAGCAGAGTTTCACAAAACTCACAGGTTTTGTGAAAAATCTTCTCTAAGACCCAATTTTGTTTCCATCATGTTTAGGCACGAGGGATGCATTTGCAAGGAAACCCAAGAAAATGAAGTTTACTCATTTCTGACCACTCCTGATGGACACAACTGGAAAGTTCACCTTCCATGATGACTCTACCACTTCTGAGATTGTATAGATATCACTTACTGACATGATGATAATAATTTACACATCTAAATGCACATTCTGGTTTTCCATTCTTTATGATGACCAAATCCTGCAATCCTCTTGCTTTGTTATGATGTTTGTGGTCTAGGTGTTGTCACAATGTGAGTCATAAGGGCTATGAGTTTCCTCATCTCAGCAACATGCTTTAACAGTGACCTGAGAGCTTTTCATGTCAAAAAAGGGCAGTGGGAAACAAGAACTCAAACCAGCACACAGATGACACACTCCTCTTTATAATCCCAAAATCATGGTTTTTTCCAAACACCCTCAGTAGGCTAAGTCATCTACACTCCCATGAAATGTGAGAATGCCTTATTTATTTTATGTAGACGTGATCATCTTCATGATTACCCTTTACAAACTTCAAATGGTTGCTTGATGTTGACTTATCCTGAGTCTTTTCATAAGCTTTTTTCTTCGCATTTGTTTGAATCAAGTTGAGATTTCTGAAGGATTCCTAACATTACATATGATGGTCTTACAGAGATTCTGTTGCTGATCTGTAGAAATAATATAGGACTGCTGGCCAAAATTCAGAGGAGAAGACTTAACTAAATAAGCAAAGTTGCTGCAAGTTCCAAACAGACTATTTTAAAGCATCAGGTTATGAGGAAGCATTAAACGGCAGAATCAACTTTAACAACTGAGAATCATTTTTATGACAGCCATAGCTTTCTATGGAACGTGTTCTACACACTCACTTAAATCATGATGGTTTTTGTGGTAATTCTCGGGCTAAGAATATCTTTACCATGAAAAGATAAGAAAAGGAAGTGATAAATAGACAGACAGTAGACCTGCTTTAGACATTTTCTCTGAAAAAGATGTGAATAATTTGCAATTTATATTCAAATTAAGATATGTAGAGGAAATTTCTATGATCAAGGTCAGTGAAAGGCAAATGGCTTAGATATCTTCAGACAGTGTTTCAGAAGAGCATGACACTTTACTGCAAGGTTTGTGCAGCAAGCACAGCATCCCTTTGGCCATTTTCCCTCTCAGATCTGAAGAAGGAACTGGTCCATGAAGGGGCTGCACAGGAAACCAAGAAATCTGGTTTCTCTTTCTAGGATGAACTAGAGAGTGGGGATCGGCATTTTAGGTGTGTATAGTTTTAAGTCTCAGACTCAGATGTTCAATATGTCTGCCTGTCTGCCACGCAACCTCAGCAGCAGCCAAAGGCTGTAAATGCCTTTATGTGTGACACCACAGCTCCCCAGCAGCCAGGGCTGCACTGATGGCATGGTCAGGAACATATATACTGCAAATACATAGTACAACCCATGGATCTCTTATGCATTTGGGGCTCAACTTCTCTCTCTCTTGTCTCTCCAAACAGTTTTTGCAGATGAGCAGTTCCATTGAATTCAGAAATTATTCATCTGCTCATTCTTTCACCCGGACCCAGGCTTTTAGGTAGCTCTAATTTTATGAGGCTGTATTTATTTGATTTGATTTCATTCTCAGAGAAATAATATTTGGTTGAGGGAGTGAAATGTCTGCTATTTTCTTTGCTGGAATGATGGCAGTGAAAACAAACAAAATTAAACAAAAAATGGGGAGAAATAATTTAGTTTTTAAAACCATTTTTAATAGAATGTTCAGTACAATGAAAATATTTTTAATTTATGATTTAGACTGGAAGAAAAATAAAGATTAAAATTATCTTTTTATTTTTCAATTAAAAAGCAGCTGACCTGACCAGCAAAATTCAAACTGGAAGCCTACTTATGATGAGTCTTATGATAGCAACCTTAACATGGCAAAAATCCTTCCTGTAAAATATTCAGTAATGACTGATTAGGATTTTTCTGCTGACTAATATATAGGAACCTAGGAATCTGTGCAAGATTTGATAGCATTTTACTTTTGTGAAAGAAAAATGTCCCTGATCATGTGCTTTATTGTTCATCATTTTATCTCAAGGGCCAAAGCCAATTTAATGGTTTATAATTTTTTTCCCACAATACCACCTGCACAAACTTGTTGGTCAGATTGTTTCCATTTCTTTCACCTCCTCAGAGGCTTGTATTTCTCCATACTGGTGGTATAAGAACCTCCTGTTTTCCCCCTCCTGCAGCCCTGGTGCTCGGGATAGTTTATCCTGTTTACGATTGATTTCGCAGAGATAAATCCCACACGGCCCCAGGAGCTGCCAGGCTCTGCACGCCCAGTGAACCTCAGCAAGGCTGCAGACCAGACAAGTCTTTCCCCAGAAGAGTAAAAAAAAGAACAAAAAAGAACAACAAAACCCAAAGTTTCCCATTTCTCTTTTCTGAACTTGGTTAGATTCTTGCAGCTCTTTTTTTTTCTTTATTTTGCCCCTCATATTCAAAAAAATGACTCAAGAAAACCTTTGCTAGCACAATTAATCCAGCTCACTTGGATTCAGAAGCTGATAAAGAAACATGGATTCAAATAGGACAGAGAAATTGAAGGTTATCTTTGGAGAGATTAACAAGTCCACTGGTAGAAAAAGAGGCTCAAAAATTAACTCAGTTCTTGCTCTTCTTCCTGTCTTTTCTAGACAACCTGACCAGCTTATTTAATAATTCTCTCCCTCCATTTTCCCTTGTATTGGAGGGACAGCTGTAGCCTCTTTTGTCCACTGCCTGTCTCCTAGAGAAAATATATTATAAGAATTACAAGGATTGCAGCGTTGTAAAACAGGAATTTATCACTAGCCTTAACCAGGTTATAAGAAAATATCAATCCTTTTTTACAAGTAAATTTTCTTACAACATTATAGAAGCAAGGAATTTTCCAAAAATATCTCAATTTCACACACAAAAAAATAAACTTTCAAAATTAAAATTTAATATACTAGAATATTTTATGCAGTTTTGGGGTTTTTTAATTAAATAGAGGTAAAAACCCTCTTTATCTTAAAAAATACTTTAGTTCAAAAATTTTTTTCCAGAATGACAGGACTACAGAGAAGGGAAAAGCTCAGTCATCCCTATAGAAATTGTTAATACTGTTAGTGGGTGTGCTAATTAGTAAGTTACAGGAGGACTGAGAAGGGTGTTGTTCAGATTACTTAAATCTGAAAAATTATTAGCAGAATAAACTCAGCCAATATTCAGTTGTTAATATGGAATGAAATTATGAAGACATAGAAAGTTAAGTACAAGCTTAACTGCTTTGCTAAACACTGATTTGATTCCAAGATCAAATGACAGCAAATATTTTTCTTCCTACTTCGTGCATAGGATGAGGGAAACCTGCAGCTATCTGGGATGTAGATTAGTATTTGAAATAACAGTCTATTAAAATGGAAATTAAATAAATGTCACTGCCTGGAAAATAAATGAGTTTTTAGTGACTGTCATCAGACCTGGATTCCACCTTCAGCC
This sequence comes from Ammospiza nelsoni, assembly GCF_027579445.1. NCBI lineage: Eukaryota > Metazoa > Chordata > Aves > Passeriformes > Passerellidae > Ammospiza > Ammospiza nelsoni. The sequence continues at coordinate 27,368,339 of NC_080639.1, forward strand.
TCTCTGAGCCCTTGTCAGCTGGATTCCAGCCCAGATGAAGTGGGCAGGAGAGCACAAGAACCTAATGAGAATAATTGGGAATTAGTTTAGCACACTCACACGGCTGAATTATCCAAAGAGCAGTCACTTGTTTGGAGCAGACAACCCAGGGATTTATTCAGCAGAGGAGTGTGTAGGCAGAATCCCAGCATTTTAACCAAACAGGTATTTGCCATGGACTTAATGGAAAATAATTTCAATTGCATTATGATTCCCCTCAGAAAAACCTCAAAGTCCAGCTTCTTCCTTGGAAATCTCTCAGATCCTAACCTTTGTGAGAAAACAAGGGACCAGTCTTAGTGTGTGAATCACAGCCTCTCTGTCCCTTTCATCTTTGTATTTGAATACCCCTGCTCTTGCTCAGCAAAGCTTTGAGTGCAGCTCTGCAGAGCCTGACAAATGGCAATTTCTCAGCCCTGAAAGTTCAAAGTAAAGTGGGAGATGTGTCCTGGGCACCAGGCTCGGGGCAGGTTTGGGAGGGGGACCCTCCTGCAGCTGGGTGTGGGAAAGGAAGATGCAGACAGCCTCAGAGGGCTGTCAGGGAGTAGCACATTGGTCACACTGGCACTTGGAGGGTCAGACCCCACCATGCCAGCAGCACCAAGGAATGCCAGGAAGAATTGGCTCTCTGCCCTCTGCAGGACAGGCAAAGTGACATCTTGCCAACTACTGCAAGATGAGATTATGAGAAAGCACTTGATATCCTCAGTTGCCATCAGCCCGACCCATTAAAACATCACTCCAAACAGAGTTGTGTATGTGTGTTGTATAATTCTTTAATCCCAGTCAGAAACTAAGTACCACACAGCTGCTCACTGCCCCCAGTCAGTGGATGGGGAAGAAAATTGGGAAAAAAAGTTAAAACTCATGGTTTGAGATAAGAACAGTTCAATAACTGAAATAAAATATAACAATAATAATAGTAGTAGTAGTAGTAGTGAAAAGCAGAGAGAAAGGGATAGGAATAAAACCTGATAAAGATGAGCGAAGCTCAGAGCAATCTCTCGCCAGCTGCTGACTGATACCCAGTGTCGCAGACATTTCTCCACAGAAATCCTTTCTTTCATATTTCTGTGTCTTCGGGAGGCCAGAGGCCTCCGAAGAGAAGGTAAACAATTATTATCAGCTGCTGAGGAATGCAACAGGGACACCTTGATTGGCTCATTTCCTATGTTTATAATTAAGGACCAATCACCAGTGCAAGCTAGGGACTGAGTCCTTAGCCACAACTTTGTTATAGATTCTTTCGATCTATTCTTAGCTAGCCTAGCTGCTCTACAAACCTCTCTCTATATTCTATTAGTATAGTAGTAATGTATTATATATAATATCTTAATAAATAAACCTTCTGATTCAAGAAACAAGATTCACCATCTCTCTCTCACCAGCTGCGACCCACTCAGGCGCAGCAATAACCCAGCTCAACTCTGAGCACCAAGTGACGCCTCCCAGCCATTCCTCCCTGCTTTTCCACACAGCATGACATCCTAAGGCATGGAATATTCTTTCTGCCAGTTCAGGTCAGATGTCCTGGCAACGCTTCCCCCCAGCTTCCTGTGCACCTGCTTGCTGGCAGAGCAGGGGAAACTAAAAGCCATTGACTTGGTGTAAACACTGCTGAGCAGCAGCCTCAGTGAGTGCTGTTATTCTCATGAGAAATCCAACACACAGCACTGTACCAGCTACTAAGATGAAAATTAATTCTACCCCAGGCAAAGGCAGGACAATGTGGCAGAAGAAAGCAAGTTGAAAACAAAGGTCACAGTCTGGAAAACAGAGTACAGTGCGTGTACCTGCTACTTCTTTATACAGGTATTTTTGATTTGGTGATTCATATGTGCCCAAGATCTCATTCAATAAGCTTCTGAGTTTGATGTAAGAATGGTTGATTTAGCCCTTGGCTCAGGTGCAACCCTCAATTTAGGTGCAGTCCTTTGTTTCAGATCAATCCTACACTGCCAAACAGGAGTGCACATGAAGGGAACCATAGACTTCCAAAAGCCTTCAAGGTTATATGTTTCCCTTAGACAAACAATCTCTAATAACTGTAACCATTTTTGATAACAAACATAAACTGATTGTCTCTAGATAGTGTATCTTCCAGCATGATTAATATGTCTAAGTAGGAATACATAGGCTCTTCTAAGTTACTGAAATACAGCATAAGCACAGGACAAACCTCTTTGTACTACAAAACTTGGTGCTTGGTGTTTATTAGGGAAAATAATTTCCTGTTTGCTTTGAGCTAACCTAATGCAGTGGGAAAGTGGATCAGAAAGCAGGCCTCTGCCTGTGTAAACTGCTGAGCTTTACCCTTAACAGCATGGAAATGCCAGAAAGCTGAATAGTGATGAATTTTTTAGGAGAAAAAGAAAAAGCGCTGAGTGCAAAACACTATCATTATTACTCCTCCCGAAAACTATCAGAGAAGATGAATTGTCCAGATGGTAAAGTGCAATCATGGGACTTGGGAGACAGACATTTCTTTTTGCAAAATACCACAGGCTTCTTGCATGACCTTAGGAAAACCTTTCTATGAATAATGCTTTACAAATTATTTAAAATCTTGATAATATCAACATTGTGCACTTCAGACAGCTAATTTCAGTGTTCCAAAATTTCACTGTCAGCACCAAAGGTGCCTGCCTCTCTCCACTGATTTATAACAAAATTCTGGCTTTCATCTTTTGAGTGGCATCTGAGGTGGATTGCTATGGTAACTGAAGATGCTGTAAAGATTCCCCTTGGGGGTAAAAATCCATAAGAGAACTTGGGATGCTAGGTCATCTGTTTCTAAAACTAAACAATCATAATATACAGCCTACACAAAGGGGTGAAGATTTAGTAATGTAAGAAAATTACTTTGAATATTTAATTTTACAGAAACCTAGGTAGGAGACATTACTTTTGCAACTGATGCACAGTTTCACAGGCAGACAGTCCTGCACCCAAATTCTGACTAGGTGATGCCAGCATGTTCTTTTGAAATCCTCCTCTGAAACTGAAATATCAAAATAATTAAAAAGTACTACCAAGGATCAAGATACGATTAATACAATTAAAATCAGACTGGCTTTTAGTAAACTTCATCCAAAGCAGATCTAATCTTTAAAAGAAAATAAGACTTTGGGTACCATCTAATAGAAATGCATCCCTGGTTGAGAAGAAGAATGAGGGTGGAGTTGAAGGAAAAGAATAAACTGTTCTTTCACCCTTGTGTGCACAGGTGGGATTAACTTCTTGATCTTTTTCAAAGTCATCATGTTGCTTATCATATAAATTGATCATACAGCATCATAGGGTCTCCCCTAAAAGGTCCTTCCTGAAATTTATCCTACAGTTGGGATGAAGGAAATCTTGAGCTAATACTGATGGTTCTCTTGTCTTTGTCTCATATCTTCCATGGCAAAAAACAAAAAGAGAAAAATCTTTGATTGCAATATCTAATTATCTAATCACTGATTTTCACTACCTTGAACAGATATATTACTGTAATCATAGCCAGAAAACCAATGTTACTCATGAGGAGAGTCGTGGAAAGTTGAAGAAAGCTTTGCTATTTTGTAACTTCTGCCAATAATAATCTAGTGAAAGTAGTGGGTTTAAATTGTCAGCTGTATTTTCTGTCACCTTGAATCCAATAAAAAGTTAAACCACTCTCTATGGCACAGACTTCTCTTTGTTCTTTGCCTTTGGACACATTCACACAACAGAGCTATGAACCATGACTCAGATTTCTAAGCACTATACATACACAAAGAGCTGTTATCTGATTAGAAAGTAAAGACTAAGCTCATGTCCTTAACACGAATCTGATTTTGTTCAGTTTTCTCAATACCTCCACAATCTGGAGGAAAGAGAAAAGCATACCTGGCAGAAAAGAGGTTATGACTCTTTTACCTTGAAAATATAATTTGAATTCTAAGAGCACAAAGGAAGAGAAATTAGGCCTGGTTTTTATCTTTACCTGAGCTTGATTAGGTCATAGAAAGTTCAGGTAATACTTATGCCTCACAGCTACAATCACCACAGCAGTAGAGAAGCTGACAGAACAGAAAGAAATGAATAGAAATTAAAACTTTTTAACCAATATTCCAGCTGCCTGATTGCAGAGAAAAGGTTCAAAATAAGATCTCTGTAGAAATAAATTGACACATTCTGCTGTTATTAGCATCCAAATTAGTAAATCAGCAGCACAGACAGTGAAAACTTTACCTGAGATCACTCCCCTGACTGAAATGTTTTGATATGAAAGCTTTAATTTAAAAATAGTGATGACCATGCATTTAAATATTTTATTATTATAATGCATGAAACGTCATAAACAGGTCCAAAAACTAAGCAACACAAAAACTTTAGTCCATTTTTGGTATTTTCCTTATATCTTCAAGTCTTAACTCAGGTTTTTCAGATTTCCCAGTAGCCTGTTGAGCTGAAGGGCATATCATTAGAGCATCTCATGCCCTGTGCAGAACCTGTTAATCTACACAAGCCACTAAGACTATTACATTTTTGCAGAGGCCACAGCTGCCCATTGCTTATCTTAGATCTACCAGTTGAAAATTCAGCATAAACAAAGCACAAAGAGAAAAAGACTGACAGCTCTAGTAAGCTGTCAGCTTCAGGAAAGAGGCAATGTACTCTTGGCTTAGAAAATCACAGAAAGAGGGACATCACTGGCTTAGATAGCAAGACAAGTTTTCCCAATAGCCCTCTAAAAAAGCTTTACATTTACATCTGGTTTTGATGTCTCAGAATCTGATGTCTTTCCTGACTATAAATACACTTGCACTATAAATACACTTATCGTCTCTTATAAAATGTTTTGAAATCTTCTGATGAAAAGCACTAAATATGCAGCCTTCTATTTATGGAGAAGCTTAAAGTGAGATAATGTTCTGTGCACTGAGATTTCACGGTTGTGCAGAGAGGGTTGGTCTCCCATCAAAGAGCTATTTACACATTAGAAAAGCTCTGTCAATCCCACCAGTGCTGATCAAGGAAAACTAGTAAATGAGCTAGTAGCAATCACAGTTGGGGAAAGAAAATACAGCAACAAAACTGCAACAAAGGGGTGACATTGATACCAAGCTGGAGCATGAGTCCTTGCCTCCTGAGAAATTCAACATGCCAAATTGTCTTCTCACTATTCTTGATTTAGCTAACCCAAATGTAGACAGAAGTGACACCAGATGAGTCAGGCACACCGTCTGGACTCAAACTCTGAATTTGGAAGTGACAAACTCACAAAAGTTTGCTTGGCTGTTTCATTTCAACAGTTAAAGCAAAAGCCAAAATTCCTTTTTAGCTTTCAGACAACTTGCAGTTGAGCATATCCAGAGGTTAAAAGGTTTTCTGAAGAGGTGTGCTGCTGAGATTAAGTAAAAATTATCTAAGAACTCAAATTTTAACCCACATTAAGGCAGGGAAAAGGGTTGGCAGACACATGAGGGAAGGTCTGTTGTGGAAATTGTGTGCAGTGGTTGCTTGCTTCCATCCACTGAAATACATATGCTTAGGTTTGGCAACTAGCAATGCAATAATTGCTAGCCACTGAAACCTTGGAGAGCTGTTACTCACAAATTATGATTGCTCAGAAGGTGTCCACAAACTGAATAAGACAGGCCTCATTTGTTGCAATTCTTTTACCCCATAAATGCCTCTCTCTACATTTAGGGAAGGAAAGAATATCAACACAAATGTAAACCACAAATCCTCAGTTCCATTAAGCATTGCACTCATCTTTGCATGCTAATTTATTAATAAATGGGTGCAGAAGAGATGGATCTAATTGGAATGTACCATTTTCAAAGGATGTTACCCAATCTCCACACTCAATTTAATTTATTATTCGAATAAAGTAATTGTTAGTGTCAAATCAGAAAATCCCTAGCCAAAGAGTGGGTGGGAGAATAATAAATATGATCATGGTCAAGGTAAAATGAAGTAATTAATGATCTGAAACTTAAACAACGAAGTTGTAGCCAAAATTAATATGCTGCACTATCCAATAAGCTAAATACTGAAGTTTAAGTATCTGAATAATTACTGTATTTGGAAGAATGCACAATGTTTGATAATCCTTCCTGAATACTTTCAGGGTTTCTTCCAGAATTTGTGCCTGGGAATTGACTAGTCTGAAGGTTGCTATGGAAAACACTCAGCTTACACTCAGCACGTGGAGTAGTGGGCAGATACAAACTAAAGTGGAGACTGGTGTCTGTAGAACTCCTTTTTTTTTCTTTCATATATATTAGTTGTTGAAGCTATTAAAGCAAGAAGAGAAAAAGAGAGCACATAACTAAGCCATATCTGCCTACTGATTTCAGAAGAATTGCAAAATCAGAATTTGATTTGAGAACATTTACATGAAGCTTTAATAATCATTAAGATAATAAATATGATCTTCTCCCACCTTGATTTGCCTGTCCTCTCCTTGGGAAACTGATATTCTGTCAAGATTTTCTTTTTTACTGACAGAGAAGCAATCAGAGAGATGCTAAAACAGTCCTGCTCTCATTTTTATTATTGTTTATTAAGGATGACAGGTGGATCCTTAGACACAAGCTTTTTGATGCTAGACATTATAGACAAATGCAATAAAAATCTGCAAGTTAGCGGAGAAATGGAGATAAAGTTCAAGGAAATGGCAGGATACTCTTAGGAAATTGTGGGATACTCAGCTCAGTTGGGCACAATGATGCGGGTGACACAGTCCTGTCTGTCACATGGGCTGCCTGTGAGAGCTTCAGGTATCACAAGATAACATTTACAGAGGATTTCAAAGAAGGTAACAATATTCTGACTGAGGGGCTCGAGGGAGACCATCACCTGGAGACAGCTGTCCCTGACTGACACCACAGTGAGTAACAGGCAAGCCTGCCACCACTCCCATTGACAAAGTCTCTTCACGTGACCTGGCTTGGGTTTATGAATAAAGTTTTTCCAGAAAAGATTTGTACATTTTCTGGACAAGCTATTCTCTGGGTTTTTTTAAGCTGCCATCATTGACTTTAATGATCTCTAGCGTGTGTTTACTTCCCACTGCTGAATCTTATGAGAATATGACAGTTTCTCTGACACTGTGGACAGAACAGATCCACAAGAATACCTCTACACTAATTCTAATTGTCTAATCCACCTGATTTAATATATTTTAAAAATTGCTTTTGTAAGCCTCCTGATGGAATGAACTATAGCTAAGAAAAGTGACTAAAAATTATTCAAGATTCTTGCAATTGCAATAGTTATTTCCAGTGCCTTCTTGCTCAGACAAATAGATATAGCATCACATAGCATAGGAGGACAAAAATAAGTAAAAGGTATTAGAGATACCTCCAAAAAAGGGCATCAGAAGGTGCTCTGTAACACAACACAACTTTTAATGAGATACTAGAAATGCAAGATACAATACTTTTTTAATGACATGCAAGTGGTCAAAGCAAGTCATAAAGACAAAAAACTGCAAAAGGATAGGATGGCTCTGTCATCAGTGGAACTACTGGAGGGAGATTTCCCCTGTACTGATGTCCTGAGTCCCTGTCTACTGAAATCACACAGGCAAGCTCCATCATACCTATGGTGACTTGGGAAGTCAGATGGCATCATTCCCAATGTCCCACCCTTCCTTCTTCTTCCCCCAGCTGAGCACGATGCCATATGGGATGGGATATCCCTGTGGTCAGCTGGGATCAGCTGTCCCAGCTGTGTCTCCACCCAACCTGTGCACCTCCAGCCTCCTCACTGGTGGGGTGAGGAGCACAGAAGGCCTTAACTCTGTGCAAGTGCTGCTCAGCAATAATGGAAACATCCCTAAATTATCAACACTGTTTCCAAAATACTATTCCGTAGTAACTACTATGAAGAAAATTAACTCTGGCCAAGCCAAAAGCAGCACAGCATGCCAGACAATTCTGTTATAGTCTATTGCTAATTTACAGAGAACACAGACTTTTTCGATGCTTAACTGTGTTATTTTATCCTGCCTGCAAAGAGCAGTAAGTAGACTCCTCTTTTTTCTTTTTCAGGAAAGTACAATTTTTTCATTCACTTTATAAACAAAATCCTTAATGAATATAAATATTTCACCTTTCTCTCTCCCCTTTACTCCCTTGTCCCTAAGAAACTCATATTGCTTATTTTTCATTAAAGGCTTGTCAAGATGAGAAGTCATCATAGAAACATTTCTGACAATTGGTTTATTCATAATCTCATTGTGCTGGCAGGCAAGAAACTCCAAGTCACTCAATGTGCCATGACAGTCTTACATGGATCTTGAAAATACTTGCCAAGCAACTTTCACAGCCTTGAAGTTTCTGTCAAGAGAATAGAAAGAGGAATGAGAAAAATGAGGACTTCAACCACATGAAATACAACCCAACAGTTTTTCTTCCTCTGTGCTGAAATGCTGACAGGAAATTGTTGTGTGAAAAGCACACAGGGAGAGACATTTGCTCTTCTAAGAATTTTGTCTTTTAAGGGCTTAACTAAGGTCATTCTGCATTAAAGGTGTACAGAGAAGTGAAGCTTTTTTAAATTATAATTCCCATCACAGGGGCAAAAAAGGAGATTTATCCTGCATTAGAGGAAAGGTCCAACAGTGTTGTTTTCCCAATAGCACCTACTAATGGATGCATAAAGAGGAGGAGGAGGATACATACAGAGCAAGAGGTCTTATTTATCCAGATACAGGTTTCTCTTCCAACAGTCCTGAAGAGGATGGGCAGCAGCACAACTATTGGTCTTGGTAAGAAAGTCAAGTAAACTGGTCTCCTTGCTCCATAAAATATTTACAAATGGGGAGGGGGGAGATCTTGGACTTTATCCTAAACAGTGATACATGAGGAATCTTATTTTTCTCAGACCCATTGTTCCTACTCTTTGTAAGTCAAATAAATATCTGTCATCTACAGACATGTTACATTTCAGTTTCCCTTCTAAGTGTTTTTCTTCTTTACTTCAATGGAACATCAATGTCCACTAAAAAAAAAAAAAAAAAAAAAAGAGCTAAAAGTTACATATAAAATGACTTTATGATCTGGAGGCTATGTATGGTTTATGCCTTACATATCTGACCTGAAATTTTCTCCTCATTGTTTAATATTTTAGGTCTTAATAGAGAACCAAAGAGATACTACTAAAAAAGAGTATGGGGATGAATGAATTCACTATACTTTTGCTCATCTCCCTTAAATTTATTTCCGTATTTTAATATATTATGCAAGCTAATATAGATTTTCAAAACCACAAGGAAAGGAAGTGCAAATAGGAATACTTACTTACTGCGTTCATGATAGAAGTCCTCCAAAGAGCTTTTGAAAGCTCTTTATGGGTTTGGGACCCTTAAGATAAAGGAACAACATCTGGAGTAGACAACAAAACAGGCATCAAGTGTACCACTTTATGAGACTGAATACTAGAATCAGTAGATTCTCAGCTATGTCACATTAACAACAGAGGAGGCAGATTTATATGACCCCTTGATTGCTATTTTAGACTTCATCATGTTCAAGATAAATAAGCTTAAGGCTGCCTGCTCCAAGACAGAAGAATGCACTCTCTCCCAATGGTTCTAATATCTTACAATGGATTTTGTAGGAAAATGACAAAAATCCAATGGTTTAACATTTTCATCAGGAAACATGTCTAAATACATTTCAGTCTCCACCACCAATATGTGTCTGAACAAGCAGAATTAACTTTTCTCTGGAAGGGAAGGGTTATGTCTCCACTCTCAGCTACACAGGGAGTGAACAGAAAGCCTAGGCCAAATGTTGGAATTAGGGGAAATGACTCCATCGAGATGCCTTTTTCGACGCAAACCTTCTTCCTGCTACTGCAAATGGAAACTTCCCACAGCCTTGCTAACAGATGCCCATGCCTTCCTTCCAGGAACACTTCCTTTGCTGGTATTTATGCTGGATAGAAAAGCAGTGCAGTGGCTCCAGAGAAGGCTTTGGAAGTGAAGAGGAGCAGCAGGATGTTATCGAATATGCCTCACAAATTACTTGTGGTTTAAATGATTTAAGGATAGAGGGATGTTATTTCATTGGATGGACAGATTTGGTCAAATGCCTTAAGAGCACTCACGAACATTAATATCAATTCCAAGTGGCTATTCAATTCCACGCTCATAGTCCTTGCTATTCAAGTTGCTGTGTGACTGTCAGAAGAAAACAGATTGCTGTTCATTTTAATCAGTCAGATCACAGTTTTATTGAACATGCCTGTTTGATGTGATTGCATCTTGCGCAACTGAGTGAAATGAGACAAAAAGAGCAATTTTATACCACGTAGATAATAACAGATGCACCCCTCAGAATTCATTATAGAAATCTGTTTTGCAACCGTATGTTCCACTTCATCTGAAATCCTTTTGTTCTCATCAGCCTTTTCCTGTGTGAAACAACCACTCTGCATTTTGCAAGCATCCACTAATGGAATCTGATATTACCTTGTCCATATCCTTGAATCTCATGCTAAATATTGAAAACTAAGTAGTCTAGTTTTCCATAAACTACTAAAATAGCCTCCATACAGTCACCTGACTGTAAGCACCAGGCATATTTACCCTCTTTATTACTATTTACCCTTTAAATATCGCTCTCCAATAACTGAAAATAGAGAGCTTCAGCAGTAAGCAGTTTTAAAATATCTTGTTCCCTTGGTTTTTCCTTCTGTCTCAGTCTAAGCCTTCAGGGTGAGCACAGCTCTGTGAAATTGCAGCACAGCCTTGGTGTCATTTTAGTTTAAATTGTGTTCAAATCTGTAGCCATCCAAATTCCTTTATGACTTATATGCATGTGTTTGAATCAAAATTACAGGTATCATATGCTGCTTCTTTTCTTCATAACCTTTCTTAAACATCTACATGACTATGCTGAGTAATATTTATCTTATTAGCTTGATTCTTAGCTGATGTACATTCAAGTAACTCCACAGTGTTAAAGTCCATTAGTGGACTTATGCCAAATTACATTACTGAAATGGTTTGGTTGAAATCCTATCACCTTTGACATCACTGGCAAAATTCCCACTGTGTTCAGCAAAGAAATTACTTCAATGTATATGCTGGGCATATAGAGACCCTCCTCAGTGCAAAGTCATGTAGTAAGGCACAATGATGTCTCAAGTAGAGGCATCACATTCATCCTGTGAAGTCTGGTAGAGGTCAACACTAAAACATTATTTTTAAGGATAAAGGAGGAAGGAATAAAAGAAAGGTTGGAGAAACACAAATTAACTTCTGTGAAAATAATACAAAGATATTTCAATGTAAATATAACAGTGACTTAGAGCATCTCCTTACTTTTCTTTGTCTTTCTTATAAAGTCACTGGCATCCTTAAATACCTCTCTTTGTCTAATTACAAATTATCATTTTCTCTGAGTCAAGCCTGCAGATATATACATATCATAAATTTAGTGGATCAAGCACTAGGACCCAGATATGTCTGTGCACCCACTCCTCACAGCCCACACATGTGGTACCCTCTCATGTTTGAGGGCACTTGGTAAGTCACCCATCCTTCCTCCATGTACTCTGAGGCAGTCCACCTGTTCTTCCAGGCCCTGTATGGTTCCCCACACCCATATGCCTGCAGCACCCACAGTATCAGAACCCCACTATGTCATCTTTTTCACCTCTCTGTCTCCCTCTATGACTCCCGAATGAGGTTTCCATACCCATAAGTCTAGATCTCAACATAGTGACTAATCATCATCACCTATTTGTGTTTCCATGTGAATTCTTGCTAATGTCCTCTCTGTACAGTTCCTTTCTGTGTCCCTAAATCCTTTCTCTTTTTCTACTTCACTCTAAGACTTCAAGTCCACATCCAGCTCATAGAGTTGGAGACTTGATTCTTCAGCCTGCATTTCTATAGGACAATTTATAATCTTGAAGTGTAAACTGGTGGTGAAGGCAAGTAGATAATTAAATCCTCTTCTGTTCTTTATTCAGCCCTACTAAATATCTTCTGTGTAACCTTGGAACTTCAAAATCTGCCCCATCTGTTTACATCTATTTGGACTAAATTTATTAAGGTGATGTTGTAGCATAGGTTTAAATAGCATCTTGTGCAATCAGGTCCTAATCTGCAAATAATTTTGAAATCAGAGAAGCATTTTCATTTAATTAAAAAAAACAAACCACTGGGGTTCTTTTTATTTGTTTAGTTTAACTTGGCATTTTATTGTTGTTTGGGGTTTTTTTACTGTTTCATAGAAACACTCAAATCATCCTTTTTCCTTTGTTTGAAATTTCCCTTCTTCAGTCTGAACAGCAAATCAAACAGTCAGTCATTCAGACAAGACTAGCTACCTCTTTTAAACTCAGTTGAAATACCAACAATAATAATAATTGATTTCCAGTCCTATTTCAGAAGAGGACAGCACATACCCAAGCTATTGCCTTGTTGGACTAGAGGTATGCTAAATGATAAAGGGACTGTCTCTCTCATGTCTGTTTGAAGAGAGCAAGGGGATTTTTATTTCTTGTCAACCTGGAGGAGCCTGATAACAAGATGTTTTTTTAATCTGAAGGCTAGGCTTTCATCAAGTGCAACTTTTGTGTCTTCAGAGACAGATGTTGTGGTTCTGAAGCATCAAAAATCCTTCCAGTGAAAAACAGATGTAAATTATACTCATGTTAACAGTAAAGGGACAGATACAAAATCCATATCAAAATATTATGAATGATATTGCACACCTAAGGTTGCTTTGTGCATGACATTAATGCCATTGAAAACTCATTGACATAAAAGCCTAATATAAACATTACCAGCTAAGCCTGAAATAAAGGCAGGAAGGTTATCATTGACAGTATGGATATAAACATATCAGTCTTATAATAGTATTATAAATAAAAAGGTTGTTAATTTAACAATGGCCATATATATATATTTAAGTAATGTCAGTGCTCACACATTGCCAGCCGTTGTTTCAGCATTTATGTGGGACCTCATAAAGCAGCCAAACACTTTCTGTTAACTTTTAGGAAATGATAGCACAAACATGACCATAAACACGATTCTGCTGCATAAATCAGGTCTGTACATGTATAAATTGCATTGGTAATTTATGAATGTAAATGCAAACAGAAATAGCCAGGCCATACATCAAAAGCACCAACACAATGAAAAGCAGGCTCGGGAAATCACACCCAGGTTCTGCAGGTATGCAGTGTTAGAGCACAGAAGGACAAAGAAATGTTTTGTAAATTATGCTTGTCATGCTCAGATCCCAAAGTTCTCAGGGAGAGTTATATTAAGAGCAGAAATTTATACACCGTGACCCTTCCAGGTGTCCCCTCACCCTTTTACTTCCTTACAAAGTCCTGGTACTACCACAGCAAATTGAAATTGGAAATTCAGAGAAGGGATTTATTATTTCTATGGTGCTCATCAACCCTTCTACCACACATTTCTGTGAGTTCTTGTTTTTAAGCAAGGCTGCTTACCAGGGACCTTAGGACTGTGGAAGCATCTAAAGAGAGTGACAGTCCAAAGAGACTCAGACACATAATCTGCATGGCATCATCTCCCTGATGTGCAAGAAAGTTCACAATTGCTTTCAAAACTATACCAAAAGCTGACAACTTCCTTCAGCTGTCCTTTCATGCTGGATCACATAACAACCTTTAAATGGGATGGGGGAACTTCATATGGAGAAAAGAATTTTAGTTCTTTTATTTGTACTTGAAAATAATTGTGCAGGGCATCAGAGCTCCTTACCACAAACAATCCCACTGGCAGACAATTTGACTCCCAGGCATTTTTCTGGAACCAAGAGACAGATTTCTCTCCATTAGAGATACCAATCTGATTTTTCATACCAATTGCACAGGAGTCAAAAATGCTTGTAGGTCTGCCTGAATAGTATAGCTGACTCCTGTTTTGGAAAAAAGCTTCCTTTTCCCAAAGCATAATAGCATTTTATGGCTCTGTACAGACAATTAAATAATTGAACAATTATGCCACTCCCATAAGTGCTGTATTAATGTTGCTTTAAGGAATGTAATGTTTCCTGCCAAGAAACCATCTGTTGAATGAGATATGTGAGACTAAAATGAGGCTAAAAGGAAGACTGTAGATATGATAGCTCCAGATTGGAAGCTTCTTGGTACCATGGGAATGCTAATCAGTGTTGATCCTGACAGCTGTAGGTGTTCAGCCCTCAACAGCAAGTAACACACTTTCATACCTTTTTTTTATTCTATCCTTTCACTTTGTTCAAGGGTGAAGAGCAATCTAGAGATACTTGCTCAGCATATTTAAAGAGTAAATTAAAGACATATAACATTATCTCAGAGTATTTTAAATAAGACAATGATGCATACTGGGAGATCACTCATGAGAACAAGTTTTGAGATTCAAAAAATATTACAGATTTTTATGCTGATTTGGTCTTTTAGTTCTACTTTTATACTTTCGGCTTTTGTCAAGTAAGTAAGGAAGAGACGTCCAAATGAACATCCGAAGAAGCTCTTAAATCTCATTTCCACTTCAATTTCCCACATACCTTTCTTTGAAAAAGGATCTCTGGGTCTGTTAAAACATATTTGCAAAAGCACATGAGGACAATGAAGATCCACATCTTTAGGCACCAAAGTATCTCACAAGAGTATGATGAGCACAACTGACTACTGATTGATCCTACAGGAAAAGCATTCCCAGAAAGCTCAAAGGGATGCAGAAGAATTGTAGTCATTTTCTTTTCCCCTTATTTTACCTTGGATTAATGGCATTGCAGCAAGAAAACAAAATCTAGAATCAAAGCTGGTCAATTTTTTGAGCATCCCACCATAATTAAATCAAGATTATTTATCTGGGGTCATAAGATGACTTCTGGCACTACTTTTTATGATCTTTCTGAGCCTTTCTTTTAATATTAGTAAAATACAGGTACTGATATTGAACTTCTGAGTTTTAAAATTCTTGGATGAAACGTGTTACAAAAATATGTTTTATTGCTGTTGAAACTCCGAGAAGATATTCAGCAATTTATGCTAGTCTCACATATGACTTGTCCATTTACTTGAGTCACCTAGTAGTGATTACAAATTTAAAACAGAAGTCCCTTTCAGATTCCTCTTCTAAAGCAATTTTTGTTCTTTTAACAGAACTTAGTCATCCAGTAGCTAACAAAAACATAAGAAAGTAAAATCTTGTGCTAAACATCCTTGACTTGTTGTTTCCCGTTAGCATGAATATGATGTATAAAGAATAAGTTATTAAAATATCCTATTTTGTATGGGAATTTTAAACAGTGATTTTTCACCTCCAGTGACAAGCAGCAACCTTCTTCTTTTGTATCAGCTCATCCCAGTACCAGAACAATCAGATGGTGTTACTGAGATATGTTTTCACAATTGTTTTGACTGACTGACTGTACGTATTGGAGCTTTTTAATGCCAACATAGTTCTTTCCACCAGGTTCAGTACAGCTACCATCATAATACCAGCAATCCTGAGTGCTCATGATCATGTAATTAATAGTTTTATATCGGGCCACCAATTCCATGACTTGGACCAAAGCTTGAGCCTCTGGATACACTACATATAAACTGTAAGTTCTGGCAATGTATTTGAGATGAAGAGACTGCATAAAGATGCAGTGCCAACACATCCCTGTAAAGGATTGCTCTTGTTTTCACCAGACATGAGCTCTGTTTCCGCAGGGAAATTCTCCTAGGTGAAGAGAAAAGATCACTGCTTATGGTTATGTCCCTCTTCCAGAATAAATTCAAAGCTGTTACATTTCAGATTTGGTCAGATGAGATCTGATCAGCCAAACCATAAAGGTGCAGAAATTTACTCAGCTTGGTTGTATTTGTGTTGAGAGATTATGGAGAAAATTTCATGGATCTTTGGTTTCTAACAGTCCTGTAAGTCTTCTGGTCAAATGGCTGGATATCTTCAGGGAAACTGTTGGAAGCCACCCAAAAAACTGTAAAAAGACTGATGCTTTAGGCTTTTTCTATTAGTGTAGGTTATCAGCCAAATTGAAATCAGCATTTAAGCATCAGCCTATAGACTCTTAAATAGAGCAGGTGAATTCAAACAAGGGATCCGTGCAGCGTGAAAGTTTAGTAAGGATCAATTCTAGAGTCAGGACTAAACCTTCATTAAACTCATCTAATGAGTTCTCTCCTCCAGGCCTAAATTAATCCCATGAGAAATGCATATGTATAATAGTCTCTGATGATCTCTGAGGCAGCTCCGGTCTATCACAGGGTGGAAGCTCAATAAATACAGGTGTTTTCTGCATGAATTTCTTTCCTTCCCCTATCCTTGTCACTGGAGAACCATGTAAAGAAAAGGGAGAAAGATACCCACACTGTTAAGATACTGTGAAAAAAAACAGGAAAAAAGCCAACATAAGTTGTTTTGTCATGGAAGCAAAGATATTAAGGAGGGCAGGGAGCAGCTCCTGATAGTAAATAAATTACTAAGAGAATAATGCACACCACAGGTTTATATTTATAATCTGATATTTTTTTCATCTAAAACAGTGAAAATCATCTAAAATAATCCAGAATGCACAATATGTTTATTGAGGGCAGGAGGTATTAAATACCTTAATATAACTGCACTATTAAACCACTGATAACCAAGAATTGTATCCTTATAATTTTTTCCCTTTTGCTCAGATAGAAACCAAGTTATCAGTGAATGGCACCTATTAGTGTCTCAAGGATATAGGGTAGTATATGAAATTCATTGCAGGATGAAGGTAGGAGAGCAGAAATGGAAGACTACAGCTAAATTGCAGGACCTTGCAGCATTTCTCTGTTCCCAAATCAGTGTGGGAAATCAAGCATGACCACACTTCTAGTCCTGTGTGAAGACATAGGCACATGCAAAGACTTCACTTTCCCAATCCAGCATGCAACACTATTTCAGAGAACAGAAACAGAAGAAATCTGCTTGATAGAGCAACCAAGTCATCTATGCACAGCCCCAATGGACAGAGTAGCTGGTTCTTAAACCATGACAGCACAACCAACCTGATAGTGAGAGACCCTTAAGATGAGAATGGAAGGAATTCCCAATTTACACTTGTGAGACGGGGAGTTTTTGAAATCTTACCCTGTTCCTCCCTGGCTAAGCACAGTAGTTGCAAAACAAGGTTAAGGTCAGTGCCCATCTCAGCAGTTTACCTCATCCAGGTCTCCAGCCAGCAAGTTTAAAGGAGTATAAACCAGCCTTGTTACATCCCTGTTATCAAATTTCTATATCACATACACCCATTCTCCTTAAATTAACAGAATGTCCACAACTTGCATTACTTCTACTCATATGCAATTCAGTAGGAGCAGGGGTGGTTGGGTTGTGTTTTTTCTTTTAACTGAGAAATTACAGTGGTAGGAAGTATTTCGAAATTTATTTACTGTAAACATACTTGAGGGATCTCCTTGGCTTATAAGATACAAAATGACTCGCACTCATTTGGGGTCATGAGGACAACTTATTTCATGTTAGGAGGCTCTCTGTAGCTCTTCAACTGCACACTTTTAGCCAGCACTTCAATTCTCTTGGCCTCCTTTCTCTTAAAAAATATTGTATATTTGAATATTTGATCTGAATATTTACTGATTTTCTGAAAGTCAGAGTTTGGAGGGAAGTGAAAACTACAGGCACATTGGCTCACCATAAGACTGTTTTGAATAATCACAAATCCAGCACGTTTTTTGGTATGGGACTATTTACCTGTGTTTTGAGACTTTGTTAACTGAATACTACAAAGTGCTTAGCAATCCCTGGATGGAAGGTAGTTTATATCACACTAAGCTAAAACATAAATAAGAATAAAGGACAGATATATACCATATCTGGAGAATGGTCTTCAAAGCAGGGAAATCAGGGGACTGAGTTTTATGTTTATAAAATCCAGTGGGGAGTTCTGCTCTAAAATCAGTGTCATGTGCAATGAGCTCATGTGGATGGATGGGGAAGTTAGTGTGCAGATAGATGTGGATTTACAGCCCTCAAGGTATTCTGCAATAACCTGCCATGAGGGTTTTCTTAGCTGCACTGAGTATGCCTTTGTGTGCAATAGTCTAACAAACTATTTTGCACTTGTTCCCTATTAGATAGGTTTTTTACACCAGCTGACACACCAATTTCTACACATTACCTTTTCTGGAATGATAAATCCTTAACAATGTCTTAATAAGCTACACTTAAGACTCTTTACACTCACCAAATATGTTATCAGGCTGGCAGTGCAAGCCCATGAAACCAATATTCCCCTCTGTAGGCAGAATGCTTCCCTACAAGCCAAGGCAGGTCCAGAGAATCAGATCTGCAGCAAATTTGACCTGGTTTCCATGCCATGGTCACCACAGCACTGCAGAGTCTCTCAGCATCCTGCAGTTTTCTAGGCAAAATATCTACATACTGTGCAAATTTAGGAACTCACAGCAGCAGCTTTTTTACACACTGAGTGTAGGCACAACTGCAGCCAGCGGGAAAGGCAAAGCAGCCACAAGACATAATGCTTTGCCCTCAGGTAAATTTGCCCCAGGAAATTTCACACAGGTTGTCTTCCAGGAGGAACTTTCCTGAGGGTAAAGGAGTTTGTGCAAAGTTATGCTAAGTCAGCTGCTGCCAGACATCTGCCTAGAGGGGTCTGCAGGGCAACCCCCATCATGTAAGTTTAATAAGCCCAAGTTCTTCAATGGCAGGTGTAGTGCTCCAACATATTGTGCCATCCTCTGGCAGGTCTGTGTATAAAATATCACTCTGTGCAGTTCAAGTCCAAGAGAAAAAGAGACCCCTCCAGTGCTCATTCTTGAAAATAATATTTTATTTAGGAAAAAAAAATACACTAGAAAGAAAAGAAAATTTGGCAGCCAAAAGTGCCAGGCTAGTGGAGACACACTGTCTGCACAGCAGCTTCTCCTGGTAACAGATCTTAAAAGCTTCAACAGTGATCTGTTATTCTTACAAGACACAACAAAACTCCCAACAGGCAGAGAACAGCAGAATTAATGGATTGGAAAGTGAGAGTCTAATGTATGAGCTTTCAAAAGTCTCTCAAGACCAGCAGCCTCATTGTGCATATCCCGTAAGTTCCTGCTATTGGGTTTGGGTGTATGTGATACTGTCAGTGGAAAAAAGGCATAAAGGTCAATATGGCTGCAAAATATCTCAAAGCATCTTGGTAATATTTCTATGGAAAGCCTCTAACTCCAACAGAAACAAATATTATTTACACATCAAAGGGCTTTAAAAAAATATCCTTGCAAGCAAAAGTCGGCTCAGTTCAACTACTTTACAGTTAAATCATTTCTTATTGAATTCAACTTTCATGGATCATTAGAGAGCCAGAGGCAAAATTCCAAGACCTGCTTTGACCTAATGAGTCTTCAGCAAATTGTTTCCTTAAGTATCCCATGCTTTCTTTATGGATTCTGAAAAGAAATGCATTTTCTCTTTCTTTAGTGTTTTAAAAAAACAACATAAGCTTTTTAATTGAATGTAATTTATACCCAGTACAATAAGCTGCTGATAGGGTGCATTTCCTTTACCTTTCTTTTGCATGAATACAAATGTCCCAATAACATAGAAAAGGTACTGACACCTGTACTTACTTTCCTATGATGAAATTATGCACTTTTATTTTTGTATAGTGAAAACCTACTGAAGCCAATAGCTTTAAACTCCCTGAATCCACAGGCCTGTGCAGTTCTGCATCATCAAAAACTTACAGTTATAAATCAGTGCAACCATTACTCCTAATGTCTTAATTGATTTTGGAAAACAGGAGAGGGAGTCTATCAAGAAGAACCTTATAGCTGATACAAATGCTCCTTCAGAAGAAAATATTTATTAAAAAAATTCCATCACTATAGAAGGCAGTAAAAGAGAAGAAAGTTAATACTTTCCATACCAGAGAGGAAACATTTGATCAAGTTCATCAAAATATTTTCTATCATCACAGCCAGGGCAAGCCAGTAACAGAAGGGACTGATAGGACTGGCAGCATGCCCAGCCACCCATGAGTGCCCAGCTCAGATGCCTGGACATTCCTTTACAGCTGGGTGCACTGAGGGTAATGTGTGGTGCATATCCAGGGTCTGGGGGTTTGGGGTTTGCTTTGGGTTTTCAGTGAGATAGCTTAATTGTAACTCCAAAAAAGCCTGACCCCGCATCAGGCAATCACCCTGAGAACAAAATAAAAAAGACGCCAGTCTAGACAGAGAGCTGTTTCGTCAAATGAAAACTGCCTCAAGAGGAAGTGACCATAAGCAGTTGTCTCAGACTTATAATTGAAGGTCTTGCTTTTTGACCTACACACACAAAATTTTTTTTAAGTTGTCTTCTGTTTGAGTGCAGCAAAATTTTTAGGACTGGCTTGGAAGAGTTGAGAGAGTGACAGCTAAAGTTCTCATAAACTAACCCAACACTGAAGCCTTGAGAGAGGCAGAAATCATTTGTCTGCACAGTCATATTTGGTGGTCACTTCCAGTCACGGAAAGAGGAGAGAGCCATTTGTGAATAAGCCTCAATTTTCTGGGCTCTGAAGGGCCAGTGGCATGCCTGGATGAGGTAGTCTGGCACTTGATGTAGTCTACATCATGGAGACTCCTGTGAGCTGTCTCTCATGATCCTTTGGTGCCTCCTGCTTCCATGGAAGGTGAGGGAGGTTTGCCCCACCAGTCAGCTGTGCTTCGTGGGCTCTATCAGCACTCTGCCTGTTGAACTCCTGTCCGTGGCTCTGGGAGTGGCTCTGGCCATGTGGCCAACGCCAGCTTGTTCTTGCAGTCCTTCCTTCTCCCAGCATTTCACAACTCTTTGGGTTCCTTTTTCTCCTCTCCTCCCTCATACCCCTCGGACTAGGGTCTCAAACTGGGGGCAAATTTGCCAAAGATGGTAAAGATGAACAGAGAGAGTAAGCAAGCACTCACTAGTGTTTCTGGAGGAGTGGAAATGGAAAAGCACCATAAAGACTCCCCCCACCTGTGAGGAATAGGAAAGAAACTGGGTGACATTGTAGGACTTTGGGGCCTGGTGACATAAGGTGAGATTTGGGAGCAGCTTGCAGGCTGCGCCCATGTGAGAGCAGTGAGGAGGGTGTGTGGCAAGCAAGGGGCACACAAAGTCCCCCAAATGGTAAATTATTGTCTAGGGCTTTCCCTTGGCTGGAATTTCACCTGAGGGCCAGAAGGCTGGGCCTCTCAAAGAGCCCTCACAAACCTCTCCAGTGCTGGCAGCCACAGGGCCGCGGGAGATGTGCAGAGGTGAGGAGCAGTAGTTTGGGACACCCATCCCTGGTGTCAGTCCAGACAAGCAGTTTGACAGAAAAGCATGGCTGTGCAGGATTCCAGGATTCCTGAGGCTCTGAGCGAGGCCTGGGCGCGGCAGGGCGCTGGGGCCTCACACAAGCACAGCTCCGACATTCCTCACTCCACCACAGCCTCCCACCGAGGAGTGGGGAACAGCTTGTCTGAGCCACAACTAAGCTAAGGACATTAAGATTTATCATGTTAAATTCCAGCCCTTTGAAGTAGCTCAGCGCTGACAGTGTCAATTGTGTTATTTTGGATTTTAACCTCCTGAGGAATCGGACAAAACCCCTAAGAACTCTTTGTGAAAATGTTCAGCCCAAGGAGTTGTAATTCCTTTGCATTTTGCTCTATGGAAATCTTGCTGGAATTGCTTAACTACAGAAAGCTGATTGCTGCATGTCTTGAATTTCAGACAAATCATGAGATGTTAAAATTGGGACTCAGTGTGATAATGATGACTCTGCCCACTTGGTTCACTATAGGCTTCAAGTACTGTAGTTATTCACTCAGCATTAAAAGAAAAGAAGCTTTCTCCCCCACTACTTTCCAGAAAGCAGGGGAATGGAACCTAACCAGCTTGAAACCATTCAGACTAAAATGAAAAATGATGATTTTTGGCAGCAAGTGGGCATGTACAGTGGATAAAGTGCAGGAAATTAAGAGCCAAGTGCAGAAATATACATTAACTGAAAGCCATGGTAAAAAAGCTTGCTATGTAGAAAGTTTAGAAAAATGAAAAGCTGTTTAAAATGAAAGAAAAATTCTTTTTTTATTGTTATTACATACATATATATGTATGTGTGTGTATGTGAAATGCCAGCGGTAATGAAAGGGGTAGATAAGTTACTTTTGTCAGAAGAATAAGGGAAAAAGAAAAAAAGCATTTAAAATACAGTCAGAGTATATAATTAATCAGAACTATTCTGATTAATAATTATTGTTATTGTAGTTATTATTGATAAATGTTAGCAGTAGACTTCAATGGCTGAGCTCCTAAGAATTCAGATTAACTGAAATGCATCTAATTTGCCTGCATGTAGCTATAGCCACTTTTATTAACCAATATTTCTTCTCTAATACTGCTGGTTAGCATTGCTCTCTTGCTCCATGTAATATGAATAGTTTCTGTTCTACTTAAAAATACTGAAGAACCATGAATCTATTCTTACCTCTGTCCTGGGATTTCTGTTTTCTTCAGCTAAGTTAATTTTCTCTCCATCCCTACCTTTGAGACACAGGGTAACCAGGCCTCCTGAGTTCATAGGGAACAATCCTCATTGCTGGCTCTGGTGGAAGAAATGGGAATATATTTCCAGGAAACCCCTCAGAAAACACCTCTTATGAATTGCATTAAAGGAACAGACAACACAATGAGATTGAAGTAGGGCAATGAGCTCAAGCATAGGAAGATGGATAGTATGTAGGTATTTTTGTGGGATATTTCAGTCTTGCAGAAGGATGTTCAGTGAATAGGTAAATAGCTTTCCAAAAGGAGGGAAGATAACCTTTGAGCAGAAGGTGGGAGATGTGACCATTTCTGCCTGTTTACCAGATAGCACTACAACAGAAAATCTGCCCTGGATAGAGGAATTTCATCTTTCTGAAGGAACTCCTCACCCTGTTTTGAGAATGAAGCACAAACACGTCCTTCAGAAGTGATCCTCTTTAATTTGCAGTATACCTCTACCATGGGACAAAGGGCAGAGTTAAGGGGAGGGTTCCATATTTTTATGGCCTTTGCCCATTTCCTTTCTGTATTTACTCCTGGCCCAGCTGTAGATTAGCCTCACAGCAAGTGCACAGCGGTGCCAGGATCATCATCCCTGTGGCTGGGTAACCCAACAAGCACAGTTCATGCAGCCAGCATGGTCACACCAAGGGTGAACATGAGCAATCTTGCTGGAATGCACTCTGAGGCTGGGTCCAGTTTGGGTGTGGCCTTCATGAAGAAAATAGATGAGCCTGAGGCCCATGTACAGGCTGAGAACTGGGCTGTCTCGAGGCTCCTCCCAAGTTTTGCCTGTACTGTCATATGCCACTGACACAAACATAAAGCTTTACACAAGTATGGGCTCTGGAGTAGTCTGCAACATTGAACACATGAGTTATTCCCACTGCCAGCACTTTATTCAAGGAAAGGCTTCAGTCTGTCAGAGGTTTAATTCAAGAGTGAATGTTTTTGTAAGTAAATAACAAATGGAATCTACCTCCCCTGCTAACTGAGTAATCAATATGTAAGATAAGTTGAAAAGGTATTTTCAGATGGCCAGTTATTCTCAGTACTGTGGTTCTGCATGGATTGTATATTATCTCGGCCAGAGACAACATTTTCCTTTATGCTATAGTTAAATCAACTCTGAGGTGTGAAATGAAACAAGACAAAATCTATCACATTTCTCTCAAACTTTAACAAATCTGTTTTCATTCTCAGAGAGGAAAACAATCTTTTTTTCTAAAAGGAAACTATTCTAGGTCAGAACCACCACTGTTTCTAATTACTTGTTTTGCCATGTTCCTAATCTGCAGATGAGGAAGTGAAGTGGTGCCTAGTAACTTACATTCCTTCATTATCCACATGCAAAATTGTATATTATTTCATAGCTATCTCTGTATATTTTTATGCATTTTGTTTATACTTTCAGATAAGTGCAAATGAGAAAAGTCAAAACGAAGACATTTTCATTTTACCTTTGTGCCAACATCCATCTGCAAGATGTAAAAGAATCCTGCATTTTGTCCACAGTGGTTTATTTTAAGAATTTATTTCCTCTTGCTTTGACTATAGAGAAGATAAAATTTCCATTAAAGTGAAAATCAGTTAGCTTTGAACTATTTGTGTTTAAAGTTCTTTTTACGTTGCTGTCCTAAGGAGTCTTCCTCCTACTTGAGTCAAACATAAGTTTACTCCCAGTGTAGTTATTTCAAATTGCCTGTTGCTAAAACTTGTTATACCAAAAAGACAACAAATCCCTTGTCAGTCTCTACTTGACAACAAAACAGATTTTTGTCTGCAATCAGTGAAGTCAAACAAGAAAAACACTTGCTTCCTGCAGACAGAGCCTACAGCTATTACAGACAATTCAATTTAGAATCTCCATTAATGTCTTATCTAACTAATTCTTTAATGTGTGTAGCAATGGTGTCTTGACCACATCCCTTGAAAGTGACTCCAGCTACCCAATTCTTTCTTCTAAGGACATTATTCTCCTCCTCTGTTGCAAGTTCTGATCTAATTTCCTCCATTTGATCTAATTTTCTTCTGCCTGTAGAATTATCATTTACAGAAAATACATATTTTCAGATCCAAAGATGAGATGAAATATTATAACAATTGATCTTAATGTATGCAATTCTCTATAACATATATTATTACTTATTTTGGTTTCCACTCCTTTACTAAAACAGATCATTGGATGATGAAGTGTGAGTTCAGGAACTAATGATTTATTTTGAACTGTATTCTTCTGGATGAAGAATTTTTACAATTTGAAAAACAAGAAAAAAACTGGAAATTATGCTGCAGCTGTGAGATCCCATAATGACTTTAAAGTGCCTTTTAAAATGTATTGAAATCATGAATTTTTCTTAAAGCATGTCAGATTGTGGTTGCTCCATTCCTAAATTTCATAACCCTTTCTTTGGTTTCTACCATTAAGTGCTGTATGGCAGGAAGATAAATAGTTGCAAGAAAGAGCAAATCTCAAACACCACCCATTCTTCACATGAACCCAAAGCATTCTTTTTCTTCAACAGTGGAAAGCTAACAGCCTATTTATCTTTGAAGACAATCCTATTATTTATACAGTGTTTATCAAGTCCTCACTGTATTTTGAAATACAGGAATGTTTAACTCTTCACATTGCTTGAAGTACACAAAGGAAAGTATTTGCAAAGGCAACTTCAGTGCATAACAACTAATTCTTCCTAGAATAAAAAAAAAATCAATAAGCATCCATTATATAATACTGTCTAATTTTGGTTTGGTTTGATTGATTTAGGTAACAAGAGGAGGAGCAACTTGATAACTTTTCAGATTCTTCCTTCAAAAGAGAAAGCAATTGGATATGGAACTTTTGCTCAAAGATTTGTGTCTATCATCTGTTCCTATTTCTCACTGCCTAACTATACAACTTCCCATTTAGTGGAAGCTTAACAACTTCTGAAAAAAGAGGAAAACATGACTAGTGCATAACAATGGTTTTACCTTTACTCTCCTCAGAACTCTACTCTAATAATCAACGCATAGATAGTGAATCAATCATAACAGGTGATGAATGAGTCAAGTCTTCAGCTGTGGTGGCAGAAAAACCACAAGTGATACACTGGTAGAAGAGAGTAACAAAAGAGAGAAAGAAATTCCATTACAGTGCATAAAAGCAAACTGGCAGCAGGTGGACTGGTTTAGTCAGTTTATGTCAGATGATGCTCTGCTTGAACAGAGACAAGATCTGCATCAAAGATTGCAATTACAAAGCTAAACATGTTGCTTCTTCTTATAAACTTGTAGTAATATCAGCTGACTTGGAGCTGTAAAGGCACATCGTTGTTCCTCTTATTTTTTGGAAACAAGATCAAAAAAGGGGGGGAAAACATAAGAGTGATAATGATATTCAGTCTAGATTTTTGCAGGCAAGCCTCTCATCCCACAGGAGAAGAATTTAGGAAAGTGTAAGACAGAAATAAGGGCCCAAATCACCTTAGCTATAATAACCTGTATATGTTAATCAGAAGAATAAAACAAGGGCAACCACAGCTGCTACAGCTGCCATCTAAACCTCATTACTGTGCTATAATATCACCTGGAGCAACTTGTTTATTTCAGCTCTACAGCCAGGGCTAACACTGGGGAACTAATCAAGGACTTCTAAACCTAACTGCCTATCTCTGTTGCTACAGTAATGTCTATAAATATGATAGTACTCAACCAGTACCTCTGTGAATTGCAGGATATCATCTATTATACCCTGACCAATAATAGTTCACACAGGATTATGGGGAGTTATTGCCAGTGCATTGCTCTCTGGTCTAGTTTACCCAGAATTACTATAACAAAGTAAGCAGAATTTAGGAGATCTGGATTCTCACTGTTTTGCATTCTTACTGCATTTTTTATTCAAGGAATTCAAAGTGTACACTGCTTAACTAATTCAACCTTATAATGCCCCTGAGGTGCAGGCAAACAAGTTTAGGTAAATTTTACAGGTGTAGAAACAAAATCTAATATTTTTACCAAAGAAGTTAGTTACAGTCTTTTGCAAGTAAAATCTGGCTTGGGGGGGATAGAGATGGAACCTACAAATACATTTCAGCATTCATTGACTTTGGGAAAGTCTGGACAATTTACACCAGCTGTGTATATAACTTCCCAAATCCCTGGCACTTATTGTCAAAAACCCTGCAACAACCTCTTCATAACAAACAAAAAAGTGGAAAGTCTAGCAAGCTATTTTCTGTGCCTGTGTTAGAGGCAAGCGTTGGCAGAATCAGCTTGTTCCTGTAGATTCACTCTTTGGAGCAAAATGGTCAGAGAAGTAGTTAAGTTCTCACTTTTTTCCCTTGCCAAAAGCAAATCCATCATAGCACACCTGAGTTTCCAGAGAATGACTAAATTTGTCTTTTTTATTGTGCAGCTGAGATATGGTGTGACGTATTTTACTGCAGAAGCTAGAGAGGTACCAGCAATTTTTTCCTTTATTCTCCTCCAAATAGCTGATCTATGGTACAAACTTCCATGTCACAGGAGTGAAAGGAACATGTGCTATTGCTTTACCCTTTGAATGTATTGTGCCTGCACAGGTTAAAGGATCCAAATGAAAAAGACAAACAAGGAGCTGTTTTATGTAAAGAAAGATCCCAATAAATATGTTAGGCCAAAATATATTTTGAATGGATCCCATCTGGTTCTCTAGGAGAATATTCTAACCTAAAGGGCAGGGGGGCTCTGTCAGTTGGAAAGGCGGTATGAAATAGAGCACAAGAGTGAGGCCTTTTTCTTCAGTAATAAAAACAAAAAACAAGTTTCAACCTTTTCTGAGCACTTTGTGTGCATCAGCATGTGTTCTTTTGGGGGATTCTTTGCAACATGTCATTGTATAGAAGAGAAAATTATGGGGCTGTCATTTTCATCACAAACACGTCATTTTATTGGGGGAAAATAGATAACTTGAATGTAGCACTGTGAAGAAGCTTTCTTGTGTATTAGTGCCTAACCTCACAAACCCTTAGTGGCTCACAAAACTTTAAAGATGACAGTTCAGGAAAATGATTCCTGCCTGGTGCAGTATACTGAGAGAAAATCTGTAAGGACATTTGGGTTTACAAGCCAGGGATATCTACTAAGGCTTCTTTGAAAGTGAGCAGGTATCTTGATATTTTTTAATTTTATTATCCTCTTTTTGGTAATCTGTCCTATTTCAACCTGAGCACATAGACCAGGAGAGGTGATAGGAAGCTGAGGGAGCGGAAAAGCAGTATATTACTGCCAATCTGTCATCAGATGACCTTCAATGTATGCTCCTGTTTACAGAGTGCTATACAGGGGAAAAAAAAAAAAAAATCCCCACAAAATACCCCAAAACAAAACAAAATAAAGCTGTGAAAAAAGGAAAAAAAAAAAAAAAAACACAGAAAAAAACCACAACCAGCCTACTTTTGCCTTCTCTTTCTCCAGTGGGTTACATTCTCTCTTTTAAGTGAGGAGCCTGGATAGATTGATTAATCCATCTCCCCACTCCATTCCATTTTTCCCACACCTGGACACAATTTGTACTTTGACACAGCTTAAGCAGCTACTGGATTGTGGAGGGTTAAATCCTCCCCAAACCCATAGGTAATCTGTGACTAGACAAATACCTCATGTTTGTTGAAGTGAAACATTATTCTGCAGCTTCTCAAAGTCGTGGGTGATTTTCTACCCTGTCAATCTAAGCTGGGCTTTAATATGATAAAGAGCTCTGAAACTGCACTCCTATCACAGGTTGAACACACTATCAAAATCATTTTGATCCACTTCTCCTATCTCATAAACAGCTGGCATTTGGCATGGCTGAGTGGATGGAGACATTTCTGAAGTGACTTTAATGACCTGGTAGTACATCTGCAATAGATGAAACTTCGCAGTTAATCATGATTGAAGCTGGCACCTGAAACAAAATTCTCATCTCAGTTTTGTGTTATGGATGCAGCAATATCTTCTACAGATACCATTTGGAAGCATTTCTGTTCTAATCTCAAAGGAGTACTAGCACTATAAAATAATTGCTTTGGAATAAATGGATTTACAAATAGTCTGTGCTGTATTTGGGTAGTTCAGGTTCACTGTTCCTATTAGTTTTCCTGAGAAGCTCAACTTCAAACACTACAGGTGGCCTTTCTCCTGGTATTTTTCTTGGATTTTAATTGTATCAGAGAGATCAAATTACACTAATTGAAGGTAACTCTCAGCAGCTGAGCCATTTCATTAGGCTGGCATCACTACAAAGGGCCAGGGACACAGAGGGCTGGTGATGCCTTGTGCTACTTATTTTGTCTTTTGACCTGAAAGACAGCAATTTTTTCTGGGTAATTATTGTTTTCTAAGTGCATTTATTCTTGTAAACAGATTTTAGAATATTCTTTCAAATTACACTATTTTAACAATATCTATGCCAAATTAAAAGCAGAGTTGTGACTATGTATTCACGTATTTTCAGAAGTTAGATCTCATTAGTTGCTTTACTTGATATTAAGCTTCTCTATCAGTAAGTCTTTCATAACATTTTCTGTGTGCAGTTGTCCATCTTCAACTTAGGAAGCAATAGTCTATCCTTACTGCTATGATAACCTCTACATTGCCCAAACTGATGAGCACTTCATAAATGTTCATAGCACATTCTGAATATTACAGACATAAAATCACTTCATCTTTGTTGGAGAAGTCTCTATCAGTTTCCATAATCATTTACCACTTTCCAAAAATTTGTTCAGAAATATCCTTTGCAATTTTAAGACTTGTGATTACCATTATCTCAACTTGTGAATCTGTTTTGGCTCCTTTACAGACATTTTGAAATATCAGGCTCATACTCTGCCAGTAAAGAAAACTTCTCACATAAACATATTTTCAACTTATTCACTATACTGGACTCATGTTACATGTTTTGGGGACAAGAAAGTACTTTGTTTTCACTGTGATTTTAACCTCTTTTCCTTCTTTTTTTTTTTTTTTTTTTTTTTTTTTGTGAAAATGTGATATACCCTCAAAGTAGTTTGTGACATTTTGAAAAATACCAACTATGTCATGATGGCATTAGAAAACATTCCTTTAAACAGGGCAAAAAAAAAGAACCACATGAAGCATGGGAAAACAGTAAAAAATTAGTGTAAAACTTTAGTCTAGTTATTTGAGAAAAGGAAAAACACTAACCTTACAAATTATGCTTTCACTGTAAGAAAATACTGGATACCTAAAAGGCTTTTTTTAATGGAGGAAAACATAAGACTGACTCATAGCTGGAAGCAGAAATGAGAGAAATTCGCTTGGGAGAGAGGTGCATTTTTTAAGACCAAATAACTTCTGTAAGAACCAAGGCATTCACCTCCCAGTATCTCCACATAAGACCTGTGCGCTTTGCTGGTTTGTTTGATTGTTTGTTTGTTTGTTTTACCTTTGGTAATTTCTAATTATGCTTCAATCCCACACTATTGAGCTCAGTACTGATGTCCTCAAATCAAATCTAACAGCCTATGAAAGATCCACCCAAATGACCACGTTTTCCTCTCTTTTATTTACATTCTGTGAACAGATGACAATTTGACTAGAATGTTTTCCTTTTAGGGAATTTAGAGTACATGAAAGCATCATAAATACAGTCAAGTGTCTAAACCAGGCAGGAGCTGCAGCAACAAAGTCTGGCAGTAGTAGAGACAGACCAGTGGAGAGAGCTGAGCAGGAAGGATGGCTTTGCCATCCAGAACTACAGTCTGGGAAAGCTTTAACTGGCATTGCTGAGATCAAAGAATTAGAAAGTGTCTGGCAGCCTTAGATTCTCATGGCAGGACCTGATGGATGCTTTCCCCAAGAGCATTCGGTCTTAGAGCTGTACTTTCTTCCTTCGTAATTAGACGCCATTTCTGTGGGGTTTTTTCTTTCTCTCATACAAACAGATTCATTTATGAAAAGGAGGTAAAGCAACAACAATAAAAGAGCTTTCATGCCCTGTTCTGGGCATTCTGAAACAGAGCCCTGGGCACTCTGAATCTTTGCAGAATCGTCAGTAATGTGGCAGAAGGACAAAGAGGAACTACCAGTATCTGAACTTGCAATTACACTAGCGGCAATTGCTTTTATATTTTGTTGATATAATGGTTTGCATTTGCCTCTCAATCAGACACCCACAAAAACAATTATAATTAAGCTTAAAAGACAGATTTTTTTCACCATTAGATGGGAATGGGTCTGGAGTCAGATATTGCTCAAGTCATGTTTTCTGGGAAGTCCTGCTTTCTCCATTCCTCTTGTGGATAACATGTAAGTATTTTGCATTCAGGTGCAGGGAGAGGCAGAAAGGAAGTAAAATTCTGGCTATCAGGCTCAGAAAAGCAGCAGACATTGGGGTAAAAGCTTGCTCTTCCTACAAAGGACCAAACACTTGCAAGCAAAAGTAGAGAGGAAAATTACCTTGTGAAAGAGGAAAACAGACTTTCTGGCTGCAGAAATAGTGAAAATATGGGCAACAGCCTGCACAAGTTTCCTCTGAGAAAGCCACTTCCTTGTCAAAGCAGAAAAAAATCATAAAGTATGTTTCAAAGGAGACCAACATCATCTCAGCTGCCAAAATCTTTCAATAGTTCATCTGCAAGGAAACAAAACAAAGGGACATTTCCCTCTCTAATGCTGGCTGATGGGAGAAGTTACCAACCTGTTTTTATCAGTCACTCAATTTGTGTAAATGACAGCAGAGATCTGTGTGGTGGAAGGAAAGTTTCTTGATTGATAGCAGCTTGCTATCCTTATTCAGCTTGCTTTAAAAATACATGTGCATATATATACATATGCTTACATGAGTGTGTGTGTGTGTGTGTGTGTGTGTATGTGTGATAAGTAACAAGATCCAGTTAAAGAACATTACCAGCTGAGAAATCAGGCACTCATAAATAGCCTGCTTCAGTACAAAGTTTGCTTATTCAGAAATATTCACATAGATTTGAAAGATGCGATTTTGAGTGTCTGTCAGAGTTTTGCTGTGAGAGTTTGGGTAAAATGCCAAGAGAGGAATTCAGGTGCTTAACCAGGCCTCTAGTGCAATTTCGAATGCAGGTAAGAATAGCTCTGGGTGCCTAAAATGAAGTAAGGCACCTGTTTCTGTATCCCTCCTCATTTAACTCTGTGCTTCAGCAGCACATTGCTCTGACCTCTACCAGCAGTTTTCTCACCAGCAATTCCCAACAATCACCAGAGTATGTGACACCATTCAGCCTTGATAGTGCTGCAGGCCCCTTTAGACACTTTAACCTCTTTATGCATATTAATTCCTTTCTTTTAAATCCTTTATTCTTTTCTTTAATTTTTTTTTCTACAAGATGACTTGTCTGTCAAATAAATTGCTGAAATATATACAGGAAAAGCAGATTTTGATCTGCTGAATGTGAATTGGTCACGAGAAAATGACATAGTAGAGATCAGAGGTTTGCTCTGAGTTTCCTGTTGCCAAATCACATGGAGTCAGATTTGTTTAAAAGAAAGAAAAAGGTGGGGAAGCCAAGTGGGAAAAATTTCTTAATTTCAAAGAGAAAACTGGTCCCTATAGCCAGATTTTTTTTTTCATATTCACATTATTAGGGTACCAACAAAAGTATGGTGGGATGGACTTATACATTTAAATTCCTTTTAAAGCAGGAGTCAGTTTCAAGTTTTTATCATGCCATAGATAAAGTGTTACTCTTTTTCCAGTGCTGTGTCTACATAAAGTGTTACTCTTTTTCCAGTGCTGTGTCTACAATGTCCCCACCTAATGGTAGCAGCCCCAGCAGCTCTTCCTCATGAATCACCTTGGAAGAAGATAACATAATATCTGCTCTTTGCCTCCTGAAAGACAGCTGCAGCCTTCCAGAGAAACCAACAGCCTAAGAACAGTGATTTTTTTAAAAAATAATAAATGAATAGGGCCTGATCAGTTATTTTTCTTATTGTAACAGCTTGGTAGGAGCATCCAGGAAAAATAATAAAGCAAGCGAAGAGCGCTAAGTGGATCATTAAAGTTCATGCTGAAAGAAAGGTAACAAGTTGCAAATGGTAAATTAGAGAAATCTTGTGGAAGACGTGTTGAAAGCTTCACTGAGGGCAGCAAAGTCACCAGGGGAGCAGGAGCACTTAGCCTCCACTGAATGTCCAGGCACTTCTCAAACCCAGACAGTTCATCCTGGCTGTAGATGTGATTCCCTCTACCTCTGCTACACCTAAAGCCAGCTGGAGGTCACTCCAATTACTCCTGTACATTGTGAGGTTTTGGTGAAACCAATGAATTTACCAGTTATGGAAGCCATAATGTGAGGAGGAAGGTTCACTAACAAGGAGCTTTGGAAGTAAAATGGTCAGAAATTAATAAATCAGGAAGAAGCCCAGTCAAACCCTTGTACTCTGTCCAGACCTAAATTGCAAAATGCCTGCTGGCACTGGAATGCAGTGTTCTAGAAAATAGAGCTTTGGTGATTGTACAGTGGCACATGTCAGCTATTTCAGAGGGACTGTATGTGAGCAGGGGTGACCCTAAGAGCAGTTTGTCCTTTCTAATCTGTCAAAAACAGCTCCCTGGTCAAGAAAAATCTCTAATGAAGAGAAAGGGATGGAACTGTGACAGGTGGCAACCAATTGCACAGACAATGTGTTTGATCTATGCCAATTTAAAAGAGCAGTGTTTGGACTCCAAGTTAAAATTATGTACTATTATGACAAATATTTTTATTGCAAAACAGTACTTTCTTCACCATTTTCATACCAGTTATTCAGATTGTGTCTCCCTCTCTTTTCCCCAGAAGGCTATAATTTGCTACTGCTTTCATCCTGCTGAAATTCAGTCCTACTGTATTCAGCATGTGTTTTCCTGCCTCTTTTAACACTGGCTTTAGCACAGATGTTTGCTGGAACTATTGGCTTGGATCTAGTTTTGTTTACTTATTGTGATTACACTGGCAATTCTCACTGGTTGTAAGATATTTTCTTCAAGTATGATGATGAGACTTTTCTCCCAGGAGGAGACTCCTGGGAGGACATTTCCATAGTCTGGAAAGAGGTCATCTGTTTTTTTTTAAAAAGGAAATTATCATTTCTCTCTCCTTACAAGGAAGAAGATGTTGGGTTTATGGCTAAAAATGCCCTGGAACTCAAAGCAAGCAGTCTCTGCCAGTATATCCCTAGTCAAGATGTATTAATACCTTTGGCCCTGGTTCAGCAAGGCCAAACTTGCTGAAGTAAGTTATACATGCAGAGAAAGTCAATGTCTTCTCCAAGCTGGTGTTGAGTATATCCCAATGTTTGCTTTTCACACAGCTGAATAGGAGCAGACTCTCTCCAAAAATATAACTTCACTTATGGTGCTGCACATTTCTCAAAAGCCTGAGCATTGTGTAAAGGCTGCAAGGGAAGGAGCTTATGGGTGCCATACATTTGATTCATGGATGAAATAACAGAGGGATAATTTGCAGTGGGGATTGAATGGTGTTTTTTTTGCCAACTTCGTAGGATAACTCTCAGGTCATCTCTGAAGTTTCTGGATTCCATTAAAACTCTCTTCATCAAAATATATTTGTTATTCTCAGGCCTAGCCTAATGAATTATCCAAATCTTTCTGAATATGTTTGCTCTGCTCCTTATTATTCATACTTTTTTCCCATTTATTATCCTCTGCACTGAAAATCTAACTTTCAAATCCCTCCTCCAAATCACTGATCCAAGCCCATCATCTTTGTAGCAAATTAAGCATATATCAGAATTAATGGTCAAAATCATTTGCTGTATGCTGTACTTTATTTTTCTGTTTGTTAACTTTTGAATTTACACATATAGCAGTGGTTTGATTTTCCAGCCTGAAGAACTGCAGATGTTCAGCAGACCTGAAGCTGACAGACAGTGAGATGTTGTCATACCTTCTCAGGAAGGGCCTGAGACCAAAACCTGACTCTGGAGGTGAAAATCTGGATCAGATTTTGGTAGCAAGGGTGTATTTTCATGCAAGTCAGAGTTTAGAGATAAGTAACCTGTTCTGAAATATGCCTGTCAATTTGAATTATCTTCCACAGTTATTTTCTCAGTCTTGGATACGTGAACGATTGATAATAAGAAAATATTTGAAAACCCTCAGCCTTTTCTCTTCCAACTTGAAAGTGAATTTAAATTGTGATCTGATTGTAAAGCACTGAAAATTCAGTATCTTGCTCAGTTACACTTTTGCTGTGTGACTTTGAATAAGTCACTTAACCTATGTTTTGCCTCATTTCTCAGCATGGATAATAAACCTGGTCTATCTGTAAAACAGGCAAAAAGCTAAAAAGTTAAAATGAACAACAGAGATAGGAAGACACTCTGCATCTGCTTGATGTCTAAGCCACTTCACGGTGGTAAAATCATCAGCTGGCCAGACAGGTTTGCAGGAACACTCTCAGAGGGAGACTTAAGGCCAGCCAGGTAACACAACTAAGGAAGGGAATGGGAGAACCTCAGGCATTTCTTCCCATGGACATACTTGCAGCAGATATTTGCTAACTCAGCCATCTGCCAGCATCTGCTTTGCAACACTTAGACAAGGCTGGAAGCGAGGAGATCCAGAAATTTTCCCTGAAAAGATCCTGGTATTCAACAAAGACACCGAAGAACAACCTGAACTCACTGCTCCTACCAAGGGACATTAAACATGCCAAGCTGGTTTGTGTGAGTACCCTAAACTTAAAGCATCTCCAAGGACCAGGTTTTCCATATCTGTTGACAGTAATCAAGGAATTTGGAGAGTTGTGATATAAACATTGCCACCAAATGGCCTCTAGCTTCCTGTCTATCAAAGCCACAATCAGATCAGACATACAAAATATTTTCTGTGGCAATAAAAAACCTCTGCTCCTCATGAAATGCTACTCTCATGCCATGTCAAATTGCTTCTTGCCTCAAGGACTGTCCTTCTATTGTAGAGAAATTACACAAAAAACATGCAGCCTGAATTGCCAATTAAGATTAAGAGAAGGATAAAACAGTCCTTGGTGTCATTTCACAACCTTCATTCTGGTAAAATGCAGATGTCACTTTTAGTCACTGGCTTTCCCCTTAAGTCTGTTAAGTCTGTGTTAAATATTAATGCTCAGGTACAGTCTACCTGATTCTTTTCTGAAATACAAGGGCTTGCAGCAAGGAGACCCCAGAAAATGGTAGTAAATGAGCTATAAATAGAGGTCATAGAAAAACTCACAAGTAAAACATGTCAGGCATTCTCTAGCATAAAACAGAATGTACTCTTTTTTTCATCCTTTCATTTGAAGTTAGTTCTGCTTTGCACTGGGGAAGTGTGGGATGGAACTAGCTGACCTACAAAAGTCCTTCCAAACAAGTTGTTCTACAATTCCATGATTTGTAACTTTACTATTAATTTTTCAAATTAAAACAGCCTGTGTGAGTGAACACAGCCACCAAGTTATTTCACTAACTCATGCTGTAGCTGCCTAATACTATACTTTGTCAAACGTAACAATATACAAGTATAGTTCATGAAAGTTATTCCATGTTCCTGCTTGCACTGTGTGATATAGAGGATAACATCACAGGAAATCTGTAATGAGATTTGTCTCCATTATTCTCCAGGGTAGTTGCCAGGTTTTTTGAGCTATTTCTCTCCCAGTATATCTTTATGTTCCTGCAATTTATTTCAATCTTATATCATTATTTTGTTTTGTGAATGTCTCATCAAAGAACCTCTCTGTGTGTTCTCTTTTTGTCCATATAAAGTGCCTGAATGATAGTTATCTATTTGTGCTCATTTTGCTCTTTACTCCTGCTCTAAATCTTCTCTACTATGTTTACTGTATCCCACTTGTTTGCAAGAAGTTAATAACTTATATTAAACATTGAGGATTCTCCCTCTAGCAAAATTAAGTCACTTGATATGACATTTTCCAAAACAGAAAGAACGGCTAAGTGAAAAAAATATCACCGAAAAAGAAGCAAGGGGTCAATATCTGCCTCTTACTTTTGTTTCTAAAAATCTGCCCTCAGAGATTTGAGAGCGTTGCAAGGTCAGGTCTGATTGAATGTGCTGACTGTGCTGAGCATAAGGTTTCATAATTTTACATTTCAAGTACTAAGCATACAAGTCCTCAACTAAAATTGGCAAGCTTTCTGTCTCCAACATGCAAAGGAGATATATTTCTTTCTTTACAAGTGTTGGCACTGTCAGTTACTAATGTAAGACTGTGTGTGACACTTTGTCAGTCATCATCTTTTACTTGAGGTGCTGGGAGAAAAACAGCTTGGTGATGAAAAAGTGGTGCCTAAACTCTCTGTGACCTGCAGGTTCATTATATTGGTATTAAAAAGTCTTTAAAGTGAATGTAGAATCATTAGCTCCTCTTGAGAAACATGGCCTTTGCACATTTTAGTAAACCTAACAAAACACTAAAGCTGGAGCCTCAAAGGACTACTGCAATCCTGCTGTCTAATAACAGTATTGCTGCTGAACACCACTGCAGTCAGTGGGTAGACAAGAGAAGGCAAAATATGCTCCTGGAGACAGCATGAAAGAGAAGAGCAGGATAGATTTGGAAAAAAAACAACAAAAAAACAAAAAAACAAAAAAAAAAAAAAAAAAAGTCAAAACAAGGAAGGTGCAGAACCAGCTTCCTAGATGAGGAAGCTGTGGCTTCACAAGGGTGATACATGCTCAGGCCACAGCTATTGAGGCTGGCGTTCAGTGTAAGAGGAAGTTGGAAAGCAAATGCCACAGAGACCATGTTCGCAGCCTTTCAGCTGCACCTGTGCTTTGATTTCCCTACCAGTGTCACCTTTGCAGGATATTTTGGTCCTGTAAATACAGCTGGCCAAAGAACAATTAACTTGGCTTCACTCTAACTGAAATCCAAGGGCTGAGAGGTTAAAGGGAGCCTGGTAACCAAGATGCCACCACCATACAGTCTGATTCAAACCCCTATGCTCATTAACCTCCTCTCTGTCCCCCAAATCATCACAGGCAGCACTCCAGGCTTCCAGGTTCCCCAGAAGCACAATTACCACCGTAAACATCAGTACACGGAGCCATCAGGCTGGCAGCACGTTCCCAGCAGGAAAGGAAACCTAATGTATGTTGACATGTGACGGGCACAGGAGCGGTGGCGCGGCCCTTCGAGGATTGCACATGCCATTGTCTCCCTTTCAGAACTGTTGAAACCATGGACTGCCCCTACCCAAAATGGACAAGACTAAGCCAAAGGCTGTCAGTTCCTCTTATTGATAATGCTTGAGAGGGCAGAGCTTTGTTTGATCTTTTTTTTAGTCTTCTAGCACAAATAGAAATGTCACTTTTTTCCCAGTTGTTTTTCTCCACTCCACTCTGCACAGAGATGGTCTGAATGTGAAAGAGATACCAGTCCCTGCATTAAGTGCCCAGGACATAGACATGTAGGTAAGACTTTGTGGAATTTCTGGGTGTTTTATTTCTCTCCACTTAAGACAACCAGCAAGTCCCACAGAAAAATAAAACTCTGTGTGGGCATACTCAGATCAGACATGAAATATTCATGCTAAGGTAGCAACCTGCTTCTGGGTTTTGGAGTGTTAGCTTATTAATATATTTTTTTATTTATTTACTTATTGGTTCAGCTTTTTAAAAATAGATTTAATTAGGTCTACCAAAGACAAAAGTTAGCTTGTTTACCTGTAAAAGGCTTATCAATTCTACAAGCATTTTCATCGTGTTCCTATTACCCTTTGTTAGAATTCAAACTGTTCTCCTGAGATGGTTGAAGTAAGTCAGTCTGGTAGGCAGTAAAATGTTTGCAGATACCATAGCAGTCATGTCCTACAGTAGTTGTCACCAAATGCAATTTGAGGCAAGTGGATGCCTAAAAATAAACTTTTTTAATATATGTATTTTTTAGAGGAGTTGAAATTATCACAGTTGGAAACTATAGTATGCCTGAGCTACAGATCAAGTCTAAAGTTGAGCGAAAGTGAAAGCCTCAGTGCCAAACTGGTATTAAATACTAAAATGACATGGGAAAAACTTTCTGAAAATTTTCACAGCAAATACTGTATTTCCCAAGATATCAAATTACTACTTTCTTTTTTCTTTGCTGAAAACATCAAGATGAAAACTATCAGAGAAGAAGAACCAAAAATCACTTCTCTCTATTGATCAAATTTGCTGTTGCTGTTACTTACCAGCAAAACAAAGAAAGCACCAGGTGAAGATTTGGGAAGCAGGATTAATTTCTGTTGGTAGTTCTGTCTAGTCCTTAGGCAACTTTTGTTTAGCTTTTAAGACAGTCGATTGTGATTTCACAGGTTCCACATAATGCACATGCATACCCATCCATCCATCCATCTATCCATCCATCCATCCATCCATCCATCCATCCATCCATCCATCCATCCATCCATCCATCCATCATCAGAGAAGCCTTTGAGGAATTAACTGCTTAGTTTTTCTTAAAACCTAAACTGTTTGGATGATTTGGTAAAGCACTGAACATCTTCAAATGGTGATTTTGCTATATGGTTCCTCTGTTAAATTAGAGTTGATTTCACCCCTGGTATGTCTCATCAATGTGGACCACAAGTCCTTCAGTGTGTGCTCAGAGTCTCAGGCAGCAGGTCCATGTGTGAGTGGTAGGACAAAATGAAAGTTCCAATAGTAGCAGAGCCATGATAACAGCTGCAGCTTCTGGCAGCTACAGGAGAGAGCCAGGACAGATGAGGATGAAGGGCAGTCTTCTATGACTTACTCCTACAGGATCAGAAAACTCCTTGGTAGGGCAACTCTTTGGGCAACCTTGTTTGGGTAGCTTTCCTAATAGAGGAAATTAAGAAGGAGAGATAAATGTGGAGTTGGCAGCTGAGGTTATAAAAACCCAATAAAAATTAGAATTGTGCTTGCTGGCATTATCCTGTGGAACTTGACAACCAGGTATCTCAGGTGTGGTCATGCTTCTCTTACATCACCTTACACAAGCATTGACATTTCTGTCTGTCTCAGCTGTTTGGACACACAACAGGAATCTTCAGGGCTGAGGGATTGGATCTGCCCTTTCCAGATCCCTCCTGGCAAAGAGCACAAAAAAATACATGATGGACCTTTTTGCTCTTCCACCTAGAGTGAGAGCCAGTCCTGAGTGAGGCAGTGATTGTTACTACCAGTAATAACTATAACATATTGCTTGGTTTGTAGTTGTTTGTTTTTTTTTTAATAGACTAGAATCTGGGGAAAACTGACTTTGGACTGAAGACATTGTGTGTGGCAGCCTGTCCATAAGGCAGATCTCCAAGATGGGCAGAAGTATCATCTGTGGAGGAGGTAACAATGGAAGCACCCTGGATGTGTCTTCAATATGAACTTCTACAAAAATCAGGTCTGTCCAGAAACAAAGTGTTGGCTCAGCAAAGTCCTTCACATTTTTAGCTCCCTTGTGAAGAAATAACAGGAAGGAAGCAACAAGTTGTAGGTACAGAAAACCTGCCTGGAGTTGGCAAAAGGACTTTATAGGACTGGAGCCAAAATCTTTGGATATTAATACCCTGCTGATTTAATGTTCAGTCAATTGCTCTAATAAGCAGTGACCTTCAAAAAGTTGCTTCATTTCTCTCCATGGGCAAAGTGTGTGGTTCCCTGCCTCCCTTGCCTCTCTGTAACGTGTTGCAACACCTTAGTCTGGAAAAAAAATGTTTTGGGATTTTCTCTCAAAATTATTTTGACCTTGCATAAGCCTGGTTCCTTCAGAAGTAGTCGAGTTCCTAAAAGTCCTCATAATTGTAAGGCCACCCTTATATGAAACCCATCTGACCTCATTTATGCTATTGCAAATTCAGTGACTATGTCCACTTTTTCTGTGTTAGTCAACCTTACAGTCAGCCTAAGAACACAAGCCTGGAAGGACTCAAATGATTTTTTAAAATCTCCTCAGTGAGGAGAGCAGACACAGATTCTCTTTTGTCACATAACAGCTTACAATTTTTCACAAATGACTAAGCTCAAGCCCTTAAAAGTGCAAAGTGTCTTGCTGTGCTGTATACAAAATGCCTACATACTTTGGGGCAGCTGAGTTTCAGTCCCTCAAGCTGTTCCTCACCTATAATATGAGTTAATAACATCTTCCCACTTCAGCAGAGTGTGCCAGAAGCAGTTCATTACTGCCCTCAGGTGTGAAACCAGCTGCAGGCACAAAGCCACTGCCTCAAAAGAGCGCAGCTGGAGCAACAGCATAGTGTTAGAGAATGACAGCCTGTGGGGGCTGTTGGGTGGGCTGGAAGATTGGCAGTGTGGGAGGGCAGGAGCAGTTGAGAAAACTTGTGAGGTTTCCTTTATTTTCTATGAATACTAGTTTTCTAGGTCAGGATTCAGAGCAGGGTCTATAAAAAGAGAAAAGGAACAAGGAGTATTAGGGATTGGAGTGGAGGGAGTGCTCATGCTAAGAATGCAGTTCTGGGGTTTAATTTAAAAGGTAGATGGTTCTGCTGCCTCTCTACTCTTTTGTTTGATTTTTTTCTGGCCACAGAATGCAAGGTTGCATTATGCCTTAGACACAAACAAGTGTCCTACATACAGGTGAAGATCTCTGATACATGGTTTGAGTTGCAAAACTATTTTCCTCTTAGTTTATGCAGGAAAACTTTTTTCCCTGGTCCTTCACAGAAATAACTCTGCCTTGATTTTTCCTATAGTCATCTCAGAAGGGTTCGTTTTCTCTTTTTGTTTATAAAAATTTTGAGAAATAGTTAAGACTCTTTTAAAGAGCCTCGATGGGAATTTGAAACACTTGCAGACAGAATGGAACATCTCTCAGCTTTCGAGCTGCTACAAGTAACTTTATGTTCCTCCTGTACATACATTATGTTCCTGGACTGAACCAGTGGTCACTGCAATGTGGAGTTTAAAAAAAAAGTGAAAGGAATATCATTAAGTTAGTGGACATAAAACTGCCCAGCAACAAAAGGAATTCTTCCTGTCTCCAAAGAATAAGACACTTGGATATCCTGGCTACCAGCAATCCTTGAAGAAAGTGACAGCCATCCTTGGCCAACTATTGCTATAGGTCCTTTGTTTCAGTTACAGATGAGCAAAATATTATCTGAAAGTCTTTCTTTCTTTCTTCACTCTTGTCCTTCAGAAGAAGTAAAATTATATGAGAGCAACCAGAATGCTGCCACTTGAACTTTACAACTTTAGCATGGCAGGAACTGAAGTACAGAATGCAACTCTTTTGAGGGAAAAAATATTTTTTTATTTTTTTAATGGTGAAATTGCATGTTAATCTTTAAGTTCTTCCCTTAAAATGCAAGCTTGGTGTTTTGCCAGCTAATCAGTGGTGTTCACTGCAGATGTTCTAGCAAATGCTTTTGCTGCAGCACAGCACCTGTTCAAAATCATCATTTTCATGGAAATCTAGCAATATAAAAAGCATTTCCATGTTGGGAATGTTTCTTTGGTTCAGTAGGAAAGCAATGAATGAAAATTTGGGTACTGAACCCAGAATAAGCAGGAGACTGCAGTCTTTCACCTTCCTTCCCCCCAGGCTGAAGATGGTAGAGAGGTTTTCTGGTTCTTTAAGCTCATGAACTGAAACTTGAACCTCTCATGTCCAATGGGAGGAGTTTT
Source organism: Ammospiza nelsoni (assembly GCF_027579445.1). Lineage (NCBI taxonomy): Eukaryota > Metazoa > Chordata > Aves > Passeriformes > Passerellidae > Ammospiza > Ammospiza nelsoni. The sequence continues at coordinate 27,410,494 of NC_080639.1, forward strand.
TTATTCATATGCTCGCTGGATTTTTTTTTAAACTCTTTCTTCCCTACCTCTTCTGTCAAAACAACTGTTAAGTACTTTCTTTAAAAGTTTTTCCTCTACATGCAACAGAAGGAACACAAATTGATAAGCTTCCATGCAAAGTGGCTTTTTTACAGCAAGTTGCTATAAAAAGCAGTACATTCCAACTGTGCCAATGGCAATCTTGTCTGGAGGCAAATCTGTGACCTCCCATGCCCATTTCACTCTCTCTGAGATTTGTCTCATGAAAATTTTTCAAGGTGTCTTATACCTGCTGTAGCATGGCTTTTGGAAAATGCCACTCTTGTATGCACATCTGTTCAGTTTGTTGACTTCTCTTCAAGCCTTACACTTATCCATGAAGTACCTCCATGCCTCAAACATATTTTTGTGCTCTTCATTCATGTTGAACCATAGGATTTTCCCTCCTGTGCTAAAGGAAGAGTCACCACACCTACTTATTGTTAGTGCACCATAAAGTGAGCTTGCAGCTGCAGTTCCCATGCATTTCACTGATAACTGTTTAAAGAACCCACCAAAACATGATTGTGGACTTTGAACAGAGGGAGTCCTTCCCAGCAGCAAGAATCATAAAACCACAATCATCCATATTTAATTTTTTCCTCCTCCATACATCCAGTCCTTCCATTTGTAGAGAGAGATTGATGTCAATTAATTTCCTTCCAAGAAATTGTGGTTATTCAGCCAGCTAAGATGGGTCCTTTAAGCTGCCTGATTGGGTAAGTAACTAATAAGCAGTAGAATTCTTTTGCTGTCACTAACCAGTAACAGTGGGTCATTTACTACAGTAACTCAGCACCCGCATCAGCACTTCATCCAAAGGAAATTCTGTTTGGTGAAGAGAGAGGTTTTGAAGGGATGATTTTTTTTCTCTGATGGCATCACTTGGCCTGTGTGTGTCAGAAAGATGGAATAAAGTCCAGGCCCCAGGCTGGGAGTCTGTTCAGCTCTGGTAATGTACTGACCTTTAGTGCAACAAGGAGTTGAGTATAGTTGAGCCCATAGTCTACAGCAGCAACCAGAGATGGATCCCTGCCTATTCTCCAGCCCAGGCTCTAAGTGGGGCCATGAACAGCAGCTGCTCCTTCCAGCCAAGGGAGGTGCAACTCTTGAGTGAACAAATCCTCACCATAGACCTATCCCACAGCAGCACTTCATGATGTCTTTAGAGTCCATCTGCAGATACATCTTGTGGATGAGAGAATGGACAAATAGTTTCTCATGGGAAATAAAGTTGGGTTTGGGGGTTTTTTTGGAGTGTTCTAGTGGCTGCACTGTAGGTAATTAAGGAGTTTCAAAAAAAAAATCTTCATACTTCAGGGTCTCACATTACATTATACTGAGCTATTAGCAGTCCAACATGGGTTGCAGAAGTCTTCTGTGAGATTTTAAAGCAGAAAACCTGAGCCATTTCTCATCAACATAAGATTTATATCACATAGAAGGTAAAGATCAATTACTATTAATTCATTCATGGGATGAAAATTATAAATACAGCTAATTTATTATATCCATAGATAAAATCCGAGACCCACTGACAGTGCAGAGAATTTTGTCATTGAGCTGAAGAGAAGTGGAATGCCAAGCATTTTAAATATACATACAAGCTCCTTTAGGCAAATAAAGCAATTATTTGTCATTCATATTCAGAGAATAAACTTGCCAGTTAGCTCTCTGAAATATTTGTTGCTATTACACTTTTGCATAATTTATTGCCAAATTTGTTTACATGTGCTGTGTTTGAAAATGAAGCAGCATGAGAGCAAAGAACATTATAGTTTGCCTGTTAAAGAAAAGAACAGAGTGTGAGGAGGCTTTCTTATTTCTACTGCATTAAAAGTGATAAGTTAAATACAGGGACTGAAGTGCCTTTCCAGACTTACATAATAAATATAATATTCATCAAACCTCCTAGCTAAATATTGATAATTAAACTCCCACATTAAAGACCAGTCTGTGCTCACTTACTCCATGGGAAGGAGTCTGGGGGTGGAAGGAGTAGCTTCTGAAAAGTTTGTGCACTTTCTTGCAACTGCTTTCTTGTGCTGATAGACCAAAATACCAGGGAGAGAGAAATTCCCCTCAAATATTTTCTTCTAAAGAACTGTTAGGTTATAAGACATTCCCACCCCAACAAGGAGACTGAGCATTTGCCTCCAGAGTTCCCCACCTCAAAAAAAAGAAACTTTGCCATTGAAAACTATTTTCATGTCTTTCTGCACCCAAATAGCATACAAGTGCCCCGAGCTGTTCAGCATTGCTGTTAAAAAAGAGGGAGAAGTGCTCAGAGCAACACGTTAGCTTTTACTGTAAACTGAGCATAGAAGAAGATCAGAGCCTCTGTCATGTGGCGATCACACACAAACCTGCACACCACAGGAGGCAGGGATGGGGGTATGGCCAGAGAATTCTGGAAAAACCTTTTCTTTCATTGAGGTCAACAAATGTTTCTTACATGCAATGGAAATCAACTTGCAAAGAAACAAGTCCCTTGAAACAAAATTTCCCCTTCAGCAACTACAGCCTAGCACACAGTGCCTTTTGCATAGATGGGCTTAGATGGGCTTAGAGAAATAAGCAGAGGGAAGGGAGATGGGACATCCTGGCAGAAGCACTGGTGGCCAAAACACACAATTTTCCCCAACTCTTGTCCCATGAGTGAATTGAAGCTCATACATGTCTCAGAAGGGTGCTGTACTGTTTGATTAGGCAATGTCAGGACAGCACTTTGATCATATAAACACCATGTAAATGCTTAGTACCTAATTCTTCACATCCTGAGCTGCAATGGAGAGCAAAAGGCTATTTCTTTGATCTCCTGTGCAGGCATCCAGACCAAACTGCTGTTCTGACATCCTTGGATGAGTGTTTGGGCCTAGTTACTCAACTCCTGAAACACATCCCATTTCTCTGGCATGTCAGTCCCCCTGCCCATCTGTCTACATGGCCCCATGCCCTCCTGAAAGCATCCTGTGTTCATGCTAGGAGCTCACAAGTGCCAAGAGGAGAGGGAGGTGAGTGTGCACAGCCAGCAGTGTTTTTCCGTTGAGGAGATCACTTTGTCAGGTGACACAACACATCCACAATGTGTTGGCTGTGGTGGGCAGTCTTTCTGTAACAGCTGACTGGCAGTTTCCAGCAGAAATAGTAATGGTCGTGTCTTCTCCCAGAATTAGGAGCAGTAATGACTTACAGGCAAAGCCTCATTTGTATTTGTCACAAATTCTGCACCATTAGGGCCCACTTTGCAATTCAGCTGGTCTCATTTCTATTTCAGCAAAGAGCCAGGACAGCCTTTTTAACTGTGTTACTGTGTTACTGATGCCTAAGTAGGAGAGATTCAGATATCACCTGAACCATCTAAGAGTTCTTTTAACTGAATGGACTTCAAGAATTGTCAGCCAAAATTAAATACACCATGTTTCAGATTTATTGTGTAAAGTTGTTTCAGCACAAGAAAATAATCCACATCTACAGCCACAGCATGGATTTCCATCTGCCTCCATAGGTCAGATGACATTGTGATCTTGAGGCCACTCCTGCTCTTGAGGATTGCAGGCAATCTGTGTCCCAAGCAGCAAATCCAGTCCCTGGATCAGTGCCCAGAGATGAGGTAGCCAGGGGTCCTGCTCATGGTAATAGTGGATTTGAAGAAAACTGTAGATTAAATAAACCCAGACATGGAACCAAACAGTTTCTTTCTCTGCAGTCCTTACTCCAGGGCTGACTCCAGCCAGCAGAGGTGGCAGTGTGCCCCAGTGGGATGTTTCTGGCCTGGCTGTTCTATGTTTTCGTGTTCCTTCTTCCTCTGGCTCCAGGAAGAAACCCAGAAGCTGGGAAGGGAGATGGCTAGTGAGGTGTGGTTCAAGTTGGATGAAGGAAGCGCTGGGGATCAGCAAAAATCAATGCAGATGATTTTCAGGATTTATTTCCCTGATCAAAATACTGGAGTCTTCAAACTGGGAAGATATTCATAGTTCAACTATTGCTAACAAGAATAACCAGCACTGGAAAACATGGCTATCAGCAAGCAGCCACTGCCAGCTTAGATAATTCCCTCATGCCACCTCTGATCTTCAGCAACTGTTTTATGAGTGGAGAACTGGGGATGGCATGACTCATGCAAGTATAATATTTTTTTTTTCAGTCTAGTGTTTTTGCCAAGAAAAGCTGGACAGTTTGAAGCAAAATATTTTAACAAGTAGTAGGAAACAAATGAGACAACTGTGATTTTAGGAACAGCTTCCAGCCATCCAAGAGATCTGCGTGGCTCCCACAGCCGGCGACCTGGGCCCCACCAACTGCGTCAGTGCAGAAAGGGAGCTCCACAAAGATCCCGAGCACTGCCGAGTCCTTGTGGACTTGGCTCTGTTTTCCTGCAACTGGGCCTAAACAAGAGTGAAATGAGGGCTAATAATTTTTCTAGAGCCATAAATCTGTTCTATTCTAATTTTCTATTGAGAATAGCAATAAAGCAATAAAATGTAGCCCACTGGTTTAAAATAGATAAACCACATCTCACTGGTGCAAAATCGTTAGAGTGCCTGTCCATAAATTTTTGCACCAGTCTAAGCTATTTAATGAACTTGAGTACTTAAATTTAATATTGGCTCAGCTTAATCTCAGGTGATATTAATCACTAATTAATACTTTTTGGGGCGGTTGTTCATGCAGAAAGTATAACAGCTCTAATTACCACTTGTTTGATAATGTGCCTTTATCTCTATTTTAATGGGGCTACCCAGTTTATTTAGATGCAAACATCTAAGGATTTTTACATCCCCAAGAGCAATTGCTCTCTTAAATACTTTCAGTGATACAGTTACTTTAAAGCAATAAGTGGTGCAAGAGAAGCTAGCATGAAATTACATTATATCTCCAGAGCTTTGTAGTTATATAAGAATACTTGGCTTATTCTGTTAATTAGGGGAATATGTTTACTGCAGGTTTTTGAAGTTATTAATAATTTTCATTAGTTTAAAATTCTTTAACTGTCACATCTGTATACTATTTTTATTAGGAATTCAATCCAGGTGTGTATGGTATTTTGTGCATTCCTGAATTAACCAACGGATAAGCAAAATATAAAAGGAAGGGGATTCAGTTAGTCAGATGTTGTCCCAAGTTCCAACACTGTAAGTACATATACATTTATATATGCATGTATCTATGTATGTATGTCTGTATGTATGTATGTTTTTATGTATATACTAGCTGCATCCAAGAAGCATGGGAACAAATTAAGACTCTATGCCAGTTTTCCCACACAGTTTTCCCACACTAAATCTAGCAATTTTCCAGTAGGCTTATTTTTAAACACTAATATTTCTAGGCCACATTAATTTATAAGTGTCCCTTTAATGTACAGCATAGCACTAATTAGAAATTTCCAAATATCATAGAGGGGAAACACCCTCTACTTATACTTTCTGAAACTGGATGCAGGATCATATAATGCACAGTTAGGTAAAGTTTATTCTTGCATTTAAAGGACTAGGAGACAGATTTCTTTGCATTATCTCAATTTCCATGATTTCTGACAAAAGTTTAACTGTTGAATCTTTTAGGCTGCCTGTAAAATCAATTTTATATATATATATGATTAATGTGCAAGACCTTCAGTATTTAGTTGTTTACTCCTCCCTTTCTCAGTGTAAGCACTCAGATGCAAAAATACTTTGCTTCAGAAAAGATGTCTGAAAATTAATTTATTAACATTCATTAGGTGCTTGTAATGAAATGTAGGAGTGGAGTACAAAGAATTGCTATTTTCTTTCTTTACATTCATCACACTAAAAGGGATTAATCAGATTGCAAAGGGTAATAAAATATTAGAGCTTGTTCTTATCTCTCTGTTTCCTCCCATTGGTTATAAATGAGTACACTGGATGCTACCTGCTGCTGTGATGCAACAACATTTGAGGCACACTGAGACCCCTTTTTGATTTTGAGGCAGAAAATGGTAACAGAAAGACCTTATTTTCTCACTGAGGTCCACTGCTGGCCTCAGTGAGAGGGGAACAAATATAAACTAGAGGCATTTCCATTTTTATTCATTCTTCTTTTTTTTTCCCTGTGAAATCAATGGCTGTGGAATTTTGAAATTCCTTCATAACTTTTTTTCCCCCTCTACCACACATCTAACAAGTGAAACCTCCATCCCCACTTGCCTTTGCCCTTTGCAGAAGGGTAGGCAGCACCATTTCCCCTGCTGGCTGATGGCTGACACTGCTGTGACCTGCAGAGTTCCTCTCTCCTCTTGAGGGGTGGCATCACCTTGACTAACGTGCTGTGAAACGTGCTTGGGTCCTGCTGCTCACCTCTGCCTTCGGGTGCAGGGTAGGATGACACTGCCCCCAGAAATGAGCTTGATCTTTCAGGATACTGGGAGAGAGCTTGGTCTCACATGAGATCTGAATTAGATTTTTTTATTTGACCTGTCTCTGCTCAAAAGAGCCCATTGGCAGCAGCGAGACCTTTCTCTCTATGTTGACATTTGTTCCTGTATGGCTGTCTTTCTACAAACCCTCTTTTTATCACCTGTCTAAAGTGATGTCCAATTAGCTTTTGTAAAGAGGATTTCCCATAGATCTTTTGTCATTCACATGTGGTGAAACACTTTAGATGGGGTTAAACCATTGTTTCCTTCATTTCTGTTGAAGATGAGCACAGAAGGGTAGCATACTTTTCTAGTTGTTATCAGCAAGGCCTTTCTTTAACTGATGGGAGGATACAGACATGTGAAGGCACACAGAGCTCACTCAAAGAGTTGAATGTACCTCCAGGATCCCAAAAGCTCAACAGAGGCAGACAGGTGTCTTGCAGGTGGACCCACAGCCTCTGTGGTACCAGAGGCAGCCACAGGCTGCATTCATCCAGAGAACAAAAAAGAGCTGCACAGCCAACTATAGCTTAGATCATGACATATTTAGAATTAGTATTTTTTCCTTCAAGTGCCATATAAAAAAAAATTAATTTTAGTTTTTCCTCAAGGCCTACAGCTTCTACTTCTTTAACTGCTATCTCTCTCCATTTTATATACATTGAAAGGAAAATCAATCTGAAACACTCATTCTTGCATTCTCCCTCTATGAATATTTCCTTGAGGTACTTTTTAATGTTGGTGCTCCTATCTCAAGTCAAATAACCCAGGAGACAATTGGCCATAGTTCAGGGCTTTCCAGATCTGTGCTACTGTCTCAATTTCTGCATCTCATGTTCTTTGTCTTTCCATCACACTCCACTCATAAAACAGAAACTCTGTCAATCCTAGGCCTACACAGGGAGCTGACTGGTTCCTTCCTGAGCCCCACTGACTTTCAATGAACCCATGGCTCTTGCACTCTGAGCAGTCCATAACTTTTGTATTTTTGAAATGATTGGTCCTCCCCTTCCCTTTTTTCTTAACATCTCACAGCAGACATGAAAGTCTCTGAGATGGTCAGCAGGAGTACTGAGCTCATGTAAGTAAAAAGAAAGTAGTAACTTCTCAAGTGTTTCTCTATCTGGAACTGAATCCCTTGAAGATGCACGAAATCCCTTGAAGATGCATGAAAGCAATATTCACTTTTAGTGTAGAAGGTTTTTTCATCTTCACATACTCTTCATGCTTCCCAGGGCCCTGTTTTGTTCTAAGAATCATTGAAGTCAGGTCCTTTTTTTTGGTCTGTGCCTAAATTGAGATCCAAAAGTCTTGAAGTAATTGTTCTGAGGAAGAGCTATAACTTCAGTCATCCAGGTTAAAGTGAGATGGACTGAGCAGATCTTGGTTTTGGAATAGATAAATATATTTCATAACCACAATAAGTCATGACTTTCCTTCATTTCCCACCTCTGGACCCTGTTGCAACCAGAACACAAAATGTCATCTTTCACACCCCTTGAGCAAATAATTGTAATGTGACCATCTCACATGTTTTGAAACACCATCTACTCTTCTTGGTGATATAAAAAGAGTCTGCTACCAAGTTCTGGGCAGACTTTCTTCAGGGACTGAGGTCTTTAGGAAAAAATGTCAGCATGAATGTAAAACTAGAACAAAATTAATATTAATCCTTCCCAGTGTCCCATGTTTTCATGTATCCCCTCATTTCTGTGTGTGGGCTCTTTTGTACTGTTTTTTGAAACAGCATTTTCTAATTGTAAAGAAAACAGATTTGGGGCTAAGTGTTGGATCATTGTCTCCCATGAACTTTTTCATTTGTACCTTGTGCCCTCTAGAAATTGAGCCTTGAAAGTCTCAGACATTGATCTTTTTTTCTTGTCTGTGTAATGCATGTTGCATCCTATTATAGAAACAAAGGACACACATTTGCTTTTATCTGCATTTTAGAGTCAAAACACCGCTGTTCATTGTGAGGAGTGTCGTCAGCAGTGGTCTCCTGCCAATTCTCCTCCTCCAGATTCATATTCAATTGTTAGGTCTAATTAAAGACCCATAGTACAAAGAAGCTTAGGGCTGCTTTACATTCAAGCTCCTCTGCTTTTGACTGATAGTACACCTTTTGTGTGCAACATTTTAGGTTTGTGCAGAAATATCTTACTGTGACAGATTGCTTTTGTGCTTGCTGGCTACTGTCCATTTAATTTTCATTATATGTTTCATTGTATACTTCAGAGAGAGTTTGCAGAAGGTATGCAACTTACTGAATTTGCAGTGGGATTTGGATGCCCTGGGAATGGTTGGGAAAAGCCTGGTATCTTCCATCAAATTATCCTACAGTAGCTTTAAAGCAGCTGTGGAGCCTGAGCAGATAAAACTAATGTAAAACATAATGCAATTCTTCCCTTTGTAGCTCTCTTCTTCTTTTCCTCTCTACTATTGCACAAGAGTATTCCAAAGAATATTCTTTGGTAACCTGAGTTCTTTCCAGGCCAAAAATGTTCTTCAAATTCAGTTAAAAGCCTTGCTGGGACACTTCTGTCATGATCACCCTGAAAACGTGATCATGGTCAAGGCAACCTAGAAATTGGCTGTCATGTTTCAGTTTTGCACTGCCTGCAGGCACCAGAAATAGCCCTGATCATAGTGCTGGAGTGTTACAGGTTCAACTCCTGTTCCACAAAAAGGTTTATTTCTCTTGGAACTACATCTTTTAAAAATCAGTGCACTGGGAAAGGGAATCCAAGTCTATTGCTTACGATTTTCCTTTTTTGTTTAATCACTTACTAGGTGAGCCCCCGCACACACACCCAAATGACCAGGTAGAATACAACTCTGAGAGAAGGGAGGTTAAGTCTTTCACAGAAAAATAATGTTTCTTAGCAAAATTAGGGTGCTGTTTTCAAGCACTGCATTCAACTCCATTTCCCCAATACCAGGAAACCAGTAGGAAAATGTGGGAACTGGAAAGGACTGATGAAATGCTTTGGCAGGGCTGAGAGCAGGAAGAACTGTGTTTTCAGGAAGAGAGCATGTGTTTGCATTTCAGCTGCTCCAGTTTTCATCCTGGCATCTCAGTTTAACCTGCTGATGAATGTGTGAGTTTGTGTTAAGACAGTAGACTGCAAACGGAACAGCTGAAGCACAGGTGTAAATTCCCTTCTGCTGCATCTGTCACAAGAGTAGCAAACTCCAACATGGGCTAGGGCAATAAATTCTTACACCCTGATTCCAAGAGTCTAAAGAATGTTTGTTTCATGTTAAACCTCTTGCAGAAAGAATATCCACAAAGTTGCAGAGTAGGTCCATAGGCTTTCTTCTGAATGTGTTTGCAGACCTGAAGAAAATGAAGAAAAAATCATTATTTTTTACTGCTTTGCACTATTGTGGTAATTGTATCAATAAGGACAGAATTTTGCCTATAAGGCAAATCAGAGATAAAGTCTGATCATGCTGCCACTGCCATTACCCCCCTTTCTAGGAATAATCATTGACCATAGCTGGGAGTAACAGTGTCCCATTTTCACACTAAAACGCTGATGCAGGGGTGTCACCAGTATTTGTCCATGTGTTGTACCAAGAGTGCACCATACCCTCTCTCTGTACCCCATGTACTTCTCTGGAACTTTGTGCTGGGTACCTAAAAAAAGAGCATTATCCTGGCACTCGAAAGCAGAGCAGACATGTGCACTGTCAGGAAATGCTTTTTGCCACTGCTTGCTAAACCACATGAGTGTAGCTACTTCACATCATACTGTGGAACACACTAATACTTCATCTTTTTTTCCCAGCTGATTAAAGAGTTAAAAGGAAATACATCAGTTTAGGAAAAGATAGATTTATTCCCACAACAGGTTTTGCACCAGACAAAGCCCAGTTTGGATTGTTCACTTTGCATCAGCCCTGAAATTTCTCATTCTGAGAAGTGTGTTTCATTCAGGCAGTCTTGTCTGTAGGGGCCCAGACATAAATATTAAACTATTAACCTTAAATATTAAACTATTTTCATTTTAAAGGTCTCAGATTATCCTCTTATTTCAACTGTGAAGACATTAGGTATTATTATATAGGGATTTTCCTCTGAAAAAAACTGCCACCGGTGCCATGTGGTGCCTCAGAGGCAACCAGTGTCTGGTCATTAATTTTGTTGATAAGTGTTAAATACATGGTTGACTTTGAAGTGAGAATCTTAAACTAACTGAGACAATCCATTCTTGCTCATGATAATGTCAACTTGAATATAAAACCACTTGATTTATAAAGATTTCTGTTGTGTAGCTGAATTTAAAAAATAGCACACTCAATGCTTGCCGTCCATACTGTAAATAAAGCAGAGTATAATCACTCTGATAAGAAAGCATTTTTCCTGCCCAAGTGCCATATTTTAAACTAATTTATTTTTGGTACCTCTTGTGACTTATCTCACCAATAACAAGTCACAAGCCAGACAAGATACTCCAGAAGATTTAGAAAAATTTCATTAAGTGTTTTTAGAGAAATAAATGTCTTCACTGCGACTCTGAATTTTTTGCAGGGACCCACAGTAACGAGCCTGTTTCCAAGCTGACTGTAAAATAATTGAACTCTCTTGAGGCTACTAGTTTGTGCCCTCAGAAAGCCAGGTTCAGCTCCTGATTCTGCCATAGGTTTCCCACTAGAGCCAGATTTGAAACTAAACTCGCTGCTTTCCAGATCAGTGTTCAGCATTGGAATATTGATTCTTTTTCTTTCCTTTTTTGAGCTAAGAGTTATTTAAGTATTTCATATCAAGTGGAACTATTTCTAATGATTTAATATTCACTAAGGGAATGAGACACTATAGTCTAATAGCTGCCTTGCTCTGCAGGGATGATGGAAGACTTCAGCACAAAATCTCTACTATGTAAACCTTTAATTATTTTAGATAAAGTGGAAGAACTTTTGACTATGTGAGACTAGGCACATATCCAAGATAATTCTCTCACCTAACTATTATGCCTGGAAGTGCATGTCTTGCTCCCTCAGCACTGGGAATTGGAAAAGATAACTTGTTGCCAGCTCATAAATGCAGTATTTGCCCAGAAGAAAATTTTTCAGTCAAGAATAGCAGAAGTGTTGTTATGGCTGAATCCAAAGTCTTTTTCTTATCTATTTTCCCTATATTTAAACATGATAAAGGGATATATGAAGATAAAGAAGGGAGTTGGGATATGGAGCCATAGCCTTTGATCTTGCTGTGTGGGAAGTCAGCTTTGGAAAATTTAAGGCAGTGTCAGAAATGTCGAGAATGCACCCCACTCCTTCAGCAGGCCAATGTTCTTCTTGAAAGTTTACAGTGTTCTATAATCAAGCTATATATATTCCCAGCCTTGTTTAATATTAAATAAGGACTAGTTACAAAAGCAGAGATTGCTGTTGGAAGTAAGAAAAGAAATTCAAATTAAGAAAAGAAATTCAAATTCAACCAAAGAAATTCAAATTCAACCAAAGAAATTCAATGTAGTTCAAGGCTTCTTTTGCCAATGACGTGGCAAAATCCCCTGGACTATTTTAGCTCACCATGATGCTGATAGCAGCATTTCCTCTACAGCAGTGGAGACATATGGGTGTAAAATGCTGTTGGAGAGGAGAATCAGTCCCTAAAATTATCCATAGGAGGTGGATATAAAAAAGGTATGAGAAGAAGAACCCTACAAATAAAAGTTGTCTACCCTCAAAAGACACATTTCTAAAGCAATTGGCCAATTGCTTTAAGTACCCTTGAGAATGAATGAATTTTGTCTTCTCAGATTTCAGGAAATAAATACAATACAAACCATATTTACTTTAACAAGTTCAAAATTACAAGCATCAAGGGTCCTGCCTCTGAGCTGTGTTTTTGCAAAACCTGACATTTTTTAACTTTCAAGGAAGCATTGATGGAGAACTAGAGTGGAATCCATGAAATCTCAGGTGAATGTGAATGGAAAACTAGCTGGATTTCAATCTGCTCTATCAACCATCTCTTCAGTTCCTGGCAAACAAGGAGTCTGAGACAATAAGCATTACACTAGCAGCATTTTTATTTTCATTGTGACAACACTCAGCTTCCTCAGTCTGATCAGTGGTAAGAAAGGCCTAGGAATGTAAGGCTTTCCTCAAATTGATTTTTTCCTGTCATTTTCACTTTCATCAAAATGAAAACAAGGCATTGTTTGGAGCTTGAAATATGTACACTTAAAGTAAAAGAATTTCACTTAGAAATGTCATGTTGATATATTGTGGTGTGAAGCTTTTTGTTGTCTCTAAAGTCCCTTTCCATACTGCATGATGCCTGAGCTGTTTCAATAGTGCATCAATTTTGAGAAAAATAAATACCAATGGAAAGGAGGTGTTTCAACATAATAATCTTCCTGAGATGCTGTAACTTAAAATATTAGACAAAAGAATCAAATCACAAAATATTTTCTACAGGAGATCCTAGATCTCTGTGTCTGTGATCCTAGAAGACAAAATTCAGAATTCATACTCTTGTTTAGCTTTATCAACAAGATTCTGCATCTTCTTCCAAGAATTTGAAATTAAATCCTTTCTATTAATTTTAGTAAAAAATTTCTTTTTTACAGCACTCCTTCTGCCTCCGTACCTAATAAAAACTTTGCAATATTTTTTTCATGTGGAACAAAAGTAGCATTTATCCAGGAAAAGTCTCAGATAAGTGTACCTATGTGATTATGTTCCTTGCAGTTTGACAATGGAAGTCTGTAAGTGCACTGAATGACACATAAATAGTGTTACCCAGCCTGGACTGGATCCTGTCTTCACAAAGTTATCAGACAAGATCAGTGTAAAAACTTTGTTGCCTGTTTTCCTTCAGCTTTCCCTTTACTGCAGCACAGAATGATTTCAATCCACAATTTACAATTCACAATTTGAAAAGTGATGTCAAAGGGATTAGGAATCTAAATAATTTTCTCAACCTGCTTTTCAGCATCAGCCTGTATGACCTTCAATTTTTGGGGTGTGCTTGCTCCCCTTATTGTCCTGTGATTTCAGCTGGTAGCAGAGAACAGAGCAAAGAGTTTTTGCCTTCCTCCTCCTGCCTAATCACTTGCTTTCAGTGGGAAGGGAAAAAATCATGTGTGCTGCTTTCTAAAGTCAGGCTTTCTGCATAAACCATGTGAGAGCAGAAAGCCCAAGGGCAGAGCCCACCTCATTCCCACAGTTTAGCTGCTTTTGCATTCCTCAGTGATTCTTGTTTCCATGAATCATTCACCCTTTCCTTAGAGTAGAAAAGAGGAGTTTAAAGAAGGAAAGGGAAAGGTTATTTTAATCTGCTAGCAGTAAAACCCCTTCAGTCAAGTTAATTATAACAGTTGCACCAACCTGTGGAGCAAGTCAAACAAACATGAAAGAGAGGAACATGCGGCTGAGATAAAACAGAAACCAGAAGATGCACTCATCTTCAGTTGGCCACTCATGTGCTTTGATTTGCCATTCTTCTCAGACATTTTCAGTTTTCAGGTAGGCTGTGCTCACATATTCCGACATCCCTGATGGTTCTGCCAACTCAGTGATGTCTGTTTGAAACTTTGGACACCAAGGTAAGCAGACCTGAGCACCTACAGGTTCTTTAAAAAAATATCCAGAGTTTTTAGCTGAAACTGTGTAACAGATATGCATATGCAGTAGTGTTTATTTATTAATGTAGCCCATACACATAAACATGTATGCATGCACATGTATGTTCACACACACAAATATGTATATTTAATTTCTTCAAAGAAAATGAATCAAGGAGGGTCCTTGCCCAGAGTACAGAGGAAAAAAAGTATTCTCATGACATTAAATAGAAAATTCAGTCATTTGATTTTAAGAGTTTGTATCATCTGCTATTTTCAAAACACAAAATGTACCAGAACAAACCAAAGTCTTGTTACTTGTGTGACAGTAGTGCCAACTACACAAAATAGACATTTATATCTCAGTAGCTACCTTGGTGTCACAGTTCAGACAACAGCCCAACTGGTACATTTTCATGTACTAAATCTAAGAAATCCTGCAGGTATGTAAGAAAAGCATAATTTTTATATCAATTAGCTAAACTGACTTTCTCAGCACTAAAGCTTTCAACAGTGAAACTGTCACCATAAAAATGCCAAGCCTCAGACATGGTTGGTGAAAGTAAGTACCAGGTACTGTCCTTTCTTTGGTGCATTACCATAGCTGCAAAATAATTCTGGTGCAGTGGCTCAGGGCTGTTGTCTTAGATTCTACACATTAACCTGTTTCTTTACTGTTGAGTACATTTTAAGTCCCTAAATCATGAGTTATTCTGTCTCCATAAAACCAGAGCAACACCATAGTGAATCATGTCTCATATGGGAACAAACCCCACCTTGCCATCACACATATATTAAAGCCCAGGGTGAGAAAGAATGACAGAGATGGCAGAAGCATCCAGGGAGGTACAAAGCAGAAGGACTGGAGACCCACAACATGATCCAGCTTCAGAGAGCTGTCTGACAGCTTTATCTGTCCACAAAGAAGATGACAGTTTCTTAAACAAGCATGCATGGTTAACTGGGCAGTCAAGGAAAATTTAGTCAGCATAATTAATGGAATTTAGGGTTCATTTATCCTTAGATAGACCAACTGCTCTGGGCTTTGGCAGGCCATATCCATTTGGATTCACAATTCACAAGCATCTGCTCTGCTCCTACCTGAAAGATTTAAACTGTAATGAAGGTTAAATGTTTTACACTTTCAGCAGTGATGACTTGAACCCCCTGATGCTAAAATGAGAATGGGAGTGGGAGACCTCTCTACTCTTCAATCTTCTTTGCTCTAAACTGTATTATATCTCATCATTTTCACAAGCTCTTGCCCAGCTTGTATTGTGAGTACAATACTTATTTACTCATAGAGCTGCAAGGAATAGGTTAGATATTCTCCTGGATAAATGCTTCTAGATGAAAAATAATTTAAATCTCTCTGACAAGAAGGGAAGAAAGATTATTTGTGGTTTTGCTGGCCAGGATGCAGCAATCTCTCCTGCTGCTGCAGAGAACGAAAAAGTAGAGATGGCTTGTCCTGTAAATTTTGTTTCCTACTTGTACTAAATTCAAACCCTTCTTGCAAAAAATGTGCACTGAAGTAATGAAATGAGAGGTTTAATAAATACAGTGTTCTAATGGAAATAGTATAGCAATGTTTAATTAATATCTGTAACGCTTCAGAGTCAACACAATTCCTTTTCCTTCCCTTGGCTGTGAGAAGATAGGAGTTTTTTACCATAACTTACTCCAGACTCCTATATCAGTAAACAGCAGCAGAGAAATGTATCTGCTGAAAGAAAGCTCAGCATTATGCAAAGAGTGATAAACTTCTCAGAAGGTGTTTACAAATGCATTCAGTGAAACAGAATTTTAATGAATTGTGCCACATAATCTTGCAGTTAATGAGCTGTAAAAGCCTTTGCCAATTATAGTGACTCAAAACTAACTCTTTTGGATTCCAGATCAATAATAGGACTACTTCTGCACATTTTTATTTTTTTAAAGGAAAATTAGGATCTAAGGAAAACAAAAGGTATGTTTGTCATATTAAGCATCTCAGAAACCTCCCTCATTATTATAACTGAGCTGTCTATATTCTTGTTATTTGTAATATCACCCTCAGCTGCATTAAAAGGAAAAAAACCTTCTGAGATCAAATGGCACCTGTATTGTAAAATGCCAGTGGCAAAACCCAGAAAGACTAATGATTTCAGTAATAAGTAGGGACTTTTTCCATGGGTTATATTAAATTCAACTACTGTGCATAACCCCTTAGAAAACAAAAATTATCCTTCTCTACCTTTGCTATCCACCCTAAGTGCTGTGATGTTAGAAAGTGGACAGCTTAAAATTCTCTGAAGACTGTTTCATCTTTTTCTGTCTTATTTTAAGTGAAGAGTCTGCAGACACTGCTTTTTTTTCAGGTAGGTCACTATTCCTGCCTAGGAACATGACATTTTAACATATCTGAACTGTCAGAGTTCCCAGGGACAATTCAATATTGTGCCCAAATAATTCCTGTGACTCTTTATCGAGCTAGTAAAACATTCCTTTAAAAAACAAAACTTTGGCTTATTATTTTAATGGCTTCAAAATCTAAGGGAGATGAGACCAGCATTTATCAACTAAAAATATGGCAGATAGTTTTATTGCCTCTGATCTCCAATTTATTATGTGACTTTTTCCCAGTATGATTCTACTTTTTTCTTCTCTAAAGATTTTTTTCTCCTACTCATGCCTCAGTGTGAAGGATCCATTAACAGAGGAACCACATAAAAAGTAATTCCAAGGAAAAGCCTTATAAAATGTGAAAAATTAAAGCTGTGCTCTGATCCCATTAAGAAAAGAAATTGCCTCGAGGCATCCACTAAATATGTGAAATCCATTTCTGCTGAAGGGCTTCAGAGTTTATTCCTCCCTTACAAATGCAATTTCACAGCCCAAGTTGAACGTTTAAACAAAGAGAAGTGGGATCTTTTCCCAGCTAGCGCCTCTTTTCCTTGATTGCTGCCAGGTCACCAAGTGCAAATTTACATCAGAATCTGAGATTAAATGAATCTCAGCCAAGAAGCTTTAAGGGCATTTCTGCTTGTGAAGACTGTAAACCTGGAAATATTCTCAGTATGAAGGGTTTACTGTTGTTATTATCAGTATTTATTTTGCTCAGCTTTACTAGAAAGCTGGAGAAGGCTGAAGGGCTGAACATCTCCTCTCCTTAAGTGGTTACTGTAAACTCCCTGGTGGCTCAGCTCCCTCTGACCCTCTGTTTTTGGTGCTGGAACTTCACACATTTCTTCAGCTCCACAACCAACACAAGACTAAGGGAGCAGAAAAAAGCAAAGAGTGAGCAGCCACCAAGGAGGATGTCTTGTCCCTACAGAGATCCCCCACCACCACATTCTCATTCCCCCTGTCCCATGGGAAGGTCCATCTGCCACCAGTTGGTGGGGAGCTTATCCCAGTTCAGAGGGTCTGTGAGGAGGCAGCAGTCAGTCCTTCAGCCTTGCTGCTGGAGAGAAGCTCTGCTTAGGCTCCTTGATTGAAACATCCTCAGGAGAAGCTTTTTCTCCAAAAGCCGAGAAGTCACAGGCTGGGGCTGCCGTCCTTGCCAGCACTGACCCAGGAGACTCAAAACAACATGGTAATGCACCTGCTGGCTTCAGAACATTACTCCACAAAACTCAGTGGGTCTTGGACCAGAAGAACAGGTGGGAAAATACAGTTTTCCCCTCTTCCACAATTGAGATTCTGCTGTTGGTTGAGGAAATGTTCTCTGCCCTCCCTTCAGTTGCAGTTTACTATCCAGCAGCTGAGGCTCATTCCCCTTGCCCAAAGCAGTGTTGTCAGCCCACCCACCCCTGCTCCCCTGAGACAACAGAGCAGGCTGGCAGAGCTGTTTCCCTCATTCTGCTCCATCCTACAGAATGAAAGATACCTTCAGTGCAGCAAAATACTTCAGTGGTGAGAACTAACAAGCTGTCTGAAAGTGCTCCAAAATTCCTAAGTGGGAATTTGACTGTACAAAATACTCAGAGAGGAAGAAGTGGGTTTTCCCTGTGAACTTTTCTTGCTTAGTCATAATTTCAAGATAACATCCGGAGAGGAGAAATAGCATTTCTGAAGGGTATTGGGGAAACTCTTCTAAAGTATGTAAAAAGCAAAATAACTGCAAGCCTGATGAAAATTCAGAAGGTTCCTAATCCAGCTAGGATATATGAAAGAGCCCTCTGCCCTCTAGCAAATTTATTATTGGTTGCTATTACTCCAGTGGAAATATATTGTAACATTTAAGCCCATTGGCACAAAGCCTGTCCTCCAGGAGTTCTTTGCCAGCCCCTCTGAGTTCATGGTAATGTAAACTGAGAAATTGTTCCAGGGCCTGGCTCATGGGTGCTGCCTCTTCCTATCCCGCTTCCAGTGCAAAACTCAACACTTCCTTTCACACTTTAAAGGAATTGGGGCAGGGGGAAGGGAAGCTTTTATAGCTGTAATAGTGATGTTTTTATGAAATGAATGGGTCAGTTCTGGAAATAAGTAAGATTCAAACTGTTAATGCTGTTCCAACAAATCAAAGCATTGAGTGTCAACACATCATCAGAATTATCCGTTCTCCTTTTAACTCCTTTGCAATATGTTTCTTGGCTAATATTGTCTCTCCTCGCAGCTTCTGAGTAGTTAATTATAATGTGGCTCTTTCTATAATATTTTTCAATTTTTTTCTTGCTGAAACTACTGGACCTTGTCTGACAGTCCTCTAGTTTCCAAATTTCACATGTGCTTCTTTGGCCTGAATATTTTATAAGGTACATGAAAATGAACAAATACCTACATTCTCAAACAGCCTGCTGAGCATTTGCTTTTCTGTCAAGCTGTTTCTCAGTCCCTTCATTGTCCCATTTTACAGAAAATGCCAGTAATTTTTATGCATGTATTCTATTATAAGAAAAAAAATTAGCCCGTATTTATATCACCATTACTGACTGTTTGATCCATTTTTTAGCAAGATGAGTAAATACACACATTTATGGTTTTGTATAAAGTTACTTCTATGCCAATAGTGGAGGAACATTTTAATTAAGCCAAAGTAAAATATATCTGGGAGACAACCACATTTTGACATCAGTTACAGATGAGCAATCCTATCAAAGGATATTGAATTCCACTGATGCTACAGAGCAAAGGTTCTTCCCCTGTAATTACACTTTAGAAATTATGTTTGTTGAAAAATCTAAACTGAGAGCAGGCACAACACCTGAAACTTTAGTTCAGCTTCAGTAGGAGACCTGAATGCTCTAGTGTTTAAGGTAGTAACCTAGGACTTGAAACTTCCAGCCTAAAGTCTTTATTTCCTCATGGGTTTCTGCTGTGTGATCTTCAATGAATCATTTAATACCAGTCTCTTTGAGGTGTTGCAGAATTTAACACCTGCTGTTTTCAGGGGAAGTTATGATCTGAAAGACCTGAGACATTGTCTCTCCATGCCTCAGTTGCCCTGCTGTGAAACAGAAGAGTTGCAAGGGTAAGAGCCTTATCTGCTCTGGTATTACAGTCATGAAAGCTGATACACATTGCATTTAAATTCTGCTCTCATTTTACTGAAGTGCATTTAATATGAAGCATTTAATACTTGGTAGAGCTTCTTAGGACTTTGATAATTTCTGAAATACTATTTCTTTAATGAAACCTTAATTAGAATAGCAAAATACCTTACCAAATAGAATAACTTCTCTCTTCTGCTGTGAAGACTAGCATGCTTTAGATGAACTTTCACTTGTAGCCCTTTACCTGGAAAAATTTTCTGAAAGTGTAGGGTAGTAATGGTTGCTCTTCTTCATGGTTTTATGTATTCCTTTTCCAAAATCCTTCTCTCTTCACTCACCAAACTTTTATCTCTTATGCTTTTTATATCCATAGCATTGTGTCTTTTTTTACATCTTTGCCTCCCCTTTTCCCACCACCCAACTCTCTTTGGGTGTTAGATATGGTCACAGATATAGAATTTGGACTAGAATAGATGGTACAACTTCTGCAAACAAATGAAGCTGGCTAAGGCTTTTGCTGGTAGCCTGAAGAAAATCCCACATATGGAATTTTCAGTAATTTTTAAGACAGAATGGAACAAAAAAGCACTGGAGCAGTCTCTTTTGCATAATCAGATCAGCCTCCTCTCTTTCATAACTGCTCTTGCTGTGCTGTCATCCCGAGCCTCACCCCCACTGCCTGCCCTTCACCTCCTTGTTGATCTTCTCTCGCTTTCCACCACAAATCCTCTCCTTTATGTGAGCATCACTCTCTCATGGCCTTTCCCAGGCAACATTATGCACAGTGGACTCCTGCTGTCATCCCTTCCTACTCAGTAAAATCACCCCACTCTCCTCTTGGCAGCCTTCATTGTCAGGTTTAGTTGCCTTGCCAATAAAGCAAGACATCTCCAAAGTGAATCCTTCCTGGCAGCACTCCCTTTAAGGATAATAATTAGGAGACTGCACTTCAGAGGCAAAATCAGTGAAATTAAAGGAGCAGAGCTTTGGCCAGCCTGCTGTACAAGGGAATGCTGCTGTGCTTCCATCTCATGGAAAACAAACTTGGAATAGCTCCTCTTCTGCACAGCTCATGTTCTCACAGTAGCCAGGTCTTAAATTCATAATAACAATTAACAATAACAATATCAAATTATTAATAACAACATAGTCATAGAAATAAAGCAACCATGTATAGAGGTAGAATTGATAACATAAAGCCACTATTGTAACAATGGACTGGATGGGTTTCCTTGACCCACAACATTGACACAAGGCAGGAACAAGGCTGAGTTGTGACTACCCTCAGTTCAATACTCCTTCTTCACTCCGTCCCTGACCTCAGGACAGTTAGTGTTTAACTCTGATGAGAAAGTCCCTTGGACACTCTTTAATTTTTTTTTTTTTAAGAAAATCCCCCAAATATGTATTTCAGATGCTACCACAACAAACATTTCTCAGCACAGGGTCAGCAATGTTACTGGCACCTGCTAGAAAATTTTAGTTTCATTTGTAAGAGATAAGGAACTTCTTAAACTGGAAGCGAACTTGCTCACACAAAAATAGACTTACATGAGTAACATATTTATATTATTTGCAGAGTCATCTTCTGGAGCGAATTCAAGCATTTAAAAGGAAAAAAGCTCACAATGGTAATCCTTCAGAACTGGTGCAGCACAAAAGGAAGAACATTTTATCCCTCTGTGCTAGGAAGCCACATACCCAAGGGGACCTACTTCAACTAAGCTTTAATTGGTGAAATCCTGGGAGAAACATTTGCAACTGCAGGCACTGTTTGCCGAGAAGATGGCTGATTTGCATAGGCGCGTTGATTAAGCACTTTGTAAATGACATTAATTAGTTATTTTACTATTTAAATTACCTTTAATTATTCTTGCATTTGACTTTGCACAGGGTGCATCATCCTATTTGTTTGTACCAGAAAACATCCATCAGTTGAATAGACACAAAAATAAAGAAAGAAAAGCAGGACATTTCTCTTTCACTTTCATCTTGTCTTCTCTAGCCTATAGCTTAAGAACCTCTTTTCCTCATTTTCTTTCAGAACTCCAAATGCTACTTGTCCCAGTATTACCAGGTTTATAATGATTATTACTCTTTATGACATAGAAATTGTTCCAGCCTCAGTAATCTTTCTGATGCCTTTAAATAAACCTCCTAAATTTCATAGTTTCACTGTTTGAACACTTTTCTCCAGTTTAGAGGGGAAAAAATAAAAGACAGCAACATCCAATAATTTCACTGCAACACTCAGCAAAAAAATAATGCCAGGTCTCTGAAATGCCAAGGCTTAATAATCATGCTATGCCTATCACTCTGAAGCTGGATTTACTAGGTATGTCTAGATGCTACTGTGCTCCAGTAACAATAGATTTCCAAATACAAAAGTCATAAAGATTTTTATTGCACTACAATATATATTTAATATAACAATACATATTTAGCAATACATATTTAAGTGTATGCAGAAACTAGAGGTAAAGAATGACTCTCAAGCTATGTTGCTGCCATATTAAGGTCAGTATAAGTTCTCTAAACTTAATTATTTTTTTTATCATCATTATTCTTTATTTAAAACTCATATTTGACACTGTGTCACTTTGAAACTCACGGTCATGCACTCAGCTTAATCAACTATATTTCAGTCCTTCTCTTGTTTGCCTAATTCCAGCATTAAAATTCCTTTGTCTTCTGGTTCTTCCTTCCTTAGGAGACAATTATAACCTCCTCAACACCTTTCTGTAAATACCATGCTTCACTGTCTTCTTGCCCTGCACCATATTTGGCATGATCATATCTTCTAAAACAAACTAAACTACCATTCTGTGTCACATTTATCAGACAGATTAGAACAACCTAGCTGTCATTCAGACAGTGTTTGTATAGCTCTTTATCCAATGCCTCTATCTACATGTGACCTGAATGAAAGTATGTCTCGTGGATACTTTTTTCACTGGGATTTTGAAACTAATCAAAGCCACTTAATTGAAATGAATGAAGACAACGTGTTAATTCATCCATATTTTATCAGAAAAATTAACTGCACATGGAATTAATTTATGGCACTTTGTTTACATTTAACTATAAATGAATATGAAAAATGAGTGACATGTTAGAGAAACATGGAGATTAAAAAAACCTGTATGGGAAAATATAATTGCCTGCCAAGAATCTATTTGTGCAATTTCAGCATCAGATAATAATCTGATTATTCTCAGAACACAGGAAGAGTTCTGAACACATTTCATTCTATGTCGTTAACAAAATCATAATTTTTTTTTGCCTGTGTATGCATTCTTTAACATCTTTATGATTTTCACAAAGTTTCAAAGTATCTTAATTTGGAAGTGTTTTCTGATGACTGTGGTTGGATTCAATTTCACCACCCCCACGTGGTTGGAGGGTGAAGATGTTGGGATTTTTTAACTTCGTGGAAAATGCCAAAGAACTGACTATAAAATGGTAAGAAAGGCAATGGCTGTTCCTTCAGATTCCCATTTAACAGCTGCAGCAGACAGGAGAAACAGAAAGAGGCTGAAAGCTTCAAGACCAGAGGGCAAGCTGGTGAAAAATTTAATTCTCCTCTGTCTAGACTCTCTAAATCCCAATCCATGGCCTCCTAATTCTTGTTATTTAGTATAAGGTTGAAAAGAACAGTTTTCATGCTGGAAATGCCTCCAGGCACCATCACAAACTGAAACAGTTCCCACCTCACTCTGCCCTGCCCAGTGTTCAGCTGCTGGTAGCTTTTGCCCATTGTTCCAAGGCAGCAGTTCATGTTTCCTCATTTTCACTAATTCTGCTTTTTCTCAAGGTAGATTTCTGTAATATTCTGGTGAGTATCAACTGGAATGAGTAAGTGACGACCAGGGGGCATGGGGGAAAGAAAAAGAAAGCAAGGAAGAGAGAAATCTTGCATGAGCACAGCAGAGTTTAATTGCTTTCAGGGTAAAATCTCCTGTTGCCATAATCTCTTGCTAAATTACTTTATAATACAGAATCTCTTCCAATTACAGAAGTCTGCATTCTGTGCTTTGTTGGTAAAATTGATTATAAAAAATAAGTTGGAGTCCTGTTCCTTGTCACCATCCCTGAAAGCATTCACACTTTGAGGGCGTTGGGATGTGCTTGGCAGAGCCAGCTACCTGCCAGTGTTCTCAGCAGATTTTAACAGAGAATACTGAACACAGAACAGCAAGCTTGATCCTTTGACTATGAAAAAGAGATAACAAATTAAATCTTTTGGAGATAAATTTTGTGTTGTTTTGGTCAGGAAAAGAGTTTAAAGCTGAGTTGAGTTTAATCAGCCTTGCAAAAACAAAGTCTATGGTACGTGAATATATTTCCTACCACCTAATTTATGGTGGATTATTCTAAGAGTTACACAAATGCATTGTGGCATTCTCAGAATATGAAGCCTAGAGACTGAAGCATAGGGTTATGAATTCATTTTGAAAATCACAAAATGGATGAAAGTTTGGTGCTCTCCATAAATAGATTTAAATGTGGAAAGCCAAAGGTGTCAAAAAAGCCAAACAATGCAAATTAACTTCACTAAAATCCTAATCCCAGACAGAACAAGGAAAACGTCTCATGGCACCTGGTGTATTTGGCAGCAGCCATAAGTGCTGGAAATCTCCATCTGCATGAAAAGGAGACACCTGTTTGTACCCCCAGAGCTTCCTACCCCAACACCAGTGAGGACTCAGCTTTTGTTCATCACCCTGCTGCTCCCCCAGACTTTCTGCCAGGGATGTGCTCGCTGGTGCTGAACTGAGGGATGTCTTCCTTCCAGCTTTGCCACTAGATGGCTGCTGATTTGAAAACAGTAGATGTTTTGTCTCCTGCCTCAGTTTCTTTGACTCTGATGAGAAGGTAGTAAGGTTAATTTCCTTAATTGCTAATTTCATTCTTATTTGCCCAGAAATTTTCAGGCAATAAGCAGTGTTTGAGTTCAGTGCTATTATTTCTAGACTGAATTCATGAAGGCAGCTATGCTGTGCATCATCTTATCCACTGTTTCACCATCTACAGCAGGTATAGAGCTAACCAACATAACTTTAATGTTCTCTTTATAAAGAACCCGTTATTGACCCAGAGTATTATTAGATGTTGTTAACATCTAACAAATCAGTTTAAGATAGGTGAAAAATTACACTTTATTGCAATTAATTTCAAACATATTTGAAACATTCATTGCTGGAAAAGAATTTATCTTAATTTTTAGTTTGTTTTGTTTAACTTCTGAAGCATAAGCAGTGTCTAAATCTAATTTGCTTTTAAGCACTTTGTGCAACAAAAAGCTAAGAATGTGTTTAAATATTTTCCTGAAATGCAGCAGCATTGTTTCCTCAAGATCTACATGTAAACTCATTCTTTCTACAAGACTGAGATTTTTTTTTTAATTTCATGTATCTAAAACATCATTTTAAACTATAACTCTTACCAGATAATATGAATACTTTTTCCTCTTTCTTGCAAAGTGAGTTTGCTGCAGCATCTGCATAAAGCAAATGACAAGCTTGAGTCTAAGCTACTAAGAGTAGCTAATTCCATTTAATATTAATAATTAGTCAGAGGTGACTTGGACAATATGACAAAATAAAAGCTGCACTCAAAGAAATCCCAGTCCTTCTAATTTCAAGACTTTGATAGAGTCTTTGCTCTTGAAGGCTCAAATAAATAAATAAATAAATAAACGAGGCCAAGGAATTAATTTGAAATATTAATTAAAATGCAAATTAAATCCAGATTGCATGGGCTTTAAAAACTGTTCTCTGAAGTTTCCATGAATATAAAGCATGTGACAACCTACTGTTTTAAATGAGATCTACATAAACATACATTGTTGAAAAACTGCTTGGCTTGAAAATAACCTTACCAACACCACGAACTGCAAATAACGAGAGAAAATCTTCAGCAGCAGCAGCAGCAGCAGCTCTCGTTACTGCCAGCGCCGTTTGTGAGGTTTTGCAGCATGGTGTGATGTGCCCTGGCCACCGGCACTCCTGCCCATCTGTGTTGGTGGATGGCCAGCTCTGGTGGGATGCCGTGTGCCAGCTCCGGCAGGATGCCGTGTGCCAGCCCCGGGAGCGCTGGTGCGGAGCCGCTGCCAGCCAGGGAGGCAGGACAGCCACCCCTGGCACTGCCACCCCTGGCACTGCCACCCCTGGCACTGCCACCCGCCATGCGCAGCCAGCCCAGCCACGCCAGGCCCCACACACTCCTTCCCACTTGGGGTAAATGAAAGCAGAAAATAGCCAATTCTTCCCTCCATCAGTGCAAAGATGTTCCATATGAGGTGCTCCCCTCCCAAGCTGGCCAGCCCTGCTCACAGCACAACCTGGCTCTAAAAAGTGCCTTTTTCTGTGAAGTCTCTCCTTGATTGAGTGCTGCAGATTAATTGCTGAGAGACAAAGACAGATTAAATAAGGGCACCATCTTAAGTAGGGACTTTCCCAGGCATCTGGAAATCCTCTCTCCCAACACTAATGTAAAACAGTGCTGTTGATAGATTACAATTTCTGTTTAATTGGTTTTCATCCCACTCCAAAAATGAACTCTTGAGTCTATTGGGAAAGGGTTTGGTTTAATTCTGACCAATAGAGTTTTTATAGTTTGCCTGGCCATTACTTCTGTCCCTCTTCCAAGCAATAGAACCTGGTTAACCAGCACCGGGAGCAGGATGTGGGATGGCCCAGGCTCTGCTGAAATGGGCTATGGCCAAATCACAACCAGCTTGTTATGAGGAAGATAAATGATGCTCAGGACACAATGTAAACAAGCAATCCAAGTCTCTCCCCACAACCTTGGGAACACCAGACTTTCTGGAAGAAGCTTATACACCATGAACATTATGAAAGAGTCCATAAGGAAGGGAAAGATTCTGCCTTAAGAGCTCCAGTGAATGAAGAACCCATGGTGAATAATGCAGAGGGCCACATGCTGAATGACAAAGCTAAGAAGAAACATCAAACATCAAACATCAAACATGAATGTCCTCTGAGGCTTATCCATCCTGCTTGCCAAACAGACAGGTGCTCAGAGAAACAAAACAAGACAGAAGAGTCTATCAAACTGCAAAAGCTCTAGGAGCTGAGTTCAGGCTACAAAATTGCCCTGCTCAGGTATTTCCTAGTCTGTAGATGCAGGACTTGATTGTGAAAAAATATTCATGTGAGTTTGAGGTGTGGCAGACAATGGATGAAATTTATACTGCCCCACTAGGGAGAGCTTCTAGGAATACAGGCATAACACAATTTAGTTTCTGTACCTGGAAGAGTTGATCTCCCAGCATTTTGTCAGCCACTGAAACCATTGATGTCCTTGGCCATTTATCTGTAACTGTAAGCTCTAGCAAGACTAATTAATGCTGCTTAAAGATCTGCCTCAGTGGGAAACACCATCTAGATGTGATGCCCTTGTCTTCAATTTCTGAGCAGACTTGGTTAAAAGAGAGTCAGGTATCTTGGCACAGAAGTGCCCTTTGTTTTCAGAGCTCTCAGACTTTAAAGTATTTTTTCACTTAATTGAAAATAAAATTTCCCCGGAGTGCTGAAGTCTGCTTTTAATGCATGTGCACAGCTCTAATTAATGTTAATTATTTGCATTCACCAAGGGGAGAAGTGTATTACTTCAGGTGCCTACTTGGAATTGTTACTTTAGCCCTTCATGTGACTCCAAGTGATGTACTCAAATGGAAAGATGCAGCTGCCTGGAGAACCGAGTGTCTGGTGCCTGAGGACAATCCAGATTGAGTGTAGGACAGGATGTGCTGCACCACAAATAGCACAGCCAGGCTTCCTGCACCACACAAAGTCTGACTCACAGAGCTTGCACACACAGGAGATCACTGTAAGTTCATTTTCCCTCTCCCCATTTGGGCAGGGGACCCTTTTCATGAGGCTTACATGGTGTCCAGCCAAACGGGCAGTGAGCCTTGGTGCCACACTGCCTCAGCACCACCAGTAACCAAGCACTGCTCAGGCTGGGAACACACAAGAGATCAAAACAAAGCCCAGATCTCTGGAGATCTGAGCTGCCCAAGCTTTATCTACTCAGCTACACTTCATTCTGTGGCAGGGCTGAAGTCCCCAGGGGGTGTCTCTTACAGAGCACCACTGAAATAATGCAGCAGAACAGATTTGTTCTTGCCCAGGAATCTGGTCCATACATTTTAGTTGTAAATAAACTGCAAAACCTGGACATCTTCCATGCTCTTCCCCACACATGCAAGTTCATCCAAACTCATCAACCTTGCCAGCATCTTTCTAGATGGTTACCCTTTAACTGGGGCTTTATTGGATAACTGTAACCCAATTTGCTGCAGCTGCATGACCCTGGCTCCTGTTTTGGAAGAGAGCAAGCTGGAGGAAGAAGTGCCAAGTGGGAGCCCACCTGCCAGGCAGCCAGTGCAGCTAGAAAGGACCAGTCTGAATGTGCACAATCTGGCAGGTGGCAAAGATGTGCTGTTTATTTTTCCTAATGACAAAATTAGCACATTGATAATAATCAAACAGAGCTGTGTGCAATGGGAGGTTATTTAATTAACAGACGTTCTTTTCCAGGTATGAGCAGTTCTCAGGCACAGTGCTCACCATGCAAGCTGTCACTCACGTCCCTGGAAAGCTCATGTGCAAACTGCCTTCAGCTTCCTTTGTCTAGGCTTGCTCTGGAGAGGAGGTGGATCCTACTTGCCTTTTTTATTCACGTATTCTCTTTCTGCACAGTGTTATGTTTTTGCTCACAACCAAGATCATGGATCACATCTAATAGAATAGCCCAATGGAAAAGTCTTTGTTCCAATATGTCCGCAAAGGAGTTGGGAATGCTGCCTCCGGCTACTTTTAACTACAGTACATCCTCACATTTCACTTAACTGCCTGATCAAAATTGGGGGTTTTTCTTATTAAATTACCTGTGGCTTTAATATTTAATAGATAGAAGTAGTCCTTGACTACCTTTATGTACTGCAGCAGCTTCACAGGCAGGATCATGACACTTGTTGCATCCAGCAGCAGAAGTCGATAGTGGTGATACAAATGTTCTCCTCTGGGTTTGTTACACATAGAAGGAGTTGATGCAGCTGCTCAGAACAGCATCAGCCCACCTGTGCCACCTGTGTAAGAGGGAAGCTGGCCAGCAGATGTGTAACAGGAGAGATTTTTCTGTAGTATGCTGTCCTTCAGAAAGAGGGCAGGTGAGGAAGAACAGCAGTGGACACTTTATACAAAACTCAGTTCAAAGAGTAGCCGATGTTTTCAATTTGCCCCTGCTAAAGGGACATCATGACACTGAAATTTCTTACAATGGACTTGTAAATTCCTAACTCCAACAGCTTTCCATTTCAAAAAAATACTAGGAGAAGTGCATTCAAGGTATAGAACTTGGGTTTGCTTTTACTTATTAGTGATTTGCTCTAGAGAAATTCTAACTTGAAACTTGCCAGCTTGCTGACAGCTTTTCTAACAGTCAAGGTTATTCAAATGTTTTTACTCATTATTTGATGGAGATAAAGTCCAGGTGTGGATTAAAAACTTGTATATTTCTTCAAATATTATGGCTGGTTGGATATAAAGTTTTATATTTCCTTTGCTTCAACTTTGAATTTTACTCATTCTGTTTTGTTCTGGGTTTTTTATTATTTTTATCAGCACTAAAACCTATTCTAGGCAAGTCCAGATAGCAATAACCAGCTGTCAAGAGTTTGCAGGGTAGTCAGTACCATGAAACCAGTGACAAGGTAGCATTTTAACGGGGCAGTTAATGTAGTGAGGGCAGCTATGTAACTAGGCTTGAATTTCTCTAGCTAGTTTGGCTAATTTGGGGTTAGTGAAGACAGAAGCAGATTTAAGAGAAGAAATTAAATGGATAAGGCCATATATCAGCTCAGGAAGGGAATGTTCCTCTCAGGGGCTCTAGGGGTGTTTAAGGAGCCTTGTGGGATTGTAGGAAGCCTAGCACGGCAGTCGTGCTTGAGATGGGAGCACCTCATCAGATAACAGAGTCAGAAATGTGTGAATCAGTGGTGCAGAGTCCCTGAGCACCTTCATGAGGCTGGGACAGAGGCTGTCAATGAGATGAGATGAGTCAGGAGAAGTGTGACAGAAAGGCGGAGGAGGATGTGAATAGATTAACATCCCAACCAAGAATTGCATATTCATCATTGTACCTATTCATTAAATGGATCAAAGAGCTGCAGGTAAAAGGCCAGAAAAGAAAGGATTAAAGTTATCCAGGTGCATGTGACAAGACTGCACTGGAAAACTGCAAAGTGGGATTTTATAAAGTGTGGGTAGGAGCTAAAAAGGTAGGATCAAAGCTGAAAACTATTGTCATGTAGAGCCAAAGAAACTTGGAAGACAGAGTTTATGATAACAAAAAAGAGAAGGGTGCTGAAGTCCAAAAACAAATTGAATTTGGCCAGGAGGAGACAAGACACAGGACAAACATGGGATTAAATCGATAGCAGGAATCAGGAGCAGGTTGTGTGGCTGAAGAAAAGGGAAACATGGGGTGAAATAGTTCTCAAAATGATCAGAGAATTCCCTTTTTAAAAGGGGCTAAATAAAAGGAAGAGGGATGTTAAGGATGGAGTCAATAATAGTGAACACAAGGCATCCATGGAGATAAAAACATCTAAAAATTATCATGTAATCAGTGATGTTGGCAGAGTAAGTACCAAAGTAATAAAACTACTCTCTGCTGCATTTGGAGGTGGAGAAAATATTGCTGAGGCTGGAGAGAGTTTCTGTCTCTCTCTCATGCGTTTTCTTTCATTTGTGTTTTCCTAAAATACATGCAATGGGTAATAAGTCCATTATCAACAATCAAGCTTGGGGCAAAGCAATACGGAAAAAGAAGGAAAGAAGAGAGATCCAGAACTGTGTATTCAACCAATTTTGTTGTTACATTTGTCGTGGAAGAAACTCTGTATGAAAAGTTTGGAATTAACACACGCACATATACATGTATATAACTTTCAATTCAAAGCACTGAAAATAGTAAATGCTCCTAGAGATGGATATCATGGGTTTTGTTTAAGGCATAATCTCTATTTCTTTTGAGTTTATGGAGCAAGAAGAACTGTTGAAATTGAGTGAAAGCTGCAGACAAAGTCTTTAATCAATCTCCAAAGCTGTTTATTGCAAGCATAGTATAAAGCAATAGAGATTAATGTGGGTTTCCATAAATCACAGCAAAAAGGCATCTTCTCTTTCACTGCCAGAGGTATAAATATCTTCCCTTTTTTCTCAGATTTAACTGTAGCATGCTGACTGCAGAGGTTCTTGAGGGGAAAAGAACACAAGCACAGTGTCACGTGCTTCTAAAACAAGTAAATTCAAAAACAACGTATATGTTTCTTTATAGAACTGGAAACTGCTGGAAGTTTTAGGCACCTAATTCCTACTGAGCACCTTGAAACTGTCAAGCCATCTACAGAAGAGTACTGCCAATTAACTGCAGCTACCACTGGGACAGGAACCAGACTGACAACAAACAGCAAATTGTCTTTCCAGGGCACATCCCATAGATTCCAGGCATTGAATCCAACAGATATGTCACCTTTTCCTTTGTGAAAGTAGTGGGTGGGCATTTCTTATTACTACCTCTATTTTTTAATTTTGTTTTATTCTTTTTGTTTGTTTGAGTTTTTTTTTTATTTTTGGGGGGTTTTGGGTAAAAGGGGGAAAAAATAGAGTGACAAAAGAAATTATAAAAAATTCCATGAGAATATTCAAAAAATATCTCTATCCATGTGGCTTCAAGCCTATTTCATGTTCAATTATGGCCTTGTACCACAAGAAATGGATTTAGAGCAGAGAGAGCAGAAAGCCCTGGGACAGATCATGTTGCAAAAATAAAATGCAAAATGGAAAGTTATTGCCATATAAGAGAGTGAACAGAGGAGCTGTGCTTTCCTACCACTCCTGCCAGTGCCACTCTCCCATCAATAGCTGTTGCTTGGGCACTTCTACCAATACCTCACAAGAAAACATCACTAGCTGCCCTTTTATTCCTGTCCTGACCTTATGAGCTGCAATGCATCTTATGCAGCCCCACAAACCATGTGCCCAGAGAGAAATCCTGCCTTTTAATGAGGTGGCCAAACCTTCTTGCAATAAGTGTGGAGAGAGATGGTCCCTCCTCCAGGAGGAAAGTCGCAGTATTTAAGCAAGGTTATTCCTCTGGAAAACTCTCTGAAGGAATCTTCCCATATAGAGTGATTGTAACAGGGGGTTGATAGAAATTATCCTCTTGGGGTAGGCATTTAAATTTTCTGGGGCACTTCAGTATATTGTGACTGCAGAGCAGCAGGCAAAGAGTTGGATCTTAAGGAAGATGAAAGTAGAAGTTCATTCATCTAGAAAGAAGGCACCAGTGTCAGTCAAAATGCTGCATTGTAGCAGACACAAGTGAGCCTTCAGAGAAATGTTATCTCCCTGAGGTCTCTTAATACCGGCTGGAGCTTTGCAGAAGACCATGGTAGGCTGCGACATCACACAAAATGCTGAACCCTTGGCAAAACTTTCAGAAAATGCACTATTATACCAAAACCTGACTCAAAAGATTATTTTTTTAAAAATACAAACTTCTCTTTTGCTGAAAATAAAGTTGTGCATTGGCTGAGTGAAAAAAATTTTTGTATGGTCATCTCATTTTTTGAGCTCAAAGGCAGAATAGTGACATAAGATTCAGTCATTGAATTTGGAGGAGGTTCCTACAAAACCCCACTGATATTTCTGAATAATTTTTTCTGTTATCATTCTTGTTAAAGAGATATGCTTGAATGGAATTTTCCTTTGGGATTCAGCACCATATGTTGAAAATGTTACATGGACTAAAATCCAGTTAAAGAACAACTTAAAGCTATGGTAAATGTTTTACTGAGTACCATATCAAACTGCAAAGCAATGTTAGAGTCACTATAATATCCAAACTGAACTCAAAGATTTTTGTCTCTGACTTTTGATAAAAACTTTCAAGGAAAGAACATTTTTAATTCCAGAAGCATTTAATAACGCCAAGATACTTGCTCTGTTTTAGTTAATTAAACATAAGGAACATGGAAGTGAATAAAAGTTCATTAAATAGGTACAGGCTGATGGTGAATTGGAATACTAATTGAGATTTTATGTGCAACAAAAGAGATACAAATGGAAATGCACTGTTATTCTAGTGAATGCCTCACATAAAAGGCCCCAATGGAGCAGAGAATGCATGAAGAAAATTGGATTGTAAAATCTCTGAGATAAAGATCAGTTCTATGAAACATGATGCCCCATTGCTTGCTTTTCTATTTTGAGAAGATTCTTTTAATAATGCCAGCAAATGATGCAGTGGCTGCTGTAGGTGCGTTTGAAAGGTTCACAGCCGCACTCAGAAATGAGGCAGTTAGACTCAGGGCTTAAAGTACAGAGGGGGATATGATGGGACCTTCATTTATTTAATGGAATATCCCTGGCTTAAAGAGCATGAAAACCTTCGATTAGAAAGAGTCACATATCCTGACGTTGTTCTTTAAACTCTTGAAGTGTGGTGGCTATTTGGCTTGGAAAACCTTTCCCCAGCTGAATTTCTAGCATAACCCTGAAATGCATGTGAACTGTTCAAACTCAGAGGAGAAGAAACGGGGGTGGGCTGAAAAGAGTACTCAAAAAGTTGTTTCTGAAGCCTGGAGAACACAGCTGAACCATGTGAGAAACCATGGAGAACACTGAACCATGTGCTTCTCCCTGGATTTCCCCCTCTGGTAGCCACACCTGGCCATGTGTTGGAGGAGATGCCTTCCATCTCCAAGTCAGATTCTGAGGTGCTCCTTGGGACAGCTTCTGACTTTTCACTGTTAGTGGCAGTGGTACCAACAGACTTTCTTGGAACACCAGAAAGAAACTCTGGATGCAGCATTCCCCACACCTTTTGGAACCCAGCTTATCTAAAGCTCTGACAGCTGGTAAAGAAAATCATGGAATGGCAATAGGAAGTACTAAGAATCTACATGGAGAAGGGCTGGATTTCAGGGCATTTTTCTCTGCCTGAAATAAATGTTCATTGTAGGGCAAATAATCACTTAAAAATGTACTTTATTTTAATTATGTGTTGAGCCAGAGCTACTCATATATTAACCTCCATATAGAATACTCCAAATATTATTATGTGGTCACATCAGATGCAATTTGAGCTGCTCCCAGAGTTCACAACAAGATATTGAATCTGGACTTATGTCCTCTGTGTCCAGACAGCACAGTCTCTATGCATGTAAATTGCCATTAAAAAGCCCATTGATCTATTTGAGTTTTTCAGCTGTTTTGTAAGATGATTCTGACTGCACAGAGACTTCTCCAGACAGCCTAATTCCATCTACATCCCTGTGTCTTCAGTGGTGTCTAGCCAGGAGGAATCATTAGGCACAGGGACTCTAGTGGGATTTCAGATGTTAGGAAATTTTTATAAAAATAGGGAGGCACTGCCCTGGGGTGGATTCCCCAGGGAAGGGCAGGGAATGCTCATTATTGAAGGTGTGAGAGGCAGCTGGCAGGAACACCATCAGTACACATCCTGACATTGGGAGAAGGAGGAACTACGTGGTCTTTGATCTGCCTTCCAGCAATATGTGGTGATTGTTGTACAATCATGGTGGTTTCTGTCAAAATAGCTTCAGGGTACCTCACAATATAGAAAAAAATTAAATTCAGATGTAAACATGAATCCCATCAATTCCAGTTTAAAGTACATGTAGATTTGACATTCCTGTTATAAAAATGCAATAGACCTAAAAATAGTATGCCTGACTATTTAGGGGACTTTATAGATTATTCTTAGACTTTCATGTCATATAGGAAGAGCAAATAAAAATTCAACTGGTGTTCAGCCAAGCATTCAAAATTAAAAAACACCCATTTTGTGGACCACGTTTCAACCATCAACCAGCACAAATGGAATATAGGGAGACTGCCATGATCTCAGATAAGGCAAGACACATGAGATCACCCTTGCCACTTGTGAACACAAACCTGAACCAGGATGCGCCCTGAATCAGGAATTTCTCACTGAAACCAAAATTGCTCCCAGTCTTCTGCCTGTGCTAGTCACAGACGACAGGCTCAAGAGCAATCCAAACAAAACGCAGACATTTTCAAGTCTCAGTAATTTGTTTATCTACAAATAATAAACTCATGTGTTTGGCTTTTGCCTTGTTCTCTCGAGTAATTCCAGTTTAACACAGTGCCTTGATCTTTCCATCTCCTCTAGGTAGTGACACTCGAATGAAATTCATTTACCTGTAGTGACAATCTGCAGAGGAGAAAAGAGAGAAAGAAATTAAATATGAGAACATCCTGGCATTGTTAATTTCCACTACTTGGTAAAAGCTAAACACTACAGACACAGCCTCAATTGAGCTGTGAAGGTTATCTGATTTCTTCACGTTCTGCTGATGATTTACCATCTGCTGTCCTGAGAACAATGTTAAAGGGACTATTCACACTACTAAAATGCCCCCTGGTAGAACATGTGTTTCTTCAGTATTGCTCTTTCCCTCCATGTCCTCTTCCTCACACGTCTAAGTTAATGTTCTTCCATCTACTTTGATAATCATGATATCTATTTAATCATATTTAGTTTCACCTCTCCAGCATTCATATAACCTCTGGCTGTGATCTTATCAGCTCCCTGGGGAAAGTATTCCTGTAACTGCCTATGGAGGAGATCTCTCCTCTCTTCTCTGAAGAAGCCAGTCACTGTTAGAAACAGAGCACAGGATTAGGTGGACCACTGCTTTGATCCAGCAGGCAAATCTCTCTTGAAGCAAATGAAGCTTTGGGCAGTGATTAAATGAGGCACTGCTAGAGAAAACCCAGAGTGTTGCAGGAAGCCTTATTTGATACAGAATAGCTTTCCTTCTGAACCAGCAATGCTCAAGCAAATTCACATTATTTTCCTGCTTCAAAAGCTATGCAGCTACAAGAAGAACAGAAAGACTCTCATATCCTTGCCAACACAGACATGCTACTTCACTGTATTGCTATGTCCAAGATAAGGCTTTCAGTGTATTTGAGGTTTAATGCCCCAAATGTGGTGTGCTGCTGCAAAGCCTGATGCTCTCTTTGCCATTATCATCCTTTTTCCCTGGTTATTCGCTATTTTCTCCAGCTGCTTTTAAATGGAAAGTTTTCATTATCACCCCAAAAGGTGGTCATCTGAGCAAGACTCACCCATGGCTCTGGAGCTGAAACTGTCTCTCCATTCCCAATCCTCTCACGTAGCACTGATTGCAGTCAATGCTCCTTTGCCTCAGCAGAGAGGTTTGTACATCTCCATCCTGCCCCTTGCCTGCTGTTCCTGCTTCTCCAGGCACACAGGCTTAGCTCAGCTTCATGCAGATCTCTCTGCTCAGCTAGTCTGAAGTTTAGGTGAGATCCCTCTAAGCATGGCTTTTTTAGAAGGCAAGGCCATGCAAAAACAGCAGCACCCAAGAAAATTTCAGAATAAACAATTAAAAGCTGCAGCTATCAGTTCAAGAGTTTTGACTTACACATAAAGTCTTTTAACGGTTTCTGCTGTGGCAGGATCAAGTTCTTAAAGTGCATAAATGAATACACTCTCAAAACAAGTATAACATTATCCTTTATTTTCATTGAGGTAGAAATAAGGCAAAAGGAAGGGAAAAAAGGGGTTTCAGCAGTCATTTTTACCCATGGAGGATGAGAAGGTTGATATGAGTAATTAACTCACATTTCACCCAGATTAGCAAAACAATGGATTGTTTCTCTTCATTTACACATTCTTTGCCCTGAGTTTCTGCGGAATCTTTGCAAATATCCTTCTGTAGCTCCATCCTGAGACAGGCCCTGCACAGGGAGCTGTCCACATCACAGTCTTTAGGAAGTGTGGGGTTTTCCTGAACTGCTGCAGACAGCAGCACAGCAAAATTCAGTTTGAAAAGGCTCGAGAGGTTTGCAGTTAATTACTGGTTCCAGGATTTTCAGAGGAATGCAGCTGCTGACGTGATCTACGCCAATCTCCCCCCCTCACACTTTTGCCCTTCTTTTGACCATGTGGTGACACTGTCTCTGTTGAGGATTTTGGAAAGAAGTCAAGTAACTAATGAATGCACCAGGGTGCTCCTTTAGAGGACTTTGCATCTGATATGGGAGTTATAGTTATTAACTTCTCTGGCAGCCCATCATTTAATTTACCTGTTACTGACCCCTTTTGTGCATCCAGAGGATAATCCAGTCCACAAGAGCCCTGCTGTAGCTGGTTTGCAGGAGATCATTGTCCTATTCTCAATTTATCTAATGTAATCACTTCACTGCCTTGCTATAAGAGTTTTATCCCATCAAGAAGCTTTAGAATAATGTAGAGACATTAGAGATTAGAATTTATTGATCCTGAAGTTCATAAATTTAATGAAAATCATGATTCTCCAAAGGAACTTAATCTTCATTTGTTCTTTCAGTGGAAGTGTCAAGATTTAGTTTATGATTCATTAACCCATTGCCCACTGCTACTTTTTCCATATTCAGCTTTTCAGGTAAAGGAAAGATACCTTGTGTGCACTTACATGCAGTACTTTCTCTCAGCTGCTTTTGGGACATCAACTGATAGCCTCTGGTTTTAAACTGAAAATAGAATGTGATTTCTCTTTCTGACTTCAGTGGAATCTGGCCCAGGACCTTTAATGAGAACCTGTGTGACACTCAACATGGACACACTTTCATTCAAAATGGTATTAAAGGAAAATACACTGAAGATTATTTGTTCAATGTTACTTGTAGGTAACATCTTTTACATATATATGTAAACAAATCCAAGACACCAAGAAATAATTTCTCCATCTCTACACTATTACTGTCTTTTTCTTTTGTTTTTTTTTTTTGTTTTGTTTTGGTTTTTTTTGTTTTGTTTTTTTTTTTTTACTGCAGAGCAGCCTTATGTCTTCTTGTCCTATAACTGGGGAAGTCTGACTTACAGTCTGAAAGCAAGACAGTCAGACCATTGACTGGACTCAGACCTGTCATAACACCACTCTCTGCAGTAGCTTCCTAGTTGATATATCAGATTTCTTTTTAAAACGGTCTAAAATTTCATTACAGAATAATTTATGTTGGAAGAGACCTTTAAGATCATCAAGTCCAACTATTGACCCAGTACTGACCAGTCCACCACTAAGGCAGGCCCCTAAGTGCTCCATCTACACTTTTCAAAAATACCTCCAGGAATGGTGACTGCATCACTTTTTTAGATGGATGGTCCAATGCTTGACAACCCTTTACATGGAGAATTTTTTCCTAACATCCAATATAAACTCCCCTGGAACAACTTGGGTCCATTTCCTCGAGTCCTATTGCTTGTTACCTGGAGAAGAGACTGACTTCCACTTGGCTACAACCTCTTTTCATGTATTTGTAGAGAACTCCCCTGAGCCTCCCTTTCTCCAGGCTAAACAGCCCCCATTCCCTCAGCTGCTCCTCATATGACTTTTCCAGACCCTTCCCAGCTCCATTGCCCTTCTTTGGGCTTGCTCCAGCACCTCAAGGGATTCTTGGAGGGAGAGGCCCAAAACTTGATAAAAGTTCTGTCTAAAAGCAAGGAATCAGACTCATTGTTGTTACTTTCTGCTATACCTTGTGTAGAAAGAGAATTTGACTGAGTTTATTGACAAATGTTCAGCACCTCTGGCTGCTGTACTCACCCCTCACCCTGGTATGAAACCTTTCAGCTAAGAGAGGGTTTCACCTAAGCAGCTGGCCTGAGAAGGGTTAAGTGCTACTGCTCAGACACTGCACAGTGAAGCTATAGAGAACTTAGAGGGAAATAAAGATAACCATGTTCAAGTCTTCTCTGCTCCTAATAACATGTTCCCAAAATAACTCTGTGCATTTCTGTTCCACCATGCACTTAATTAGAAGACA
This sequence comes from Ammospiza nelsoni, assembly GCF_027579445.1. NCBI lineage: Eukaryota > Metazoa > Chordata > Aves > Passeriformes > Passerellidae > Ammospiza > Ammospiza nelsoni. The sequence continues at coordinate 27,448,889 of NC_080639.1, forward strand.
GCATTTCACAAACCTTTCCTGTTTTAGATGCCTGCTATTTTTTCCACTTGATAAAACCTTGTGATGAAGTTCGTAGTCCTCTTGACACATTGAGGAAAATCCACAATCAAGGGGAGAATATTAAAAAAACAAAAAAAAAAAAAAAAAAAAAAAAAAAAAAAACAAAAAAAAAAAACAAAAAAAAAAAAAAAAACAAAACTACACATGAAATGTGGAGAAGAATTGTAAAATCTCTGGCATTTCTTCCAGCACAGCTGTATTTGACACTGGGATTTTGAGAAGAAAAAGACAATCTACACAGGCAAAGTGGCTATGTGACAGCTGTTCACATCTGCTCTGGAGCTCACAGAAGTCAGTGGAATCCTACTCATTGATTTCAAGAAACTTTAATGCTCACCTTTGATCTCCACTTACCCCTTCTCAGCTCACCAGGCTTTTGCCCAGCATTGATGTAATTAATGCAATGCAAAGTTTGTCTTCTGACCTTCTTTTGTCCTGCCCTTATTTTGCTGCCTAAGAATACTCCTTCACCTGGTGTCATGAAAAGCAACCACATTTAGATTCTGCAATCAGGACAATGTACAATTCTGGGGACTGTAGTTTTCCTCATGAGCAGAGCTGAAATATCATGGAATAAGGGCAGCCTGTCTGCTCCCTAGGAAAACTCACCAAGGGAAGCCACAAACAAGCAACAGGAGATAAAACAAATGGCTTCTTTCATTATCTTACTACTATTCTCAATTAAGCATCCTCTCACAGGACTGGTCTTTCAAATTAAAATCACAAGCAGAAAATAAGAACACATAAAGATGAAAGTGGCTGAAAATCTTGGGGGAAAGAAAAGTATCTTGAGTCACCAGTCAATAGAGAAACTCCTTTCTGTGTAGATTTTGACAGAATTAGCAAAGGTAAATGCCTCTGGGAGGGCCACTGACTGTACTGGGTCACTTAAGACTAACATGAGTACTTTCAGAGTATAAGTTTTACTTCAGAAATTGACCCCAAAATTCTTCTGTAGAGGAAGGGTGCACAGTTGACTGCACTTTTTCTCACTTTCTAGCTTTCTCTCTCTCTCTCCATACCCATATGGCCAACAGCCCTTAGTAATTTTTCTCTAAAATTCTGCCTATAGCAAAGTTGACATTCAGGCACAAAGCCCCAGGCTCTTTGCACTCTTCAGTGTTTCAGCTTCAGTATTCTCTTCCTAAATTGCTATGTCCTAGAAGCAAGGAGGGAACACAGCCATTTCAGCCACTTCATATGCAGACTGACCCCATGCTTCTGCCTGTACCTTTTTTACAAAATGTAATCTCTGCTCAGGAAGTGCTTAAACTGAGCTGTACCATCCATGTGCCCTGTGTACCTCAGTACCAGGTTCACTAGCAATAGGGACCATGCCCTTGTTTTTCAGACTTTTGCAGGGACACAAGCAGAAATAGCTGGAAAGATCAGCTTTCCAGAGAGCCCAAGAGCAGGAGACAGAGGTGGGCAAGGCATGTCTTGATCCTTTTGGCATCAAAGAGCATCCCAAAACTTGGGCGCTTAGAGCACATTTAATGTTGCTGCCAGTGCTGGGGAAGGGATATTATATTTAAGGGTGATATAACCACGAATGAACATCCAACATAAAAATTGACCCATGACCATAATCTTGAGAAGAGCTGTGAAGTGTCAGAGGTGTCCTGGTTAATGCTGCACCATGCTGTGTAAGTGGGTATGTGCTAATAGATAAAGTCACAGCAGGAGTGCTCAAGAAGTCATAGCATTTCAGGGTCTTGACTTGTTTTTTCAGAGAAGCAGTATTTGTTTCTCATCATAAGGGGCTTCTTGTGGCAGCTTGATGCACCAATTTTTAGCATATTTTGGGAATTATTGGTTTTACTATAATGCCTCTTTTATAGGACTCTGTCAGTGGAAAGCCACTTAATGTTGTGGATTTGCTGGGTAGGGAGTAGAAAATTGTCCTGTTGCAAAGAGAGGTTGGCCTTTGCCTCTAGTCTGGAGAAAGGCTTGCAGAGCTGTGTGTTGCTTTATGTGTTTTGTTAACAATGAGTTAGACTGAGAGCATCAAGTACATCCAGCATCTGAACAACAGCTGCACTAATTTCTGTCACCATGGGAAAAAAAATGCAAAAAATGTAGGTCCAAGGAACAACAATTAAAGGGATTTTGATTGCAGAACCTGAGCAAGGCTCAAGCAACAAACTCAGCATGATCTCAAAATTGTAGTTCATTTTAGCTGTCTGAGTGTAGTTACCTCAGATTGGGAATGCAGATTGGGCAGTCTATGTCCAGTCTTTGAAGCATTTCTTATCATCAAACACAATAATTTTAGTATTTCTGTAACATAATTATTTCCCAGAGGATATTTCCAAACACCAGGGAATCTCTGGAGAAAGTCTGGGCTCTACAAGTTGACAAGTGAACAAGTTGGTCCAAGCCTTTTCAAAAGCTCAGATCCTGGAAGGCTGCATTGATAGCTCTGGGAAATGATGCCATCAGCACCTCAGTTCACATCTCCTTACAGTGTCCTCCAAAAGCTGGCACAGATCCTGCATTGAATCATGCATGTCTCACCTGTCAAAAGTCACAAGGGCTGAGCAGCAACATAGTCAAAAGGGGAAAATGAAAAAATAACAGAGTTGATCTTAAACAAAGGTGTGCAATGGAGCAGAGATAACTTATGTTGTGAGAAAATCCAAGCCTTAAAATACACTCAGCATGCCTAGGACCACTATTTTCCACACCAGCAGTAACTGAAAGACTTGGTGGCAGCTTTGTGGGTTCATCTTTTCCAGTAGTGCTGCCAAATGATGCTCATCTATGAGAAACAATTTAGGGATAATGTAATCATCCTGCCAGTGTGATTTACAACAGATTCCATTGACCCAAAGGTCACTGTAATTCCACAAGCACAGATAACCTGCTATTATTCCACAGCCAAAAAGCCATTTCTATATATATCTTTGTATGTGTGTGTATATATACACACAAATATATATATAAAAGCCCTTTATTTACTGTAACAAACTGTAGTGATCTGATCAGGCATCACTGCCTCAGCAGAGGAAGCCTGACTCCATAAAAGTACATTAAATCATTGCTGCTAGGATTATGAATAACAACGTATGGGAGTCCTCAAGAAAGTCCTATAACCATTTAAAATAAGGAAAGGACTGTGTGTATGCTATTCTCCTTCCTCCAAGAGAAACTTTTAATTTATAAAAGCAGTGCATTGTTCAATATCCATTGTGTTTTCTTCATTAACTCCAGGGTTTGCCTCATTTCATTTTTCCACCAAAGGGGAAGAATATATTGAGCTGTCAGTGATGTTATCTATGAAGAGAGGCTGCGGATTTCATATATTGAATCTAGGCTGTACAAATAGTCAAGTAATAGGAAAGGCTTTGTAATAAAACACAGGTAAAAATAAGCAAAACTCAAAGGGAAAAGAAAAGTCCAAATTGTTTATATAATCAGTTATACTCCCCTGAGTTGTCGATCTGTCTCCTCCTTTTGAAAATTTTCTCTTGTATTTTCCAGAGTTGGTAAACCAGTATTTGAAAACAGCTGCAGGAAAAGATTATCTCAATTGCTTAACAGATATTGTGATCCAGCTCTTGTCCATGTGGGAGGAAGGTAAGACATGCACGTACATGCACATACTCTCTGATCTGATTGGGTTTTGGAAAAGTGAAGTAGGCACAGCTTGTGGTGATTGGGATGGGGCTGTGGCTGAGCCTCATCCCCAATGGGCACAGCTGTGAGCAGCATTAAAGGCAATGAGCCACTGAGTGCCCAGGGGCACTGACCAACCACCAAAGGGACAGAGGGCACACAGGTGCAGTGCATCAACATGGGGGGATAAAAGGTTGGGCTAAAGAACAAGAAGGGCAGATGACTGAAACCTTCTGGTGAGGTGTGGTGCTACTCTGTATGGGTTGGAACTTTCTGGAATTGTACCGGGATGCTCTGTGTGTTGTGGCTGTCTCAGCTATGACAGAACAGAGCAACGTTGGCTGGGTAAGATCACAGAGAGTGAAAGGAGGTTTCTGTTGAAAGCTGGGCCTTGCTAATTTCATTTGATCCTGAACCATTTGATGGGGAAAACCTGCAATGCCAAAGAAAGGAGATATGGTTGCTCGGAGTGAAAAGAGATTGGAATCCTTTCCATGCAAATGGCAACTGAACGAGTTTGAGTGAGTGAGAGAACTGATGCTGGGGAGTGGGGAGGCACCCTGAGAGGTTGGAGGAACCTCAGAAGTCTTGAAAATATATTGTTATGGGGGGACTAGCAAAAAAAATTGCAAATATAGAGTTTAGATGACCAGAAGGATGGAAATGAGGTCAAAAAGATATTTGAGACTTTGGGAATAGCCATTTCAACACAATAAAAAAAGAAAGATCAAATTTACAAAAATAAACTGCTTACATGGACATAACTGAGGCAGAAATCAAGCAGTAACAGGAGCTGGAGGCAGTGTGGGGGTGAAATTGATGTGAAGCTTTGTGGAGAATGGCCATTGAGTAAAATATTTCCTACAGTGACATGAAAAAGAGCCATAAAAAGGATTGAGGAATGTGAGTGGATGTTTCAAACACTGTGGGAATGGGAGAAATAAAAGACCAGTGCAATGACCAATCCACAGGTGACTTTGGAGCCTGTGGTACTTCTGATAACTCCAAGTTATATAATAAATTACCTTGATAGATTAAATTTTAACACAAGACATTGAGGAACACAGCCTCACTTAAGTAAATGCAATGTGTTCCCGAGCAAATGTTTTCCAAATTCCATCCCTGTCTTCAACTCTTGGGATAAATGTTGAGGCACATCATAAAAATAGTGCCGACTGAGACAGGAATATTACAGGTCTGCCAAAACTTTGCCTGCCAAACTGACTAGAGAATCAATATAAAAATAGATGAAATTGTGTTTACTTATATGCCCCATGTATTTGTTTCACACACAGTCCCCCAGCAATCTTGTCTTCTCTCTAATTCTCTTTCCTTTCCTTTTTCTTAAACCTAATTTTCTTTGCAGCAGTTCAGCTCTAGATGCTACAGATTTTTGTTTGCTTGTTTGTTTAGTGAATAATCATCCAAAACCTCTAGAGCTTATCCTTTTCTAATCTAATGTGAAATGTTAAAAGCTGCTTACCAGCAAATTAGCTCTTTCCAAATTATGTGCACACCAGATCCTACAAGTCAAATAAAATTTAACTGAAGTTTGGTTTCCACTTTGGTAGAGATAACTTTAGAAACTGGCCCTGGGGCACACAGTCAACTAACTGGCTGTCTGGCTTAATAGCACAAAGCACATTCTGTAATTATGCCCATCATTTCCTCTTAACCACTCATTGCTGCAAAATGAGCATTTCGGAGATGTTTACCTGCTTTTTCAGGGGTAAGGCACACCATGAAATTCTACTGGCCAAACACAGTGCAAGTCACAGCTTATAGCATGCTGCTTTTCAGGAATGTGTTTGAGAGCTAAACATCATGCAACATGAATGACAATAGTCCAGAAATTTCCTGCCTCCCCAAGCTGCATTTTTCAACCCATTCTGAACTTCATTTGGAGTATCCTGCTTATTTGCACAAAGGTGTGCTGGAACAAGACATTGTAAAGAATTTCATGGTTCAGACATTGCCTGACAAAGATTGATCTGCTGCTTTGATTACAAATGACTTTTTATTCCGAAGTCTGGGCTCCCCTGTCTCACAATCACAGCCTTTATGATGGAAATGCATCAGGAGAAAAAACTGTCCCACCCTTAAAGGGTGAAGCCCCAACTCTGCTGAAATCAAGGGCTGTTTGAGCCTGTGCAGCCTGTACAAACTAAATGCAGGGAGAAAAGTAGTGGGACAGGTTGGAAAAGGGAGTTTGCTCGCTTTGAGAAGCAGCCTGCCTGTTTATCATCATTCACTCCAGACCAGAAACCTTCCACAATGCCACAAGAAACTAACTCAGAACAAAAAAATTGTGAGAGAAAGATGAAGAGCAGGACACTGCAGGGTTTTGTTATTGGTGATGACAAGCAGTCCATGAACTCACCTTTCTCAGGACCACTACATGAGTTCAAGCAATTATCCTGATCTGAATCTCACTAAACTTCAGGTTTTCACAGGCTTTGGGTCAAGTCCACAGTGTGTGTTACCACCAGCGTGTGTAGTTGTAACACAAGTATTTCTTTAATTTATGCAGGTTTTATTGAACAAGTGAGTGCCACTAATCAGCCAAGGTGATTTCACAAGGACAGAGAAAATCCACATTATGTGCCTTTTCAAAGGACCAGCATGCTATCTATAAAAAAATCTTAAATTATTTCTAATAGTTGAGTTCCTTCAAACTAGATTGTCAAAATACACCTAAAATGCACCTGTGAGGCTGAAGCTATTCATAAACATAACAAATATTTTCAGCTGGAAAAAAAGTTTTAAAGTGACATTTGTAAAGTTATAGAGGAGGGTTTCAGAATAGAGCAGCTCCATTTAGGGTACACCTGAAAGGATATTTTTTGAAAAGGATTAATTTATAAGTGAAAAATCAGTTCAGATTGACTAAATTTTAATATATGGAGCGGGTTCTGTTTGGTTTTTTGGATTTGTTTGCTGGTTTGTTTTCTTCTTATTTTGTCCAGGAGTCCATGAGTTTTACTGCTCAGCTCCTAGGGGAAATGTTATTTTTATAAACAATGTGTTGCCAGAATATATGCCTAATAAAACAATGTGGTTTCATGATATACTTTTAAGACTGCTAGCCCTGTCAGTGATTAATTCAGCCTCTCTGAAGTGGAATGCAAAGCAGAATATCAAGGAAGATAGATAGTAATCAATCAATATTGTAAATCACTACTAAAATCCACAGACAGCACAAATGTGAGTAACAGCAACACCTTTATATGGAATTCATGTCAAAGCAGCATTGCTCTGGCACCCTAGGGTTCAATTATATCTACAGTGGCTCTCTTTAGGATTAGCCTCTCATCTCTGGGAGGGTGGAGAGAATGGGAGAGGAGAAGGAGAATGTCACCCAGAATTGTCAAACCTTGAATGAAAAATGTAGGTGTGAGCATTCTTTCTGGAACTTTAAAGTGAGTTTAATTCAAAAGAAACAATCCAATAAATAATACCTTGCAGCTGACTTTGAAATGCTTGCACTGGCACTACTGAATTCTACAGCTGCAAAATTTCATTCCCATCATAAATGACATGCCATAATTATATTTTTTACAGGGTCTCTATATATGTTGATTTATTTTTTTAATTTCTCTTTCATTAATAGCTTTTTTCTTCCTTGGCAAGATAAGGTGATCTGAAAAATGCCCACTGGCTTATTCAGTGACCCTGTTTTTATGGCGTGACAATACCAATAATAAAAACTAATTTCCTCCTCTGATTTCCTCATACATACAAAGCAAAGATTACTTCTGCCCGTGCTTGAAAGCTATTGAGAAGGCAAAGGCCATCAAATAACTGGTCTAAAACACATGCATATTTTTTCATCTTTTCTTTAGAAGCTCACTTTTTAATCCATTAACAATCACAAGCAGCAAACTGAGTCACGGGTGGTTTAGGTTCCCTGTTGTGGTATGTCACTGCTGTAATTGATTGCCAGTTAACTTGTGTTATCCAGCCAGTTCAGTAAGCCACAAACATTCATCTCTGGGAATAAATGTTTGCAGACTGTCTATACTAGCATTTACAAATGCATTATCTAACCAGAGTTAATTCCAGCCATCCTTTAACAAAATTAAATCTAGTGTAGAGAAGAGCTCTGTTATCAGTTCTCTTTGTACATCTGCTTCTTGGAATGTTTAGATGTGCCATTTGTTACTGGCAGTATTGCATTGTGGACTCTCACACTGGGGCTTCCCTGGAGCTGCCCTTGTCTGTCTTTCCTCCTTGGGATTTTTGGTTTCCATCACTGCTTTTTCTCTGTGATGCCTCCTGGGAGCCCTTCCTGAGCCCACGTGTGGGTCGCCTGTCTGGCACAAATCTGTTTTGCCAGCAGGGGTGGCCTGCTCCTCTCCATGGTGTATGTGCACACCTTGATGTGCATCAGCACCAGAGAGGGCTGCGGAATTATATGATGTACTGTTTCTGTGTCCCTAAATGTGAGGGTTAAAGGAGAACATGCAGACACCAGAAATGTTCTTTCCCCAGAAAAACTATGAAGTGTCCAGCTGACATGGCGGGAAAGCCAGGGAGGAAGGACACAAGACAAATCCTGTGGTCCTTGTTTTTTGCTATTGAAGGAAAATAGAAAAATGTGGGAGATAAGGGAACTAATAGGGTAATGGCAGGAAAAAGTGAAGGAAGAGCAGGTTAAGTCAGGATGGTAGCCAAGTGTATTTTCCAGTGGATGTGAGAAGTGGTGCTCACGCTTTTCCTGCCATCTCCCAAGGCTATCAAGCAATGAGGGAGGTAGTAACATGTGGTAATAATATGTGGTAGGAAAAAGGTCATAATAAGTAGTCTCACATGGACTAAAAAGGTTTCAAGTTCACTGTGAGTATCCCAAAGAAGCTGTGGAGGTCTGTGCTTTAAAGCTAAGACACATTCACCACTGAGCCTCTGTATGAAAGGAGAGGTTATGAAAAGCAGCTCTACAAAAGAAAACATCTTTAGGAATGAGCAAAGAGGATTCAGTGATTCGGGGGGAGGTTGTAAGCCAGGCTTGTACCTGTATAAACACATAGTTTGAATGTGTTTACAACCCCTTAAAGCAGAATTTGGCTTCTCTTCACTAAAATGCCTCCAGACAGCCCCAAGGCTGCTTAGGTAGGGACATAAATGGTTTGTGATGCTGAGGGTCCCACTGACAAATTGCCAGGAGGCTGAGTCACGCTTAATTTGCATATAAATTGCAACCATTTTTATCAAATATAAATGCACACAATCATAATAGAGCATTTGCTTATTCTTCCTTCTCCTTTGAGAGATGAATACAAATTGTTTGCCTTTAAGTTTAATATTAAATAGCTGCAGCATCTCAACATTGCAGAAAATAGAGGAGGAGGAGGATATGATGTTTGCAGTGGAACCTGACTTAGGATCTTGGCTAACCAGGTCTGACCAAGCATGGGATATTTACATGAACCATTTGATGCCCTCAGACAAACCAAAGGTGAACAAGTTCAAGCCCAGGGATATGCCAGATTAGTTGCACAACTACCAGAAAGTTCAGACCAGATGCAAAACTTAATTGCACCTGAGATTTATACTGGACTCAAGCCTGATTACTGCTGCAACAGGGCTCCTGCAGTTCTGGTTTGAAAGGTACAAGCTATTTTACCCAAGGAAAATTCTGGTAATGTTGATGTTGGCTCTGTTCAAATCACTAGACTTGTAGTCACAGTTTTACATCATGGGATAAGCACATTGCTTAGGACACTACTGTCCTAGATTCCTAAAAAACAATGCCCTGAACTTCTCCTGTCCTTCCTGAGCTTGCTGAATGGGGTTTGCAAAGTGTGAGAGCATTAATGCATAACGTTTTTACCACTGTTCAGAACTGATTTCATTCACAATTAAACACTGTGTCTACTCTTAGCCAGACAGTATGGTCTGTGGGGTTTGGTGTCTTTATGTTTGACAGTGACACAGGTTAAGAACATCACTATTAGCTTCTAATCATGCATGCTGATAATAATCCCTTCTTATCAAGTGCTGAGGGCTGTGAGGAGACAGAAGGAAGAAATCTCTGCTATGAGGCCAGAGGGAAGGAGGCTGATGAGCAGCACCTGGAGCCTGTGCAAAGAGATCAAGGCCCTGCAGCTAGGAGGTAAGGAGAAAAATGCTGTATTCATGAGCCTAGGGCAGCGAAAGTTTTCATTTGTGCATAGGAAACGAGGAATTAGCTGAATGCACACTGGCAACAATAAGTCTCTCTGTGTAGTGGATGAATGAACTTGTATGGGCTCCTCTTTGCATCCTCCCATTGTTACGGAGCACCTAACAGACACGTTTTCCTTTCTGCTGCTGAGTTTCCTTTCACAGTTTGGAAGAAGCTCTTTGTCTCTTTCCTTTTAGCTTACAGCTAACATTTCCCTCTCCCTTGTGAGGAAATCACTATACATGCAGTTTCTTTTTCTTCACAGCCAGTGCTGTGAAGATACCTAGGGCTAAATTTGGCTCTGAGCAGTGTGTCCTAGCAGACTCTTCCAAACTGCACTGATAGCTTCCCCAGATTCATGGAGAGCCCGTCTTTTGTTTTTCCATTGGCAACACTGGAAGAAACTACAGACAAATTGCTACCAGTTCTGCATGCAGAAAATGAACCTGTGTATGCAGAGCTCTGGAGAGCTCATCATCTACTGAAGAGCCTTTCCCCACCCTCCTCCAATAAAACAGGGACCAAAACAAGAAGAAGAAATTTAGGTTCCACATTCCAAGCACAACCTTCCTTATTGTCATCTCCAACCCTGGCACTGTGGTGAAATCAAATGTTCATACAGACATACAACTTGAGGGGTAGATGATGCCAAATTAGAGCCCCACATGCAAATTTTTTTGCCAACTTCTAAATACATAAGGATATTCACGGCATAGAACTCCTCTCCCAGATGACATATCAGTTGTCACAGCTGGGGATTTTGTAAAAGGGAGGTGTGTTTTCTGGATAGCATAAAATTTAAAATATCTCTCAGAGGACTTTCTTTGAAGCTGCTTTGTAGCCTTTAGCTCATTTCTTGCTTATTGTGCAGCAATTTACATCAAAACTGTAGTCAAAAATGGGTTACTGTGATGTACATGCTTCTGGCAGTGCAACAGGGCTTCAATACAACAATGACAATAAAGTCAGGTATTTCAAGCACCTGCCTGAGAATCATTATTGCAGGAGAGTGTTTCTGGCTGTGGCTTAGTCTCACTAGGGAGAACAAATGCCATATGCAAAAGAACATGAGAAAAAACACTGGGAAGGAAGAAAGTTTGCTGCCCTCCTCTTTCCATAACTGTGGGATTTAATATCCTCTGAACACCACAAAGTTTTGCTTGTTACACATTTACACATTGAATAGTCTTGGCTTTTGGTATCACTGTAAGTAGCATGATTAAAGGTACTCTGCACCTCAAGTGATAGTGATCAATACAAACAGCAATGGCCATCAGTCTGACTTTTCATCATTCCAGAGCTGCTTCCTAAAATGTCTAGACATTTATAATTGCAACTTGTTGCTACATAAACAGTAAATTAGTGCTAATGCTGGGAAAGAAAATGTTATTTACAGCAGAAAGGTCATTCCTTCAAAAGGGGTCTTCAGTCCTACATAAGTCCTAAGAAAATTTGTTACATTGCTAAATTATGTCATCAGTTGTAGACTCTATTGAAAAAAAATTTAAACCCAGCAGCAAAAACATTAATCATACAAAATGTCTAAATGAAAAATTGAACTGGGAGTATTATCAAGAGAAAAAAAATTAATCTTTAACTACAAATAAGTTAAACTATGTGAGTCAAGAAGTCAAATATACCCAACAGGCAAAAGAAAATCCCAGAGCAGGACTCTTTTGGGCCTGGCTTTATCATTTTGCCTGGTCTCTGTGCCAAGGCTGACAGCGCACAGGAGTTACTTGCTGACACAGGTGAGGAGGAGGATCTCACATGGACCCCAAGCATCACCAGCTGCAGCATCCTCAGGCAGAGCTGCTCAGGTTGACGGTGCCTTTCACCCACAGCTGTAAAGCCTCCAGGCCAGGAGGAGCCCTGAGCCCCATCAGCTGAGCTGTGACAGCAGCCAGCAGCAAGAGAGCTCTGGCAAACCTGCCCTCTGCCCTGGGGGTGACCTCAGTGCCACCCCACCTCCTCAGACCTCCAGGGACATCATGTCCCAAGGTATTTCCACACGGAGGTTGGAGGGGCCTGTGCCGCGGCCAAGGCCTTTGTGGATGGCTTTCCTCACCTTTCCTCTTCAGGTGCATGGAGCTGCACTCCCCGTTTAATGCTGATAAAACCCCCAGGCCTTTCCATTTCACCTTTCCACCCTTTGGTACATCAGTACAAGATGAGTTTCTTACCCCAGGGCTCAGATATTGAGCCCAGTGGAATCAATAAATACCAGCTGCTGTGGGCAGCACACATGCTTCTTCCCTTCCCAGGGAATAAGAAATGCTCCTCTATCTTGTTCAAACTAAACAATATCCCAGGCACTAATCCCATTTCTTAACCTCATATTGCTTTATCACTTGGGGATTTGGCACTGTAGTATTTTATATTATTCTTAGCTAAGTCCAGAAAAAAATTAAGCTTTTCTTATTGTCCATTTGTGAAAATTTTCTTAATCCTAACAGAATATGAGAATTTATTTTTCTCCATAGTCTATAATGCATAAATATTTTAAATAGATTGGATGATAGCTGTAAAGTTTCAGTAAAAAAAGTTAACCCAAACAAATGGACATTAAAAATAAATAAACCATTTTTATTTTTTTCAAGTAATTTTAGAGACATTAACAATACAAAATAATGATGAATGCGAAATCAATACAAATTTTCTGTCTTCATAATTCTTGTTTTCTTTCTGATAGATATAAGTTTTTGTTGCTATTCTAAAGTTTATGGAATCTGATTTTTTCAAGCAAATATTCTCCAAGTGATATAATATTTCAGATGGAGCTTTTTGATAGCCTTGGTTTTTGACTATTTAAACACATCACTAGTAAATAATTAAACATGAAAAATTGAACTTAGTATCTGCTCTAATGAGAAGATGGCACATTTTACCTCAAAGGCATGTAATAAGAAACCCTGTTTGACCAGTTAAGCAAGCAGAAATAAAATCTGCACATTGCAAAACTTGCTGCAGTCAATAGAAACAGACCTATTAACATCAAAGGGGTTTAGGTTATCTCTTTACTGAATAAGTGCTTGTATTATTAGAGTGGTCAGGGACAAAGGGAATCAGTTGCTACTGATAGCACAGCAATTCAGCTATCTCCTGTGTTATTCCTGCAGGATGCATTGCCTTTGGCTGTATGGGCATTGAGAGGCACAAGGGCTTCTCAAAGACTCAGGATGGGTAAGTTTTGATTTCTTTCCTTTTCCTTCCTATGAAAATGAAGGAGGATACTCTCCTGTGATATAACCAGGCCACGTGGTTTATTGCCTGATGTCTAGAAAAAGCCCCAAATGGCAGTTCAGCTCCAGAAATTTAGGTGTACAAAATTTCTTTGGATGGAAGAAAAGATGCTCCTCCGCCACGCACAAACTCTATGAGAGAGCAGGCCACAGTCACACCATCTTCATTTCATGTCCAAGTGACAGATCAGAGCTCCTCCTGCTGCTCCTGGAGAAAGTGACTGGGCTGTGCTCCACCAGTGACACAGCAAACACACCTCAGGTCAGAGGGTCTCGATGTCTACTTGCACATACATCCACCCACACCACTGTAACTTTGCTTCAGCACCCCACAGAAAGGTCCTCAAAAGCCCTGCACAGTATGGAAGCACTTGCTTTTGAGAATAAAACCCAAATATCTTTTAGCTTTGCAGTTTCTTAGAATTCCCTCAGTTATCTTCTTTGGCTACACTACTTTTTGTTGCTTCCTAGTCTGAAATGTCTGATCATGGCTGTGGGCTGTTTACCAGCTTACAGATCTGTGCTCCTCTTCAGCCACAGGTACATGCAGCTTTTTTTTAGTTTTGCCTTTGCCCTGCTTCTATTACCACCAAAATCGACAAATTTACTTTGACTTATTGTAGTAAGAGCCTATTGACTCCCCAAGAAAGGTACTCTCCACCTTGTGCTTCACTCAGTGCATTAAGCTGTAAACCTGAAAAAAAAATGAACTGTGCTTCCCTTGAAAAAGAAAATTGAAAGACCTTTTCCAAAAAAGCAGAGGAAAGGTCCCTTAATGGACTTAGACTACATTAAAGCTGCTATAAAATACTATATAGCTTATTATATTACTCCTGCCATTTTATTGAGTAAGCAAAAAAAAAAATTCCAAACAAAAAGCCCCTAAAATTTCTAAAAATCTATTTTAATACCACCTGAGTTAACATTTAAGCAGTTTCAGGGATTTTTTTTTATTTTCTGTTTTTCTTCCTTTCTTTTTATTTTATTTTTTGTATCACTATGTTAGGAGCAACAATTTCCATACAAGTGATGGCCACATAGCTTATTGATTTCTCAGTCAGTTATGCCATGACATATCAAAGAAGTAAAAATATTACAAATTAGCTCAGTGCCATTGATATTAGCGGCAGCAAAGGCTTTAAATGCATGAGTCAGCATTACAGCAGCTGAAAGATCACACCTTGGATATATCAGCAGGAAAAAGAGCCAGTGAGGAATCAAGAGACAGGTTTTGGGGTCTTTTTAACAATGACCTAGCAGGAGCTGGTGACCAGCTGAAGGTTTATGTCTGGGAGAGGTCATCATCACTGTGGGGACAGCACACACACAAACACACACATAAATTTTGTGCTGAGCACAATGAAGTGTCAGGATTCCCTTTGTCTCCAAGCCAGGTTGATTCAGTAGGTAGGTTTGGGGGGATGATTGCCTGGATTATCTCTCAATGCCCCATTCAACTTTTAATAGCAGGTATAAAAATTTTATCTGATTTTCTACTTTACTCTTTTGAAATATTAACCATTGATAAATTATTAAACTAAATATAAAGTGGTACAAATGTACATAGATTTCATAAAGTCTGCTCAGGCAGGCTACATAATGGGACTGCTTCTGCCACCCAAACAGGTCAGAAACCAGCTCCTCTTCTCTTGTTTTTATTTTAATGCCCATTGGCCCAGGGATTTCCAAGGAAGTTGCCTGTTAAACAATCCATTTTTCTCTTAAGGAGCCCCAAGAATCCTATTCATGCACCCTAAAACAGTTTCAGTACGTTCTTGCTTTGAACCAGCCAATATTCAACTGTTCTTAAGGGACCCCAGCAGTAGAGGCTATGAGGCCTCCCCTACATTTTAGTACAATAATAATTTTTTGTCCCTTGATATCTAACTGAAATACATCCCTGATGGCCTTGTCAGACTGATATTTTTTGCTTTATGCCAATCTAGGAAAAAAAAATCTAAATTAAATACTGTAGCTATTCTTGTACCTTCATCTTCACTCTCTTTTCCTCCTGACTACACAAGTCATGTCCCCACAGCTCATACCCTTGAAAGCTTTGGTCATTCTCTGCCCACTTTCCTGGGATTCATTTAAATGGTATTTGAGGAGAGAGCTGAAACCACATTACCACAGCAATGTGTCTCTCATGGTGAACTGCCTCCCACAGTGGGTCCAGTGACCCTGGAAAATGAAATCCCACTTGGGACCCTGGCCACAAGACACAAGGAGGAACATGATGGCTGTGAATGCCAACTCCTGAGCACCATCCTGCAAAGAAAGATGCTGATGTTTCTTGATTTGGCAGACATTGCTTCACTGGCCCCTGAAATGCCAAGAATTCTACCACAAAGATGGGGAAAAATCCTATTTCATTGTCATTACAATTGTAAAAAAATCAGGAAAATACAGAACAAGTAGCTATTACACCAGCTCTTAGCAAGAGTTGTGTGCACCAGGGAGCAAAACTTGCTGCTCACTCAGACACTGTATTGTGGACTTCAAAGAGACACAGTGTAAGTCATTAGAGAAAGAGCTTAAATGTCACAGCTGGTATTGTTTGTCCTTACATTTTTGCCACATAATTCCCGTAGCTTTACCACTATAAAGAGAAAATGTAAAATCTGGCCCTCGTATGTATTTGTATTTGGAACCCGGTGAATTACCCTGGCTATTAGCTGTATTAAGTTACCATGAAAATGGAAGCCTTAGCAGAAGTAATTAGCACTGATACCTTGTTTTAAATGGGCAATGCGCTTTGTGGATAAGAGAATAACAGAGGTGTTAAAGTCGTGCACTGTTGTGCTTTATCAGACTAGTGTATTATAGCCCTTCAGGTTAAAGGGTTCAGAATAATGAAAGAAAATCCAGGTGCAATTTCCTGCTGCTGTTTTGCTGTATTATCAAATCCTTGCAGGGTTAACTCTTTACTTGCTAGCTTCCCTGTGTGTTTGAGGCTTCAAGTTGCTGTGAGATCATTTGCAGAACCTATGCAATTTCTTGTTTCAAGAATTATGGGAAGCATTATGTATAAAAAAAGTGGGAACACAAATCAAGAAACGAGTAGCAGAAATCTATCTAGATTTATTTCCCCATTTTTAAAATGGGTGGGTTTTTTGCTTTGAAGACCATAGGCAGAAGAATCACTGCATATTCATGGGGATATGCTTGCACCTCTATCTTTTGCACAGATTTTTATTTCTGCCTTTCCCTACAAGGAAAAGTAATATGAAGAGCTGCTGCCCTTTCCCACAACTTGCCATAAATCATCCTCTTTTGTGTGGCAGAACATTTATTGGAAACATGGTTATAGTGACAAAAATGCTCATATGCAACTGATTTCTGGGCTAATTAAACCAAGATATAAACTGGGCTGTGAAGTGGCTGATGAGAATCCTAAGCCAAATCAGAGTTACCTGAGTGCAACCTTTGGAAATGTGACTTACATTTTCTGCTGTACAACACTGCAAAATTACTTCTTGAGTCAGTGCCCATCTTTACTGCTCTGGCTCAGCTGGCCTCCCTAAGAGAAAAAACAAAAATCCAAGGTTGCTCAGAGCTCAAGATTTTCCCTGAGGAGGATATCAGATAATGAAGACATCAGCAAAAATAATCTAGGACCTTTTACCATCAAAAAAGTTATTTCATTGATCATCATATAACATATCACATTTTCTGGCACATGTAAAATTAAATGAAAGCAAGTTATCTTTAATGTTCTCTCAATTTAAAAATAAACATTTCATGAGTGCTCTATATATATACCACATATATATTCATGGGTTTTTGCTCAGGAAGCATGACAGTTTTAACTATTCACATGAAGGCAGGAATTTTCTTATTGACACATGGGCATCCTGGGAGGCTTTTTCCCAGAAGTTAATAATGTCAGTGTATTAGGATGGAATGGGCATTTAGTGGGTAAGAAAATCATCAGTCTCCAGAAAATCCTTCGAGAAGTATTTCACTAAACACAGAATTCTTGAAAGGGATATAAGCCCACAAACCCACATGCCTCAGGCTTTAACTCAGCCTCTACCTACCAGAGGTTAAAGCAGATTTTGTGTGCAATCTTCTCCATAATTAAATACTGCGGGGTTTCTTCCACTGTGTTTGCAGGTTTTATCAGCCATTGCAAGAGAAGGAATTTATGAACAGACTGGATTACAGTCTGCTCAGGCAGTACTAATTTTTATTGTAGGAATTGACACCTTTCATAAAAGTAGAGATATGCTTTAATTGAGGTATCAAAATTAATTCTAATATGCTTTAAATAATCATGATGGTCTGATAACTGTCTTAATACTTTCTCCTAGGTTTGTTTGCTAATGTGCAATACTTGAGGTAATCCAGCTGACTTCTGTAACAGGACAGAAGGCAGGCTCAATTCTGTCTCAGTATCAGCATTCAAAATACACCAGTTCTCATATTTATAGGAGTATGCAGAGTGCACAATAGAGGGGTGTACATTAGGTAGGAAGTCCCATGTATTTATTTTTTTTTCTCACTGCCTTCCATCCCTGGGCTGACATCCCTGGATATGCTCTTTTCCATCACCATGACATGCCATTTTAAAGTAATGTACTGTAAGTGAAGCAAGTGTTGCCATAAAGAAATCTTTCATGAAATCACTTCAATGGAAAGTAACACATTCCATTCAGACCAATCTCCTTGATGGAAAAGGGGGCTTTGAATAAGCAGAGATTGTCTAGCTCCATGGGTAATTTATCAGTGCCACCAGCTGATCTCTAGAAAAGGCTTAAAAATAACAAAAGACAACTAATCCATTAAAAAAAAAAAAAAAAGATTGAAGATGTGTTTCACAAGCTCATTGGTGCCTCTGGCATTAAAAAGCTTACCCTGGTGCATTCCATCGATGGCTTTAGACTATTCATCATATCATTTGCATGAAGAGGCTTACAGCTCTCCCCAGACAGAGAGAGGATTACAAATGTTCCTAAGTCAATAGCCTTCGCATTTTAAAGTATTTGCTTATTAAAGGCTACTTTTAAAAGTTCAGAATCAAAACCTTGCTATTCTTGTTTGACAAGAAAACCTTGGCAGTTCCCTAATTCTCAGTATAAAAATGATGCTTTACATTTCTTTAACAGTTTCTCTCCTAGGAGCTCCAGGTGCTTTGGATAATTAACATAACTCCAATATGTGTCCCTAGAAACATCCCTCTGCAGTACAGAACTCTTTTCACCACGCCCTCTCAAGAAGAGGTCACAAAGCTGGCATCAAAGGCAATCAATTCAGAGCTTGGATTCCTGCTCATGTGAAGTGGTTTTTGATAGATGACTGATGGATTTGATAGATTGTTTGGTGTTTTTAGGGCTGAAGGACCTTCCATGGGCACACTGGCTGACCTTCACAACAGTGAAGGATTGTGCCCAGTGAATCTCTAAACTCTTAATCCCATGGTTATGGCCCCAAGATGTTATTCTGTTTTTGCCCAGATCTCAAAGGAGGAAAAAGCAATGTGATCATTCTGTCTGCCTGCTCCACAGTGTCCTTGCAACCCAAATCCTCAATCTATGAAGAATTCTAAGCCATTTTGGCATAGCAAAAGAGACCTCACAGATGCTCAAATAATTTTATGGGGGAAAAATTATAGGTCTCAGCACTCAATCTATTACTGCAGTGGAGCTCTAGGGATATAAGACACAAATCCACAACAGACTCTCTTCATTAGCCAGGATGCTCATGGACCAGGCTATTATACTGGGACAGATAAAGCAATTCAAATTCCAACAGAGACAGGGAGAAATATGTAGGACTAATAGTACAATAACATCGGAGTGATTGCACCTTTATCTTAATTCTCACTAAAGGCTGTAGCACAAGGATTATTCTGTATTAAGAAAAATAAAAGTATTTAACAGATATAATAAAATTCAAGGTGCAAATAGACTGTTGCAGAGTCAGAGGCAACATTTAGTTTTACTGACTTGCAAGCTGTAGCTGTAGCCAGAATTACATCCTCTTTCTAATAGGGACAAGACAGGCTGGTTTGGAAAACCAGGGGGAAAAAAAATTGAAAAAACAATTGGGCTCAAGGCAAATAGCAAATATTAGATCAAAAGAACCTGGTAGAGTAGAGGATAAGTGGCATCTGTTTTACAGGTGATGATTTTTCCTTTATTGACTCTGGCCAAACAGAAACATGCTGGTTTTATGGGATTACTAAACTGAATAATAATACAAAGAGAAAATAATGACATTCTAGTAAGAAGCCCTTGTGCATGACATTTACAGTTGTATTTGGATCATATAGATGGCTTAAAAGAACATAGCATTAGTTTTAACAATCCCTATTTTTTCCCAAATGAACTCACTGGTGGGTTGATTTTTCTGCAGTTTCCTTCCTAAATATTAAAATCTAGAGGAGAAAAAAAAAAAAAAAAAAGAAAGGAAAATGCCAAATTTTGCCTTTCCTATATCTGTGGAAGAGCTAAATGTTCCTAGTGTTAAAAGTTTCAAGCTCTCCTGCAGACCACTACCCAGAATAATTTTACCAGTACATTGTTTCACTTGCAGGGAACATGCCTTTCTACTGCAAGAGAAAATCAATACCATTTTATAAATTGTATCAGTGTAAAAGTTCTCAGTAGCTGAGTAGTATATTGCCCTTTCTGGACAGATACAAGATCTATTACTACAGGCACCTTAATACAGATATACATGACTCTACTCTTATGGTGCTATGCCATATTTATACTAGAAATTTTGAAAGCAACTTTATATTTTGTACTATAAAAAGATGATCTAATATTATTTAATACTTCAGCTCTCTCCCTCTTTTCTCCCACTCAGAGTGAAGAAGAGTTTAATATTCTTCCACCCACTGCATGTCTTACTTGTCTAAATATATAATTTCTTTAGGTCAGAGTCTTTTACTTAAAGTGAGCATGTGTGTATCTACATATGCTTTGTGCTGAGCAACCTGGGCACAGTGAGAACTGCTTGGGAAGAGCTGGTGAAGGGATGCACTGGCCTCCACCCCATTTAAATCCTTTAAAGATGCACCCTGGATGAGTCAGTGGTCATGGATTCAAAGTAAAATTTCCTGAGTGAAACATGAATGTCTGATAAACAGCCAAAGAAACAGTAGATAACTCTAATGGAAACTAGTGTATTATTTGGATCTTATCTAATCAGGGCTGCTTAGCAACATTATGATAACAGAAAAATTAATATTAGGAAAACCTTCACCACAGACTAGCTGTAACTGGGCAGATATAGGTGCAAAGAGATGAGGATATAGATGGGGTTTAGATATAGATGATGGATACCTAGATGGAAAGGGGGGCACTTTTCTAAGTATTGGAAGCCCAAATGCTGGGATGAAGTATTGAATCTCTGAGTTTCCCTCTGTGGCACAGGGAACCACCACACTGAAGACCAGTAGGGAGCTTCCAGATGTTTATCAAGTCAGTTCAAGCTGCTTCAAGAAATGTCAGCTAAAGCACGTTGGCTGCTGCTCTACCTCAACTTGCTAATGCTGGCATAAGTGACTTATAGCACTTGCAAGCTGAGGATATGAAGGGGGGAATGAGACTCTTGACTGGCTCAGTGACAGAGTTTGTCTGCTTTGGGGGATTGTTAATTATTATCCTCTTAACTGAATCACCCTCATGTGGAGCTTATCAGTCCAGGTAAGTAGACAGGTTATTGAGAGCAAAACTCTGCCTCTCATTTGACCTTCATTTAGCACTTTCTTCTTTAAAATGTAGCCCTAATGTGTAAGGTATTTATCCTCTTTAATAGTTGATTGCACACCACCTAATCTCTTGGTGTTGGTCTAATCCATCCCTGCCATGGATTTTTGTTACTGTTGCCAATACTGGACTGTATTTATCACAGCCACTCTCACTGCATCTTCTCAGAAAGCCACATCAATCAAAGAGCCATTCTGATCTGCAGCATCCCAGGGTAACAAGAAATGCTTTGTTCTGACTGTATATTTCTAAGCTATTTTGAGCCCTCCCACGAATTAGCTGAGATGGTTCTCTGTGTCATGGGGGAGCAGCACGAGCTGCTCACAGCATTAGGGTGGGCTCTCAGTGGTGACGGCCAGCTCCTACCTACCCTGAATGTTTCTCTCAGGGCTTTTCTCAGCCACCCAGGCTCTGGGTGGAGCACAGGGGTGGAGAGGAGGCTGGCCAGACACCACAGTGCAGGATTCACCCTGATGTCCCGATGGACACCATCTTCCCAGGGACAACAGCACACAGGGACTGCCCACCAGAGAGGGGCTGTGTTCTTCCTCAGTCGTTCTCAGACAGTTCCCAGCTGGTCCTCAGTTCATTTTTATGTTTCCAAATTTGTCCTGAAATATTCTCTGCAACTCAGAAAGGCACCATGGGACACCCTGGTGAACCACTATGGTCTCTGGGCTGATTTACCCGCCCTGGTCTTGCCATCCAAACCAGGGGTCAGTGTAGAGGGGCTGGGAAGGGCAGGAGGGGTGGGAAGAGGGCAGAGGAGGGGATGCTTGGCAGAGTTTTCTTATCTTGGGCAGGATTCTTCTGTCCCTGACAGAGGCATCAAGTTTGAGATGTAGGCCTGATTCAGGAGCTCTTCTACAAAGTCTCACTTTATGAATAAAGGAAACAAATGTGTAAACTCCACTAGAAAAATTACACTCATCAAAACATCCATAAAGCCATGCATATTTGCACACAAAGCTAAAGACTTATAAAATTTCAGACTAAACCATTTTCCAAAGAAGTTCTCTTTAATTGGCACAAGGTGTTGAATTATGCAGAACAGATCTCAACAGAGATTTTTTTTTAATATAAAGTTAATTACCTTATTTTGGTGTGCATGAGGAAGCACAATACTTTTTGCAGTGACTCTTTGTATCAGAGACAGCTAGTATCCATGTTAGTCTGTTCATGTAATAAAAATCAAATTGCATCAATTCCTTAACAAAGCACAGCAGAGGCTTCTCTTAATAGAATCTTTATTAGAGAATCAGATACAGCTATCTCCAAAGAGAGGATTTTTAAAAGGTACTGGGATTTCTCTGTAGTTCATTAGCTAAAGCAACACTGGGATTAGCTGCTGGGAGATGTCATGCTGGAATAAGAACTGTTGGGTGGAAGCAGAGGCAATTGGGATACCCTCTGCTGTTGACATGATTCAATGGAATTTTTTTATTTTATGAGCTAAGCTGGAGAGGTGAGAGGGGCAGAAGTGCTGCCAGTTGACATTTTGACTCTTCCATTTCCATCTGCAGAGAGCTCCTCCCTCATATGCATTTCACTCCCAGCAAGACCAGTGTTGCTAACCAAAACCCATTCAACTCTGCAAACCAAAAGCCATTCAACTCTGCAACCATTCCTGATGCTCCAACACAGGAAACACAGGGAAACAGGGAGCTCTGGGGGTTCTGCTGTCATGGGATTTGGCTGAACCTTCTTCCTATGCCACAAACAATTTAACAGGTCAAATCTGGGCTTCAGAATCTGTAAGCAAGCAAGAGAATTTTGCACGCCCTTGAGTGAAGAACACTTCTCACAGGCTCATCCCTAGCCTGAAACCGTGCTCAGTTTGAGCCCTGAAGCATGGGGATTGACAGCCCTGTTGTTTGCTGCCAGCCAGAGTAAATGCCTTATCTCAGCAGAGCACAGACATTGCAGCGGGACTCCTCTGAAGAGCAATGAGCAGCAGGAATAATGACAGCAAGGCCACTCTCAGGCTGGAGGAACACGGCCTGTGCATCTCAGAGCTGCTCTCCACAGCTCCCCAAGCATGGCTGGGATGCTGCTGGCAGCAGGTTGGCAGGGTGTTTAGAGGCAGCTGTCAGGGCTGCCCAACCAGCAGCCACTGCAAAAGCTCCCTGGCAACTTCAGTACTTCAGAGATTAGGGTTTTGGAAATTCCAACTTGTGACATTTTAAATTACTCGTGCCAGACCCCTCCATCACCACTGCTTATGGTATTCTTGGTTGCTGCCTTTAATTTGTTGGTCCACAATGGCCATGCAGAGTTCGGTGTACACTCCAAGCTTGTGTTCAACCTGATGCTGATAATAAAATGCCAGGCAGCACCATGGCACCCAGGGTTATCCTCCTTCCTGCAGCATCCTCTTGCTCCAGCACTCCAGAGCTGCTGAAGTGGGGAAAGTGAAATTGCTTCTAAAACATCCTGCCTCTTCAGAGTTATATTTTCTCTCCTGGAATGCTGCTATATAAAAGGTTTAACAGACCAGGATTTCAAAATGAAACCAGTTTTCCCCTTTCCTCTCTGGCTGTGGTGCTTTAGAAGTGCATGGACAACACCTGCAATACAGAGGAGGTTAAAGAGTCAACAAGAAAACTCTGGGAGGGTTCCAGGATTTGGAGAGGGAAGAGACAGCCAAGGGAAAGGAGTAGGAGCAAAGGCATTGCTTGCCAAAGCTGAGGGTATTTTGAAACTGCTGTGGAGCTGGATCAGAGGCAAAATGGCAGAAAGTTACACATTCCCATCTCCCTCTCTGTCTTCATTTTCCAGATAGACAAAAAGACTGTTTCTCTGCTTGGGGACCTATCAAAACCAAGGCAGGAGCAGCTACTGGTACCTGACTGTCACAGAACCAGAGAGGTGCCAAGGTTGATGCTGAACCCTCATCAACTGCCAAACTCCAAAAAAAGCAGGCAAGATGCAGTTCAGCAGCACTTTCTGTATTCATTCCCTCTGACACGAGGTGTCTAACTGAGCTGTCACCCTCATGCCCTGCTACAATCAGCAGCACAGACAGGACCTTCCACAGACCCGGTGTCTTGTGTAGGCTGAGTCACACTCCAAAGATCCTAATTTCTGAAACTGTTCCACATGGGAATGTAGCAGGAACCTCCAGCAACTCTGTCCCTATGTCAGACCCTGAACAAGAAAATCTGTAGCAGTGGGTGCAATGATACAGGTTTGCCTAACCTAACCTAAATTAATCATAAATCATCTGCTTAAATATGTGCCCTGATGAGCTGCACATGCTGTTTTTAAAGTAAAAACCTACCTGTAACAATTTTAACAAGCACTAGCTGTTAAATACGAGCATTATTAAGCATGCTCTAAAATGCCCAGAAGACAGCAGCAACATGACTTTTGGACAGTTCCAGCTTCAACCCCTTCTCAGCTTGCACTGCTGGGACAAGGGAATCTGGTCCTGCCCTCTGAATTTTTGTTTCCCACCTACCTCAGGCAAGTGCCAGGGAAAAGTGTGAAGTGCTTGTCTCCAGCTTGCAGACATTTAAAGAAAAGAGACAAGTTTAAGTGGAGTTTGGCATCCCGTGGGGTGAACTTTTGCAGGCAGCCAGAGCAATGATATTGAGCACTATCATTCTCTGCTGCACACATCTTTGCCTGACCTTATCCTGGACGCATCCCCTTTGACTCACTTCTTTAAAGAGCCTAATAGATTTTCTTTAGCTTGAGGCAGAGCAAACCTCTGCTGGATTGAAATAATGTAGAAGTATTAGAAAAGATTGGTGCTGGGAATTTTTTTCCCCTCTTCCCCTTGTTGAACGATAGGAAGAAAATATATGACCCAAATCTGCCAAGCACGTTCAATGGGAAGGAAGAAACACATGTGGAACAGCATTAGAAGGCCACCCATCTCCCTTTAATTATAATGAGAATGCCACCATTGCTAAATGAATAGAAAATAAACGGAATAAGTATTAAATGATTATGGTTTCCCTCACATATTTCTTCTCATCTATTCAGCAGCAGATAGTTTTACAACATAAATAAATCTTTTGAGATGTAAACAAGTCTGCAGCACCCGGCGCTGGCGGAGGGCGAGCGCAAGCCGCGATCTGCAGCACCCCCTGCAGCATCCCGCAGGGCTCCCGTCCAACCCCGGCATCTTCCCGGGATCTAAAACGCTGAAATGCACTTACATGCAGGGTTCGGTACTGCCGGTTTCCCACCGTGTTGGTCTCAGCCCTGCAGAGAAGGAAAACCTGTTGTGCAATCAGAAGGTTTGTGAAATGCGCTTCGTGCGCAGCCCTCGCTCCCCGCGGGGCCGTTCTGCTCACAGGGTCAGCGGAAGGGAGAGGGAGGGTTTGCAAATCCCTGCTATTTGGGGAGAAAAAAAAAAAATAACTATCTAGATTTTTTAAGAAACCTGAATTTCTTCCCGAGGCTGGGTGTAGACTGCTGCATTGCTTTCCTTTGGTCTGCATTCTCCCTGCACTAGAGACACATTGCAGCCCCCAGCCCTGACTGGCTCTATAGAGTGGACCAAAAAAATATAATTACACTCTTAAGTCCTTGAATTTTCCAATTTAGTCCTTCCTGACCAAATGGCTTTCCACTTCATCTCCACAGATCCAGCACCAACCTGCTTACCTATGACATGCAGTAAGAGCATAGGACAAGGATCAAATCCCTTCAAATTCACTAAAATGAGTTAGAAGCCCAGTTCCCATACAGCTACACAGCATCAGGTACCCTGTGCAGGGAAACATCAGTGTGGGGACTGTTCCAGCTGCAAAATCTATAACCCAGTAAGAGCACAGAGCTGCACTGCTTAGCACCACCAGGGCTCTGTCCCACACTGTTGTCTATCAGAGATGATCCCCAGTTTGGTTTGACCCCTCTAGCAGAAGGACCACCTGATTGCAGAGCTCTTGGCTGCCAGTGAGCCCCTGTACTTCACTGAAGTGCAAACAAGAACTTCAACATGTTTACCTCAGAATCAGGATGATCTGAGCCTGGTTTTTTTTGCTAGCACAAGAGAAAAGAAAATTTACAAATTGTTCTTTTCTTTGCCAGACTGCTTGCCAGGCAGGTTTTGAGCGGAGCTAATTTGACACATCCCCACAGGCCTCCCTGGTGACAATTATGCAACAGACCCCTCTCATGTGGGGCATTTTACACCACTCAAACATGCATCTGGGAAGGGACCTGTTTATATTGTCTTTATATCCTTCTTTGCATGCTGTATTTATATCTTCTTTTCATTTCACTCCTGCTGAGTGCTGCATGCCCCTCTCCAGCTGCCCGCAGCCTCCAGCCCTTCCCTCCTGCCCCTTCTGTTGAGCACCTAGTGTGACTTTTCTCCTGTGCCCTGTCCCCTTGTCAAGTCACCCTCCTGCAGAGCAGCTGCTGCTGGAGCAGATGTAAAACGCTTCAGTAACACTCACCAAGATTAGCATTGACACCAGCACAGAGAGGAAATAAATTCTTTTCTGGGGGAGAAGCACAAATTACTTAATGCAGCAGATCAGAGCAGCATCTGTAACAATGCTGGAAGAGAGCTGGTTTAATATCTCCTTGAATATAACACACAAAATAAAGCAGAGCCGCCTGCCCACCAGCAGCCATGGTACAGCCTGTCCCAGCACACCATGTACAACCTGTGGTGAAGATTCTTTCCCAGCCTTTTAGGACTCTGGTCATTAATCTAGAATCTATTTGTCATTCCATAAAACATTGATTCCAAGGGCTTTTTCCATGACAATTACAGCTGGCACTAGCAGCACTGGAGAGGTGGCTGAGGCATGTGGAGATGGAGGGGCTGCTTGCTGGTGTTTAATCAGGCACAGGTCACAGATCATGAAGTGGGGTGACAGGCAGCACCCAGGCATGATCAATGTCTCCATTCATACTTTGGCACAAGCCATGCAAGAGTCTGGCAGGTCAGTGGGAGGAGCAGAGGGGTTTACGGTGGATAGGGAGCATAGATGGAGTGTTGGAGTGACTTGAAGAGGTTTCAGCTTCCTCCTCAAGGAAGAGAAGCTTTTCATGGCTATGTGCATTGCTAAGCAGTCAAATCCCACCTGTGCTCTGTACTATGAGGCCTTCAGCTACAAAACCTGCTTTGCCAATGATCCTGGTTCCAGCCCAGACAAAAAAAGGGGTGCAGGGACGGAGCTGTTGCACAGGGTTCAAGGACTCTGAAACATTTCTGTCTGCAGGAATGTCGCATCCTCTGCTGCTCCAGCACAGCTCCTACCCAGACAAATGGATTTACTCTGCCCTGAGTGTCTTTTCCAAGGCAGGAGTGTGGCCATTGATTTATGGTGGCCTTGAGCTGGAGAGGAATCACATCTCATTCCTGTATTACGCGCCAGGTTTTCTGTGTGTACCAGCCCTAGTGAGAGATTTTCACCTGACTCTGAAATCTCATGTACAAGAGGGATTCGACAGGGATGGGATGACCTAGTATGCAAATGATTACATTCCTGACCTGGAAATTCCTCTTGTTTCTCCTTTGTTCTGCATTTGGGATGAAATCAATGAGAGCATTTCAGCAAAGTCAGTACCAGCTGCCCTGGTGGGAAATACCTTCAAAGGGTCCCTTTTGCTTGTGCTGCAAGGCTGAACACAGCTCAGGAAATAAGGAAACACATCACATTTGGGAACTGCAGCCGCTGACACCACCAGTAATTGGCCCATTGTCCCTTGGAGGAGTTCTAATGGAAATCTGGGCCGGTGATGGGAGTGCTGATGTGTTAATCACCAGAGCACACACCCGCCTCCATTGTTGGCCAGCTCTGTGAACAATTTCTGCTCAGGTTATAGATTGGTGCACCATGTGCAACACAGAGTAGCACATCCAGGCAGAAAGAAAATAATGAATTCAACACAAAGAATCAAGAAACTAAACTGTTTAGATAACCTTAGGCTTTTTCTGCTAAGAAAATCAATATGGTTAGAAGCAGGGAAACTACCCATATCACCAGCAGAGTGAGGGTGTAGAGACACAGAAACCAATATGAATGACCAAAACAGTTTAGTTTCCTTTTCTTTCTGCTTATGTTACCTTTTTAAAACAGTACTAAGGGTTTCACTGTAGGTTACACCTATCTCTTATGGTACCTTTGCCTTAAAGGTAAAGTTCAATATTATTTGTATCCAAAATCTTGGTTCTCAGACTCCTGTATCTGAAATGCTACAGCCCTATGAGTTCCCTTCCCTTTTGATGATGTCTGTTATTAGAGCACTGAAAATCTGGCATAGAAAAGACTGTGTCAACTTGCAGCTTCCCAGCGTGGGTAGTTTATTCTCTGTATTCCATTCACACATTTCATGTCCTCACCCGACAGCCAACATGGGTGCTAATTAGCAGCTACACTCCTCCTGGCACGTTGTGTGGGCACCCTTCAAGCAGAACTTGACATGAATTTAATTCACATCACGGATTAACTGCTGTGTTATTTGCATTGCAAAAACACCACCAGGTCCCAGGTAGGGCTGGGACCCCAGGCCACAGAAGACTGAGAAGGACGGTGTGGAAAATGTAATCTGGAAAATGTACTTAGCTATTGAGGGCATTAATACGCCTCAAATAACCCTAACCAGCCTCAGCTGGGACCCACATCCACACCCTGCCCCTGGGTCTGAGGATCCCACTTAAGCAAAGGCCAGGGGTTCACCCCTTCCCCAGGCTGTGCCGTGCCTGTATCTGCTCTCAGCCTGCTGCAGAAACTCTTTTCATACCTAGCCCAGGGCTGTATGTAGCATCTTTCCAACCCTGTCTCAGGGATGGTGCCTGGACCAAGGCTGCAGCCTTGTCTCTCCTCTTGTGCTGCTGTGTATGTTTTTTGCATGGATTCTGGACTTGATGTGCAGCCTTTCTTTATCTGGGATTTTTGATAGACCCTGTTGCCACCAATGCTGTGGTCTCCCTCAGTTCACAGCTCCCCTTCTGTTGCCTTCTGCTCTTGCTGCTCCCTGAAAACAGAAGAGAAGTGGGGAGGAAGGAGTAACTACAGCAGCCCAGGGAACACTGGAGGAGCTGCCACTAAAGAGTGAGTGGACAAGAAACAAAACCTATCCTTGTGTGCTGCGTGAGGAAGAGAGGTATTTGGTCGTCTTCATCCCGCAGGATGGACAGAAGGAATTTGTGGGACTTCCTGAGCCTTCCTTCCCCTCAGGTAAGCATTCAAGGAGGAGAAAGGGTGTCCACAGCACCTCCTGCTCCAGCAGTCAGGGCAGGTAGCCAAGGACAGCAGTGGGTGTGCTTGCTGTGGATCAATCTTTGATCCTTGTCTAAAGGTGCAGGGGAATCACAGGCAGGAGTTCTGAAACCCCCTCTGCAGTGGGAATGCCAACAGCTGATTTCATGTCTCCCTCTGCCTAGCCTGAAAGACTGAGTATGTGCTCCTGGTTTCCCAAGTCATCCCCCCCCCGATAAAATGCTGCACCATGCTCTCTTTAGCTGTATAGCTTTGCCTATGTTAACTTTGTTAAGTTTGAGGTGACATACAGAAAGAATTCTGATTAATGGAGGAGGAAAAACACAAGAGCAAAGAACTATTTTTAAGCAAATAGCAAAATAATCTTTGGAAGAAGTTTGATCCCTCTGTGTTTAAAGCTTATGCTGTAGAAAGGAGATGCCATTTGCTGCAAGCTTTATTCATTTTTTTTTTTTTTAATCTTGGGAAGAGACTAAAGACAGAAGTACTCAGAAAAAATAACTATCTACAGACACTGAAGAGTCAGGAAACAGTGAGATCTCCTCCCTTTCCATACTCTGTATGCCAAATGGCTACCAGTGCTTGTCAGCCCTGCAGAGCATCAGGGAGTGAAGCAGGCTGTGTGCTCCATAAGGAGAGCCAGCTGGGCTGCCCCATAAGGCACTGCCTCACTCAGTGCTGCTGAGCCATCTTCATCCCAGCACCAATAGCAGGCTGATGAAAACCAAGCTGGAACCCCCAACAAAGCTCAGAAAAGGGAGTTCAGCTCCCTTGTGGGGGTTTCTCAAGCTCATCTTGCTGAGCTGCCAGCCTGGAGCCTGCATGGAGCTGCGTCAGCCCAGGTGGAATACTGTGTGAAACAGCTCTGCATGCTGTGGGGAGGAAAACTTCAGGAGATTTTTACTGAGCAAGAAACCTTAGATTTCCCCCTAGGGACCAGGGATGTGCATAGTGAGGTGTTGGCTGATGATATAATCTATAAAACTCTCGTGCAAAAAGGTGTTTCTCTGTAAAGAATGAAGCAATGCTAAACAGTGGGAGATTAATCACTCCTCCTCCCCTTTCCTCCCACTTACCTCGTGGATCATTAGGTCTCAGGAAGGTTTTAATTCTGCATGTACATGGAAAAATTGACAAGAGTTTCACCTGACTGGTGACTAGGTCGTGTCAAGATCTGTATCACAATCAACACTCATTAGTCCAGAACAGCAAAGAAACAACGCATCCTACTGGGAGAGGAGGAGATTTATCAAATTAGAGGATTTTATGGGGGATAAAATGTCAAAATCTTGGCAGCTATACATACAGCTCTCCCACAAGAGCTTCCACTAATATAAGCAGGAGACAGGGAAAGCTGGTGTCCCCTGGCATCCCTCTCACTTAAGTGACCACAGCTTTGTGTCCCAGACTGCTTCCCCCAAGGATGGTTCCCATCACAGGAGCTTTGGGGTGAGAATTTCAAAATGCCTTTATCAAAACTCTTCTGTTTAGTGCTGAAATAATGTCTCACTCAAATACAAAGCCCCTGAGACTGTCCTGGATAGGATTTACTCCAATCTGAGCCTACTTTGTGCCTGGAGTTATTTACTGTGAAACTGTTGGAGCTGGACTTTCCCATGCAAAGCAACAGCTGTGATTCACCCTCAGTCATATATTGATCAGATTTTGATCCTTTTTCAGAGCAAATGCTCCTGAGAATCTATTTATGTCCAGAAGAGATTGAGTTGTGTCTGCTCTTTATGGGTTAACAGTTGAATTCTTGTATTCATCTGCTGGTGCTTCAAGCAATGCTAATCTGTGCAGAGAACAGGGACAATAATATGGGATTTAAGGGATCAAATAAACTGAAGTAAAAATCAAGATTGCAGAGGAAAGATATTTGACTTAAATGTTTGAACTAAGATAAAACTCAAAGGCTGAAAACTTGCAAGTAAGTAAGAAGGGAAAATATTCAAGTATAATCTTTATTTCTTACCCAGTGTTTGAAAAATAGAAATAGATTTTTTCCTAGTTTTGAAGCTTCTAGTTTTTATAGTATTGGTAACTAAAGTTAGAACTAGCTTAGAATTTAAAAAATCTTTAAAAGTAGTTTATAATGACTGGACTGGTCTTTTACAGAGAAAAAAAAATCTGCTGCTTTCCTCCCCAGTTTACCAAAAGCAGTATCAAAACTGAGCCTTTCCCTCTGCAGAATAAACTAGAAGCAATATTTTACTCTGCCTATTCCAAAGGTGATTCCACTGGTAAATGCTTCCATGGGGGGGTGCAGTGAATTTTAAACAGTCCATCCTCCTTCTGTGAAAGAGGTTATTAAAGTGTATTACAAGCTGTTATCAAGTTTACAAAAGAGATTCACTCTGGAGTTATGGTATTTTATACCAACTTTCAGCTTAAACTAAACTTTTATAGCCAGGATATAAACTCCTGAATATGGGGTCTTCGTAATAGAAAACTTGTCTGACTAGAGGGTCAGGAGGAGCAATGGTATAATGCAATTTATGGCCTGCTCAGCCTGGATTTACACTTCATCACAGTACAATATCAGGAGCAGATGTTACAATGACAGGTGGGGCTTTTCTGTTTGTTATTTTGGTTTTTTTGGTTTTGGGTTTTGTTTTGTTTTAGTTGTTGTTGTTGCTGGTTTCTTTTGTTTTGGGGTTTTTTTGTTGCTGTGTAAAAACAACACCTTTTAGTCCTAAACCAGAACTTCTGTTTTCCTAATGGGAGAGGTGGGGTAGCTCATGTTTCCCACAAGTATTTTTATAAGCATAGCCTTTGTGACAGCAACCCCTCAGATACCCCCAAGCCCCTTCAAATACAGGGGCATTCAACATAAAATCTCTGTGTTTGACATGTGAAATTAGAGATAAGAAGCATAGGAAAATCAAAGGCTGAGCTTTCTTGAGACAAAGATCAAGCTATAGGGGCTCCAGAAGGCGTTGGGAAAGGGAAGCCTATTTTAAAGATGAGGCAGGGCATTTGCCATGGGTGGAATTATTATGCTTGGAAAAGGAGTACTCTGGCCAACACCTGCTCAAGGCAGGGCCAACACAAGGAATAAACTCACTTTTTATTGGTCCATGCAAATAACTTTGAATATTCAAGAATATTGCAGTGCTTGCTCAGTGTCCAAATCAACCAGTCCAGTGACAGATGTGTCACCCTAACACTGCCTGGATAGAAACTTTCTCACTGGATCACAGTGCCATGTGCATGTAACAGATAAACCAGAAATGCTAAAGCCTTCTCTTTTCCCCTGGCAATCCTCCACCCACTTCCTTTTTACTTTGCTAATAAAACAGAAATTACCTGTTGCTTTAAGATATGTAATAATTATAAAAACACTCTGTTTTCAGTTGTGTTGTTGTTCTTTGGGGAAAACTAATAGGCATTAAAGTTTTGATCCAGTCTGGCAGAGTTTGTCCTGTGATAGATCACTAGGACCAGATAGGTTTTTGTTCTGTGCTTGTTCAGAGTCAGCTCTGAGAAGGGAGAGTTCAAATACAGAGCTCCCGGGCATAACTGGAAATTAAATAATGATATAGGAATGTCTCCCAGTAATTTTAAAAAACTGATTATGTGAGATTGACAGCAGAAAATTAGGTATGTGGCTTTTTCTGTATTTATTCTTTATTTCTGTCTGCAAGGCTGAGGGAAGACTAGTCTGCTTGCACCACTTCTTTGACACTGTTTAGATACTTTCCAGGCTACAGAACTACATTTCTTGCCATCTACCATATTATAGCTCTGATGAGAAGGCAATGTTGGTAATATTAGCAAGGAAATTCTTGGGTGAGATTGAAGCTTTCTAAACTTCAGCTGGTGCCCATTGTTGAGGCATCATTACCTCCCTAGCTGCTGGCGCTCTGTGCCACCAGCAAGGCTAGCAGGGAAACAATGACATTTAAAATATATCAAGTGCATTCTACTCTTTTTAGTTAGCTCCTGGCTGCAAGAAACGCTGTGAACTACTGGTGAACCCTGGCTGAGAGTTAATGCCTGCCATTTCATGCTTTTGGGCAGGTTCCCTGGTGTTTCCTAACAGTGCTCCTGGCCTTGAAGGTGCCAGCAAATCCATGCACTGAAAAGGGCAGTGATGGTGTCTGTTTGAGGAGGTCAAAGAGTGAAAGCACTGAAGGGAGAAGTTCAGACTGTTGCAAGAGGAGACTGAAAATATATCCTTGTTTAATATTCTGTTATGTGCCAGTGTGTACCAAGAAGCTCATCCTGGGCATGACATTCAGAGCAAGGTTCAATTTGCCATGTCCTGGCTATATTGCCAGTGAGATTTGACTGTGAAGCTTACAAACTCTGCACAACTAAACCTCCAAAATATTCAGCCTTCTGATTTGCAAATGGATACCCAGACTGGCCTTTCAGTAAAAGTCCATGCATCTTTTCCCTTGCAAAGTATTTCCCAGGAATAAACTTCCTAATGCCATTTTGGCTTGTCTGAATTGCATATGCATGCACATGATTTTCAAGGTATTGTTTAGAATTTTTAAAATTTTCTAAGCATTAACTACAGGGGAAGCAAGGACCATATGTGGTTATAATAATAAGAGTTTCTCCTGACTCTATGTAATTTAGTGCTGGTCATAAACCAAAGCACCAGAATGGATCTTTATGGCATCTGTGATGATGTCTAGTAGGCTGGGTGCTAAAGGACGGAGCAGAAGCTCTGGTTTTCCCTGTCAGTTCCCTCACTTTGCTGCTTTCCTTCTCCACACCTACTCTGCTTCCAACCTGATTTCCTACCAAGTCCTCTATGTATGCACAGTTTGTCACTCCATGATAATCTTGATGGAGGCATCAAGGAGAAATCAGCATGAAAGAGAGGTAGGATGAGTGATTAGAAAATTTCTGGAGGATGGGATGACAGGGTGAATCTCATAGGCAGGAATTTTTCTCCCCTCCCATAATTCTGAGGACTTTCAATTAGGGCAGATGTGTTTTGTGTTTTCACACATCAATCTTTCATTGTCCTTGCATCAATCATTCACCGGTTTGTGCAAATAACTTCTCCCAAACAATATTCTCCTGTCAGAATCAGGCACTGTCATCTGCAAACCTGTTTGAATATTTCATTATTACCAGATGATGCTTTTTGTTGAGGCTTTTTGTGTATTTTCTGAATGACATAGCAATATAATCCCTGTGCTCCTTGTCCTAATGAAGCTGGAAGGCCAAGGTAAAGCCAGACAGTGACAGGGGCTGTGTCCTAGAAACCTTTTCTTTGTAGTCTGTGCAGGGAGGAACAAAGGTAGCTGCAAACAGGGAGCCCTTGTTCACTGCTTGTTTGATTCCAGTCTGGCCAGGCTCAACCTAGCTGATGTCAGGAGTGACTAATTGGTTTTATAAATCCAATTTATACACATACAAAGCTTACTTTAGACACCTATTCCTTGAGGCAAATATTAAGCCATAGGTTACAGCTCCAGCAGTTGTCAGATTGTTTGTTTGCTGAAGGTGCTGCTGACCAAGCTCTTTGTGCATGGTCCCTGAGAGGCCACACTGGCCAAGTCTGGGTCAGCATGGCTGAAAAGGGCTTACCTAGGGAGAAGCAAAGCATAGAACTGGGGGGAGTTCTGGTGAAAACTAACCCACCCAACAACTTCTGAAAAGGAGGTCTAGCCAGCCATGGGACACTACAGTAACTTGGCTGATCTGAGTACTGAAAACTAGGCTGTCACCATTGTATTTTCTGGAAAATTCCTCTTTATCCCAGGATTTTTCTCCTGGGAAGCTAAGAAGCCTCAGAGAAAAAAGGAAAACAATATTATCTGATTTGCTTCTCCTGTGTTTTGCTGCTTTGGAATGTGGTTGGAGAATGTTTATCCAACATGTGAATTGTTCTTACTTAATGACCAATCACTGTCCAGCTGTGTTGGACTCTGAAGAGAGAGCCACGAGTTTTCTTTAGTATCTTGCTAAGCCTTCAGTCTGCATCCTTCCTCTATTATTTAGTATAGTTTTAGTATAGTATTCCTTAATATAATATAAAATCATAAAATAATAAATTAACCTTCTAAGAACATGGAATCAGATTCATCTTTCCTCCCCACAACAGGGGACCCCGAAAATCTCACTCTAGGCCTGCCCAGAAAGTGCATCACTGATGCAGTAAGCAGTAAATGCCAAAGAACTGGGCTAGCTCATGGCTTGGGCAGTGTAGTGTTCACCCAGTGACATGAAAATGACACTTAAAATGGAAGTGAATTTTTATTCCTGATGACACAGAGATCACCATTACTTTCTGTGATGGTAAATAGCCTCTGCAGGAAGAGTGCTTAACTCAATATAGGTCTTTTCAAAAGTGCATCAACATATCAAAATTACAAATTAACACCATGTTGCTGTGTTCCTGTGGTCTCAGATTTCCCCCACAATATACAACAGCTCCTGCAAGTATCAAACTTTTTGTCTTTGTGTTCTCTCACCAGGTTTCTTGGTGCTATGCTTCTGCAGTAGAAAAGGCTTTGAAATCAATTGCTGAAATGTAGTTCAGTTTATGCTTCATAAAGGGCTTTGAGAAACCATTTTGTATAGAATGTGTAACATAAATAAAGGCAGCGTATTCATTCCTTTTTCTTAGTTTTGAAATTATCCTATTAAGCTGGCTAACGTGTCAAATATGTAACTTAACTTACTGAAGCCCTACCTACCAAGAGGCACTTAAGTGGATGCTTAAAATTAAGCATGTTATTTAATCCTGCCTTATACAGTTCTTAACCACAGGCATAAGTCTCACTGGAGTCAAGGCAAGCACATTAAAGCTAAGTGTGTGCTAAGCACTTTGTTAAACCAAGGCCTAACTCTGGTTATTTTCATTTGCCTTTTTAATGCTGAAAAACAACAAGTATGCTACAAGAGACAGTGACATCTCAACTTCTGCCCCCATTAAATAAGTTTAAAAATCATGAATCCTAAAGCAATTGCATTGCCATCATACTACTTTTCTTTTATGATTAATCCAGAGTTTGATGTCTTTCTATAGGATTAATATCTTAACAGCAAGGTAATAGGTAGTGTGACATTTAATCTCTTTGATTAAATTCCATACTAAAAATGTCCCATAAATAAAAGAAACAATTGAGGCAATCATAAATTACCTTCATTGTTGCAAAGTGATGGATTTAGTGGTTACAGTGTAAAATCTCATGAGCTCATTAAAAGCTATAAGGGTTTTTTCCTTCCAGAGCCCTAAAAGACGTTGTGGCCTATGGCAGGTTTTCTCACATTGCTTTCATTTAATCAGTTGAAACCTTAAGAGGAAACGGGAGATGCTTTATGTATGTGTCCATTTCATTTCCTAGTAGAGATCACCAGATCCAAACAGGGCTTTCTATCTCAGGTGCCTCCTGTGGCTTCAGTACTGTGTGCATAATGAGAGAGGGTGCATTTTTTGAGTTAACAGCCAGAATGAAATTATTTCTAAATCTGAGCTTTTCAACTCTAGCACTGACCTCCACTGTGACCTTGGGCAAGTCACAGAAGGCCAAGAATTCAGGAGCTCAGTATCAACCACTGGAGCCAGATCAAAATGTATAAACCATGCAAACTGCCAAATTAGCATGGTTTGGATGCAGCCCAGCAAGCTGCTCTTTTGAGTTCTTGATGAAAGTATCACAGGGGAGATGCTTATCTGAGTGTCTCTGGAAATCCATGTGCAGGTGAAGGTCCCAAACCTTTCAAGGCTCCGCTGTACCACTTAAATGCACCTGGAGGATTCATTTCTCCCTTTCCAAAATTAGCAAAAGGTTGTACCCAACCAGAAGGGCTTCACTTAGCATACTCAGACATCATTTTCCTGTTCAATTAGAAACTTTTTACTACAACTACTAAGACACTTTTGACCTTTCTGTTTGACTATAGCAGGTAGAAAAGTCAAGTGACAAGGGCAATAAAGTGAACAAGACTCTCATCCAAACTGCTGGGGGTTTCAAGGGCTCTCATAAGAACTTTTCTAGCTCCTGGAATCTGTGCTGTCCCCCTTTGATTCCTCACAATGAACTGTCATGACATGAAACCCACCCTCCAAGAAGAAGCACACAGATGCACAGGGTGCACCATGCCTCTGCTGAGCTGCGGGGTTAGGATGGACAAGAGGCTTCTATACTGTCTCACAGTGCTGCTGAAGAAAAAAAGAATTAAAATGGGATTAAGGATTCAAATGAAAAGCTTTCTGTGAGGAAGCATTTTTTAATATAAAAGGCTAACAGCAGAGAAGTATCCCATGGTGCAGTTTGTAGGATCTTGTAAGAGTTTAGCAAGATTAAGTTAATGTAAATTACTTGAGGAGTATCTGTGTAACCCACAATGAGGTTGGTTTTGCTGTCCATTCACCAGATGAAATGCTGAATTTCAGAGTTAAACCTCATTCTAGTGCCCATGAAAACAGCACAGCAGACAGTGCTGGGAGCAGCAGGCTTCCTATGGGGAGTTGCTGTAGGATTGCATTAGTGCCCATGGCATGGGTGTTCTGCACAGCTGGGCTAGGAGTGGTTTTTCTGTAGGTCTTTGCCATCAGCAGAGAGGGGCAAATTCCCAATTTGCCCTCAAAAAACAAACAAAACAACAACAAAACCCAAAATTAACAAGAAAACCCCCACAAAACAAACAAGGGAAAATACCCTCTGCCCATACTGACCAAGAAATTTCTCATTACTGTCTCAAGGGCTGCCCACAGCTGATCTCCCCTAAATTGTGGGAGACCTGTTTTAGCAAAGATTGATGGTAGGCAGAAGCTTGCTGACAGGCCCTGATAAATCAATCAGATCTTGGATTGCTTTTTAAAAACTTCAGCCTGATTTTCTGAAATCTGTTATTAAGCATGCCCTGTTCTGACCAGTTCCTTTCACAATGACCTCCAACATTGTTTTGCTGGAGAAGATGGAAAAGGAGAATGGGCTTAGGGCCAGGGACCCTTGAAAAAATGCCTTGCTATAGAGGATGGCAGGGCATCCAGACAGTGCAAGAGAGGCCCAGGACTTCATCAAAAATTCCTGTTAGTGGAGATTTAATAATGCTTTGGGTGGATTAGCAGGGAATGAATCCCAAAGGGTCCAAAAAGGGAGGAAAACCATGACCTAGCATCCCTGTGCTTTGGTATTCTTGTCTTTCTTTGTGTACCACCATACTGTGACTGGTTTATCACAGACTGGGCCAGTGCAAGCCTGGATTACTGTAGAAATCTGACAATGTGCCTCCAGACATGTGGATTCTTCATAATCCTTGCCAACCACTTCTCTTCCATCACCCATTCTGGTCTGAGAGTCACAGCCTGGGGCTGGGGATGGAGATGTTTTGCATTCCCTACAGGAATTTTTTTAGATTTTCACAAAAACCAAACATTTTTCACTCTGACTGAATTTGATTCAAAACTCAACTGTCCATAGGGAGGGGAAAATTAGATTTTTCCCACCTCCTTTGGTATTAAGCTGATTATGCTCCAGGCAAGAACTAACAGGATTTAGAGGGAACTGGTAGCTACCAGGGCAATTTCAGTAGTTTGTGACATGACCTGAAGAATTGATTGATTTACACTATCCCTTGGCAAGGAAGGTAAGTCCTGTGCAGGGAAGGAAGCAGCCAGGCATCTGAGGTCAATTGACCAGCAATCCTACAGTGCAGAGATGGGGTACAGAGCAAATGATGCTCTTTCTTCAATAACAGGAATTCAGCCCTGCTTTCTTTGAAGCTGAGAGAATTGTTTTCAATGTGTTCTGATTTATATTATAAAGAAAGAACCCATCTCAGGAAGCTGATTTGTGTAATTCAGACCAAAGGAAAACGTTTCTGGTTGCTTTAATATTTGTTTGGCAGATAATAGTTTAGAATGAAACAGGCAATTTTTTGATACCACTAAGTCTTAATGATTGCTGTTGTTTTCAGTTTACATTTGCTTTGGTTCCCCTTTTCCAAACAGACCACTTCACCCTTTGCTGGTAATCACA
This sequence comes from Ammospiza nelsoni, assembly GCF_027579445.1. NCBI lineage: Eukaryota > Metazoa > Chordata > Aves > Passeriformes > Passerellidae > Ammospiza > Ammospiza nelsoni. The sequence continues at coordinate 27,487,838 of NC_080639.1, forward strand.
AATGAGCTGTAAGTGTAGTCCTTGCTGCAAACACAGCATTCCTCTTCCATTATTCACTTTCACTCTCCTGTGTACCTTTTACAACCTCGTGCCATATGTGGCCACTTTTATGCCTGTGTGCTTTTTAACAAGTGAATTTCCAAAGTTTGTATGGATGAGTATTTACAGGAGCTTCCTTGTTTTCCCTCACTCTTTGGACATGTACTGAGCCTGGTGCCCAATTTGCAGGTATTTGTTCCTATAACATATATCACTCTAGAAAACTGGCATAGTCATAAGGGCTGTCACTAGGGTCACCCTAAAGCAGAGGGTTACTACTTTTTCTAGTAGACTCTGATTTTGTATTCATATTTAGAGTTGATTTAGAAGTTATTACCTGTAGGGTTTTACAGATTCTTTTTTCCCCCTTTCCCTTAAATACTGCAAAATGTATCTCAGGTTGGCTTGAAGAGCTGTGCATATTTATTTGATTTTTCTTCTAGAAGACCATAACTTAACTGTAACAGATTTAGAAAATGAGCTGTAAAGCATAAATCAAAACAGGGAGTTCTGGCACTGCAGGCAGTGTCCTGCTTGAGCTGGAGGCTTGAAAAATGGGTGAAAGCTGCAGATATGCTGCCACATTCATTGTGCAACAACTAAGCAGAATGAGAATTCAAAAGAAGGATTGAGCTAGGGAGAAAAGGGATTTACTGGGTGTATTTCAGTGGACCAGGATATAGGATTTGATGGCATCCTAGGATTGACCCCAGCACTGTAGACAGCCTTGGAGACAAACACAGCGTTTCTGTCATGTATTTGCAAATACCCTGGAGCAGTAGGCTCCAGCCACAGCCAGAGGGTTTCTTTAGGGTTGACAATATATATTGATAACACTTGGCATTTACTTGCCAAGTTGAGAATTACTGGTGCTGGAATCTTTGTCTGCTTAGTTAAGGAGAGAACAGAAGTAACACAATCTGATTTCCCCAGCCATTCACACCTTCACAATGAAGCCTGAGCTTCTAATGCTCCTGGTCCCGTTGCTGTGCAGGCTTTCTTTAAACTATCAAGTTCATATGATAAATAGGTTTGAGGAAATCTCTTCATTTCAGTGGATCCCATGAGCAAAAAAAGTAGGGCTGTATGTATGAAATAAAGTCTTAATTCTGAATTATTTACTCAGCTCCACTTACTTGTTCTCATTTCCTTCTTTTTTACTTAAACTACATCATTCATCTTCTCTTCCTTTCTTAAAGACATTTCAAAGGTCTTTTAATCACTTTACACATATCAGATGCTGTTAGATACCACAATCATACTTCTGCTTGGGATGCCTACAAATAATAATATATACATTGACATAAATAAACCTCATTACCTTTATAAACTCCATTAATCACAGTTAATAATGTTAATGAAGCCTATTTTACCATCACTGTCAGAGAGTCGGGACTAATTGATCTCATTATTAACTTTTGTGGAATTACTAAAATCTTGAAATTTATCCCTCAGTACTATCAAATTTTATGTGAGGTCAACATTTTCCCATGAGATTTTAAAACATAAATTCAATGAAAAGCATTGATTTTGGAAGCATTTTGAAAGGTTTTGAGTTCGATGGCAAAAGGGCCTAAGAATTAGAAAGTGAGGAGGATTGGAGATTGAGGGGGAAACTACAGAGAGCCAAACTTCTTCTCTTCACTTGCTACACTCTGCCCTGCATGTGACAGAGGTGCCACCTGAGCAGCAGTGTCCCAGATCCCAGCCAGGACTCCTCAGTCACCCAGGAGCCAGGTCTGATATAAAGATATTGACTCAGAGGCACAAAGGCCACTCCAATGGTCTCCAATGCACACGGATTTTGCCTCCTATTCCCTCCCAGGCTCTCCTGAATACATTTATGCTCTTGGATCTCCACATCTGGGGGAGTGGAAGAGGGTGTTAGCAGACTAATGTATTAGTCTATTTATAGGCTGCACTAAAACAGTTTTATTTAGCAGATTGTACAGGCCTGACCTGATAAATTTAATTCAAAACAGAGCCACAGAAAAGATGACTTTATTTTCCTTAAAATGTTGTTCCTTTTCTGGATGAAATGTTGACAAAACCACTATATTACATTTCCTGAGCATTTTAAAATTTAAAGCAACACCTCTAATGTTACACTATTTTCTACTTTTGATGCCTTTTTTTTTTTTTTTTTCAAATATCTCCCATTCTGTTTTCTGGCATGGATTAGAATTGGCAGTATCTAAAATAGCTTGAAAAATATGTCTTCCAATAAATCTTTGCAGCTGAAAGTAGGAATACCCAGTGATATAAAAGAGCCAGTTTTGCAGTTAGACTTGATAAGTATCTATTCACATTAATACACACCAGCCTTCTGTATGAGGTACCCAAATCTTTCTCAAGCACAACAGCCTTTCCTTAGAGTTTTTCCATTCCCACAGCATGAAAACAGATCAGTTGCCCATTTCTAAAGTGCTAATCCTAAATAAACACAGTTTCTGTATTTCGGTCTCCAGTATAAAATGTTAAATGCCTATGTTGGGCTTGAGGTCAGTCAGTTTGAATTTTTTAAGAACCAAAGCCTGAAGTATCTCCAGTGTGGCATTCCCTCAGTCAGGCAGCCTTAAATCCCTTCCCCACTCCTCATGCTTCACAAAATAAGACATTTTTATTCCTACATAATTACCAGGCAGAAAGATTCAGGAAAAAAAAAGGAGAGGGGGCAGGGGAAGACACTTGAGAGCTCTACCTAGTGAACTGTCTGAGCCTTTCCATCAGTTACCTTTAACTGTTCTGTGCTTAACTTCCCAGGTTTCTTTCAGTGACTAATGCTGGCTGTTAGTTTAATGGGTCATAGTTATTGATTGGATCATAAATACAGAAATCCCACCACTGAAGCTTAAAAAAATCCCTCAGAGCTATTCAAGAGGAAAGTAAAACTCAGCACAGCAACCCAATATAGCATGCAACTGTTGGCTTTCCCTTGCCAAGAGAGCCTTTCCTGACCCTGCTGCACTTCCCCTATGTGAAAAGGGTAGTTATTTCCTCCAGAAATCCAGATTTTATAATATCTTACACCAAATTATATTTCCCTTTTTTTTGGAAGGGAGGGGGCCCAAGGCAGAGGCTATGAGTACAGGTCACTGGAATGACTCAGAATTTGTTTAGAATGATGAAGATCATCAGATTTGCCAGGTGTCAGTGGCATTTCTGTTCTAGGGCAGCCTGGTACAACTTCATTATTGCAGTGCTTTATTGGAGGCTTTGAGGGGTAACCAAGGAGCTATTTACATTGACCTTTACAACACTGGCAATATTCCTTGCCAGCACAGCTCTGCAAAGATACCTCACACTGCAGAGGTGGGGAGGAGGCAGACACTGCTGGTACAGCAATGGCCTCAAAGTTTTCCAGGTGCAAGGAGTCAGAGGCTCAATGTGCACCAGTGCCTGGGGGATGTTTCCAGCCCTACCTGTGCCCCTTGCTCCTGCTCTGCAGAGGCGCTGCACTGCCACGTGCTGCAATGCAGACACCTGCTCATTCAAAGTTTTAAGACTGACATTGCAGACCTTTGTGAAATCTCACAGCCTCCAGGACTGCACTTTACTTTGATTTGTAACTTTTAGGTAGTATTTGATCACGTTCACACATCTTCACTTAGAGTAAAAATGAACTTTAAAAACAAGTGAATACTGAAGCTCACTGGGATCAAGTGTAGAGTCTTTAAAATAAAAGTATTTCAAGACTTAAAATACAAAATGTGAGTAGTACCAGCTGAGTTGGACTGTTAATGCTCTTTTTTTCTCACTATAGATTTGCTCAGGAACATTCATTGTATCAGCTACTTGCATCTGAGTTCTACCTTCAAGGAAATATGAATCTCTTAATGAAATATAATTTCCAGGGACAGGTTCCCTGTCTGGCATGTGTCAGGAAGAACAAACCAGAATGTGTATATTTTTACCACATTTACTCTTCTTAGGACTTCCTGGGAAGGAAAAAAATCCTTGCCTTTCCTACCAAAATCCTTGCCTTTCAGTCATGTATAGACACACATTAGAGGGATGCAGATGTAAAAGAAGCATGCTATCCATTTCTTGTAACTTTATTTAAAGAAGCTTTCTTTGCAACAAAATGTTTCAGTATGTTTTCCCATTCAGAATCTGAGCCAGCCATATTAGCTTTCAGACAGGTTCAGATGAGTTTTCATCCCGTGTAACAGAATGAAAACCTGAGTATGATGTGAAGGGCTCGAGAACTCAAAATTACTTCATTGTACTTTGGATTAAGTGAATTTCAGATTCAGGATGAAGACACAAGTCCAATGCAGCTTGACAAAGATTTATCATCTTAACAGAAATGTAAGAGTAAAAGAACTTCCAGAATGACAAAGTTTAGTCCCCTGCTAATACCTGCATAATATAATCCCTTAAGAAAAAATAAAAAAAGGATTTACTTTAAATTGACTTTTATTTAAAAAAGTAGAGTAGTACTTAGTAAAAAGGAAGAGACTGAAAGTTTTTCAGTCCTGGCACAAATAGGTAGACAAGTCTTAAAACAAAAAACAACAGCTTTAGTGATCTTCTGTATGAAATCAAGGTCACTGAGGAATTTAAGGAGTGCAAGGTGAGAGGATCAGTCGCGTGCCCAGCTGAAGCAGTTAGGAGCTTCTGCTCTCTTTTGTTCTAACTGGAGAGGAACACAGGCAGTGGCACAGGAAAAGACTGTCTGCAGTGATAAAGCATCCTGTAAACCTCGTAATTCTGTGCCTCCTGTGAAGTATGCCAGAGCTGCAGCAGAGGCAGCACACCCGGAGCTGAGCGACACTTTGCCAGGGAAAGGCACAAGCGCAGGAATGAAAGGGTTGCCATCCTCTCCTCACAGCCCAAATGCCTCACAGAGATAAAGGTTACCACGAGTAACAAGTCTCATCTCCCAGGGAGAGAACATGCAGCACCACAGCTCCTCGCACATGGGAGGTGGCAGTGGAGCAGTGGGCTGGGTGCACACACAGGCTCAGCATTAGCAGCACCAACAGAGCTGAATTCCCCGCTGTCACAGCGCCAGCTGCAGAAGCTATGCTGTTCCTGACTGATCTCTCAGTAAATCTCCAGGAACATGGAAGGAAAACTGCACTCTGAAAAATCATGCACCCTACAAACAGGAACCCTGGCTGTGTCATTTCAGAGAGCTTTGAAAATGCAAAAAATAGTGGGCTATAGGATCAAAAATAGTATTGGCTTTGCCTGGGGCCTGGGAGAACTTCTGAAGTCATAAGGTTATCAGAGCTCCTATTTTCTTCAGAATTTGCCTGAATCCCTTGTAGCTACTTAATTAGACTGAAATTATCAAGAAACAATTGATTCTGAATCCCAATTTAACTTCCTCATGGAATATGAGTCCTTCACAAAAATTAAAGCATGGAGTAAAAGACGCACTTAATTAAATGTTTAGAAGCTTCAGGAACAGAGTATTACATGAGGCAGAAAAAACAATCGTGCATTTTACTTAGTATTCAATATTTCTCCTTGAGCGTTGTATAATAATTGATATTTTGCTAACAATTAGCCAGCAAGGCCATCTTTGATGTGCAGAATTGTCTCAAAGAAGTCAGGAGCACTGAAGGTGATTTGATCATTTTGGATTAGTGAGGAGGTAGGTGAAATTACTCTTATTGTGTTGTTGCCTGATGGCCAGAGATAAATCTAGTTGATGACAAATGCTCTCTGCCCTTGCTCTCCACAAGTTTAAAAAAATCCACGAGTAAAAGCAAGAGTATTTCAAGACTTCCTTGTTGAATGTTCTACATCTCTTTGTAGTTATTTTGTCATCATTAATTTTCCTCATAGTAAATACTCTGGGGCTTTTTGATGTGTGCTGGTAGCAGTGTTGGTAATTTAGGGATGTTTCCATTATTGCTGAGCAGCCCTTGCACAGAGTCAAGGCCTTTTGTGCTCCTCACCCCACCCCTCCAGTGAGGAGGCTGGGGGTGCACAAGAAGCTGGGAGGGGACACGGCTGGGACAGCTGATGCCAGCTGATCACAGGGACATCCCATCCCATATGGCATCGTGCTCAGCACATGGAGCTGGGGAAAGAAGGGCAGGGAGATATCCAGAGTGATGGAATTTGTATTCTCAAGTCATCGTTACCTGTGATGGAGCCTGGCTATCCTGGGAATGGCTGAACATGTCCCTCCCCATGGGAAGTGGTGTATGAATTCCTTGGTTTGGTGTCCTCGTGTGCAGGGCTTTTGCTTTGCCTGTTAAGCTGTCTTTACTTTGACCCTGGAGTTTCCTTACTTTTATTCTTCCAGTTCTGTCTCCCACCCCACTGTGGCGCTAATTGCTGACAGGGGTTAAACCATGACAAATACCAGCACTTTTCTCCCTTCTTCTTTCTGTCTTTTTGTCTACCTACTAATACACTGACAGGATTAATGTAATGCTTGATTGACTGCTTGTTGTCAATCAAGCCTCCCTGCCTTAACAACCAAACAGCCATTTAGGCAGCAAATTCTCTCATAAATAGGAGGTGTAATGGAGGGAAGGCTCAATTTAGCCTCCCAAGATTCATCCTTATAAAAGAGGGGACAAAAATGCTGTTTCTGATTTCATCTTTGTGTTTTGGGTTGTTTTTTTTTTTTTTTTTTTAATCCAGAATATACCTGTTTGTGATGTGCAGTACGTAGTAACTGATGCTCCCCACCTCTCCAACAGGCTTAGTGGTATTCCTCCTTTCCCAGTTAGGGAGATTGAATTTCTTCCCTGTTTTCACCACTCTCATCCCCTCGGCAGCCCAGTAAGCCGTGCAGCGGCAGCAGGGAGGGGGCGGGCGGTTCCCTCCTGCCGCTGCTGCTCCGCCGGAGGCTGCGGCCGCATCCGTGTGCGCCGTGTGCCACCGCGCGGTGCGGCTGCGACACTGCCATCCCCGGCACGGCCACCCGGGCACTGCCACGCACAGCACTGCCACCCGGGCATTGCCACCCGGGCACTGCCACCTGGGCACTGCCATCCCCGGCACTGCCACCTACAGCACTGCCACCTACACACTGCCACCGCGGCACTGCCACCTGCAGCACTGCCACCCGGGCACTGCCACCTACAGCACTGCCAGTTACAGCACTGCCACCTACAGCACTGCCACCGACAGCACTGCCAGTTACAGCACTGCCACCTACAGCACTGCCACCGACAGCACTGCCACCTGCACATTGTCACCGTGGCACTGCCGCCTACAGCACTGCCACCTACACACTGCCACCCGCACCCTGTAAGCGCCCAGAGCCCGCCCCGCTGCACACACAGCCCCCATCACTGCTGCCCCCCAGCCTGCCCTCGGCCCTGGGGATGGCTGCTGCTCCAAGGCTTCCCACAGACCATCCAAAGCTCCCGCACAGAAATTAGTGAGTGGCCAAGGAAGAGGATGGTGGGATCTGCCTAGAGGATTAGTGCCTGTCCTGACTCCCAGAAGAAGCAAAATGGGGATTCATTCTTTTTCTATAGATCTGTCTTCACTTGGATTTGGGAAGTTGTATTGGCTTTAAAGCTTTCTTTACTATCAAGAATGCTTAATAGTGAAGCATTCTTGACTATCAAGTGATCGGCCCTTGTCAGGTCCACTGACAACATCAGGGACGTAGGGCACACAGCTGTCTCCTGCACTCTGTCTTGGTTGGCTTGTGCTAAATTCTGAACAACTTTTACTAGTGCTTCTTGCTATGTAAGTAATGGCAACATTAGTGATGTTAGAGACTGCAGAAAACACATGTCTAATGGCATTCTAACATATTTTCTAAATTGCATTGTATTTTCTAGTAGGTTCTGACAGGGAATAATCTGTCTCATTATCCTGATTTTCTGTAACAGCAAAGTTTGCAGGACTGTAAGTATCTCTACCATTCTTTCCTTCAGTTTGAATTTGTTTGACACAGTGGAAGTTTCAAAGACCTGAAATTCCCATACATTTTGCAAAAATAAGAAAAGATCAGAGAGACTCTAGTAAGCTTTTACCCAGAATAAAGAGTGGAGCATAAACTGACCCTTGATTAGACATCAAAGTGTGCGCTTGAGAGAGCAGCTGGAAGACATAAGTCCATAGAATCACCGTCTCCTTTTGATATGTTACTTGAAAAATGACATGTTATTCTCCCCTATGCGTGCAGAGACAAAGCAACATAAAGTGAACATCACAAGTGGTTCTCACACTGCTGCAATTTCCTAACGAGTCATTTTATAAGGTCATGGCAATACTCTGAAATTGTTAAAATGGCATCTGGGCTGCCTTTTGATCTAGAGGATTCCATTATCATTCATTTTTTACAGTTTATTGTAACAAGAAAGCACAGACCCTGAAAATCTATAATCCAATATTTGCTTCTCAGGAATATTTATATTCTTATAAATATACAAAGAAAGAATTCTTCCAGATAAATAATTTGTACTATAAAATTATTTCATGTAAGGCCAAACACAGATATCTCTGTTTCTTATGAAGTACAGTCTTCTGAGTGAGTTGTCACAATAAAGCAAACAAAACAATTTTAGAATAAAAATACCCATTACCTATAGACAGTAGGAAAATCCTTCAATCAATTCAGAAGAAAGTGTTCCAAAAAGGGCATGGACAAAACCACACACCAGAAAGAGGTGACGTATTACTAGAAGAGGGAAAAGCAGCCAACTGTATCAAATAATTCTGCACTGCTTTGATTACTCTTTTTTTTATATATTCATAGGTTTGAGCCCCATGGTACAACAGGAAGCACGTGCCCATGCTATATGCAAGCCAAACTAAGTTACACCTTTACAGCTATACCTGTTCTCCTTGGCCCCTTTAAACTCTTCCTTCCTGCACTAATTGTCTTCATGAAGTTTTTCTTAGAGTCCCTGTTCTCTCTTTACTTTTTCCAAGTGATGAGAGGCTAAGGAGACCATGACAAATAGCAATTCAGTCAGCTCTATCTTAACTACTTTTCACTTTTAGCTTTATTTCATCTTCTCAATTTCATCTGCCTTTGACTCCCTGAAACAATTCAGTTTAGCTTGAAGATTTTTTTCTTATTATTAATACAATGGCTCATTAGATTAATCTCTGCTTAAAATTCATGTCCTTCTCTCTCACCTCTGAGAGACAACCACTGAAAAGCTGATGTGTATTTACTGGCTGCTGAAGGTCACTTTGTGGAAAACCTATTTCCTTCCCCAAAAGTCTAAAGATTCAGGATGAATGGATGATAATCCATATCCTGCCCTCTTCCTTTATAGCTTGTTGTTTTAGATTTGAGGGTTTGGGGTTTTTTTCAATCAAAGGAGATTTAGAAATGCTTGCAGGAATTCAGTATTTGTTATTCAAATTGTCTGTGCCACTGTCTTGACAAAGCAGCTGTGCTCTGAAAATGATGACATTTCTACCCCTCTGGGCTAGAAAAGGAAACTTCTGTCCAGGCTACACAGATCTCTAGTGACATTAGGAGAGATTTTCATGAAGTGGAAGGCAAACACCATTCAAAGCTGTAATTTTTGCTCTTAAGAAATTATGCATATTTAACCAGATGTCTTTGAACTCCTGCCACCTATGTAAAAAAAAAAAAAAAAACAAACAGCTTTTTTGAGAATTTGAGGATTATTTTACATGAGAATTTAATTTGTTTTAAAGGAAATGAATATGGATGAGGATATTTGAATAGGTTTGGTGTGTTTGTCAGTCACAACTGCCAAGCAGGGACTAATCTTGGTGATTAGTACGGGTAGTGATAAAAAATATGCTTGTACCCCATGTGCCTCCTGATTGGCAGTTTATTGCTCTTAGAGGAGCAGATGTCAAAAGCCATATGCTAATACTCAGCACAGAACAATCCTCTGGTTTACGCTTCAAAATGCACCATCATCATATGCCAATATTCAGCAGAGAACAATCCTGTGGTTCATGCTGGAAAAGGCTCCGTGGCTGTCACTGCTGAGCAGTGAGCGAGCAGCAGCCCTGGAGGACAGGAGCCCTTTCAGGCAGAAGCAGCATTTGCTGCAGCAGTTGGCACAGGGGAAGCGGGGGCTGCTGCGGCTGCTCCAGGCTCTGCTGCCGACTCCTGGCAACCTATGGAGACCATCAGGGAAGGGGGACATGAAATATTTTACCTAAACTGCACTTTGTACTTATTTAAACCAGGAATTATTTTCTCTTTACACAGCATCTGGCATAGTGTGGTTCTGCCTCATTACCGGAGGTGCAGCAATGGAGTTACTAAATCAGAATTTAAAAGTGTGTTACGTGAGAAGTGCATTAAAAAGAAAAAAAAATTTTGGATATCAATGACTTAAAATGTGTTTATATAGGATTTGAGTTCATGATCTTCTTGAGCAGGGGAAGTTTATATTTTTACTGGAATGATGTGTTTTGAATACAGAATTAGCAATTAAACAAAAAAACCTCTATTAAGAGGTTTCTTTAAAAATAGAAGTGCAAGCAAAAGGGAAGGGGAAAAAAGCATGGTAGGAGAAATACGCCCTTGAAGCATTTCACTTGCATAAAAACAAAGCAGCTTCTGCCTGCAGTTAAACCTTCCAGCCCCAAAATTCAGTGATGCAAAGTTTGACTAAAGGCAGGATTAGGGCAGATTTATTCTGGTACCATTTTCCATATGCCAAATATATTAACCATAACAATTCCAGGTAATGTTACCCATAATGTCACAGAAATAATTGCCAGAGCCATCAGCATTTGCTGTCCACCCAATGAAACCACAGGGACAGCAATGGGCAGGTCTCTCTCACGACAAACCAGGCTGTAGAAATGCAGAGAACCAATGAGATTTCCACCACTGCCAGCAATAAGCAAACCCACCACGCCATTCTTAAAGGCAATGGTGTTCTGCAACACACTGCTGCAATTTCCTTGGGATAATTCTGAAGTTTCAATTCCCTCTGATTTGATAGCTGCTGCAGAAAAAACTTCTATTTCAACGATAGCTGAGGTGAACAGCACTCACAGTAGCTGGCCTTACAGCTGGTTAACCTCCTTTTACATCCCATTCTCTTGTACAGAGACTGAAATGAGCAGAGTTTTGTACCTGTGTAATTCCATCTCCAAATGCATCTACAGCCACAGCCTGAATGGAAAGTGTGTCTTTGAAACATCTCCCTTTCAGGCTGTATTTTGATGCAAGATGAGAACTACAAAAACCTTACAAAAAGAAGAACACTTGAGTTTTTTCTTTAAGGAGAATACTCAGGTTTCAGTGTGTAGGAGCCAGAATTTCAAACTTTTGTAAAGTTTGGTTGGTCTTGAAATGTACTCTGGAGTACATTTAAATTGGAGCAGATACTCAGTGATAGTCCTGAGTGCAGTTCCTGTATTACATCTGGCATGAGCTTCCCCTTAGCTCTGGGCTTAGGAGAGCTCTGTCTCATACTGAAGGAGAACTGTCAATATGCTCTGGGTGAAGGAGATATTAATCCAGTTCTTATGCTATTCCCCCCTGTATTTTTTCTCAAAATAAAAATATTGTGAGGTCATATGCTTCTTCATAATGATCATTTCATTTGCACTATTTAATGAAGTTCTTTTCATGAGTTATGTAATCCCACACTAATTAAAGAGGGCTTAACAGACCATTACATCTCCCTTGTGTTCCTCTTGGAAGGTGTCACGCACAGGGAGGACTGAACAGGAAGGAGCTCAGTGGGGGTAAATGAGCTTCTGGAGGCAAATGGTCCTGTGTACCTGTAGGAGACAGTATTTGAGACAAAGGTGTGTATTCCATGCTCCACAGTATGTAGATTATGCTTATCTTACTGTTGTTCTCTCTTGGTTTTCAGCTTTGTTGGGAGAGGTTCTTGGCAGAACATGCTGGAAGGTCCAGAGGATGCTGTTGGAGCAAGAGGTATTGATCACTGTGACAGTGCTGTTGGGATTGTGATGGCTGAGGTAAAAAAAAAGAGACTTATAATGGCATCTTCAGAGAGTGCATGTACTCCTGCACAAGTAAGTTTTAAAAAGTTGTAGACTGTGTGGCCAGGGAATGATACACAGATGGAGGTTTTTTTACAGGGCTCTGAACCAGAGGTGGTTTGGAGCCCGCCAGCTGGGAAATGCAGGCAGAGTTGGTATGCAAACCCTGAGCCCCAAATTATTGATGTGCCCTGAAACACCTTAGTTTTAATGTATTTCTTGAGAGCTGGTTTAATATTTCACTAAAGGCTTTGACAAGGTGAAGCTTCAGTGAATTTCAGACTCATCTGCTGTCTTAGTCTGGTGAGCAGAATGTGCTTTAAGATGCTCCAATGATTTGTAAAAACTAGTCTTGGGCTCCCTGAATTTTCCCAGTGTTTTTCAGTCTGATAGTTTTATTAACTGCTTTTCTAGTACTGTATCATAAATCCATTAATTTATTTAGTTCAGGCTGTAATACTGGCTTGGTAAGTGGTGTTCTACAGTCCTATCTTTTAAGAGTAGTAGCTTAAGAGTTTATTGAAGACTAACAAAACTACAGTAGTTTGTTTGTGGGAACCAACCTCCTGTAAATGATGTAGGCTAAAAAAAGGGGTGTTTTTAAATAAGTAGGATCACTTGTAGTTTGTTTTTGTTTCACAAAGAGGGAGAAAAATCATTCAGGATGAAACTTCATTATGGCTTTCCTGTCACATAAATGAGAAATGCTGAAGCCTTCTCCTGTGCATTATTAGTCCCTTAACAAAATTATTTATGGTTAGGATGAGCTCTACATAGACACAGATATTTTTCTCATGTACTTTGATAAGGTGATTAAAATCAATGACTTAAAATGTCCAGAGCATTGCACCTCAAGAGAGCCCTGTCCCTGAAAGTGGCTTACAAAGTCACTTACAATCTTGCTGTGAATCATGATTGATTAGCTGTTTTAAACACCAAAATATTTATAAGAATCTAGCTGAAAATCATGAGCTGTCAAGATCTAAAGGGCTGAGGGACTTCTGAATTGTCGGCTATTATATTGGATCAAGCTTTTTTAAGAGGTAGGAATACAGGGAACCATAACTGCACACAGATAATTATCTCTAGGGATCTTAATTAATTTCTGCCTGCTAAAAATCACTTGACTTTGGACTTGACAAAGATGAAACTTCTTTTTCATTTGTTACAACTCCATATATTCTGCAGCATTAGCACTAACATAATAGACATATTTTATTTTTTCAACATATACTCTAAGAGGTCATGTAATTTTCAAGTTTCTGATTAGTCCAAACTTAATGATTCTGGGGAGAAAAATCTCTCAAGTTTGATTCACTAAGTCTTAACAAGTAATGCATATGCTACAAGTCACAGTCTTGTAAGCCCTTAATTTACAATTCTTTTGAAGCACACATTATATATCTGAGTCACCTTGCTAGCAAGTGCACTTGGTGGAGGGAGGATGATGCTCTCAGGGGGGTTATTCAGGCTCTGTTTGTTAAGCTGAATGACCCTGGTAGACTTAGAATGACCCTGGTATGGCTGAGACTTTCAACATTTATTTGAAGCCCCATTCTTCATTCTGGTTCAACCCCCACTAAACCCAGAGCCCACTTGTTACTAGCTCATAACAAGGCTGATGTGTCACTCTGGGGAGGCCAAAGGATATCAATTTTTCAGTGGAGCTGGGGAATCCCTCTCTCTGGGAGAGGCTCTGGGTAGGAGCCATCTCCAGGTGCTCCAGGTGTGCCCTTGGCTGTGTTGGGCTGCCCAGGCCCCTGTGCAAAACACAAGCACTGAGCAGAAACAAATGACTCGGAGCAGGGAGGAGGCTCAGGTTTGTTTTTTGCTTTCATAATCTGGTTTTTGATACTGCAAATAGCATTCTGATGTCCTGAGGGATGCCTTAGGACATCAGTTTTACCCAGGGTAAAACTGAGAGTATGTCTGGATATTGCTAGACTTGCCTTCTGAATGTGCTGCTCTGACAAAAAGGCTGGACAGGATGTGGTCTCACCATTTTCCTGACACCCTGGTGGATTTTCACCTGAGGGAAAATTTCCTCATCATGACATCATTCCTTATGGAGTCTTTTGAAAAGCAGCTGTCATGTGGGCCTGTTTTGTGTCCTCTTTCTGTCTCAGGGGAGAAGCAGATGGAAGCTTTGGGCTTCTTCTCTCTTTAGGTACAGTATGTTAAGAACACAATGACTTCTGTAACCAAGGGTGGCTCCTAGCGAGGCCACAAGACAAAACATTTGTTTGCCCCACATGAGGCCCAAGTGCTAAGCTTTAAGGAACGTCCCACAGCTCAAAGCAAGGGTATATGAGAGTTTGTGCTCTGTAAGACAGGTGTGATGAGCTGTTCCAGCTTCTGTGTGTAAGAGGAAGTGGCTGCTGTAGGTGGCTCTTCAGTGCTTACTTTGCCAGGGTCCCTTGGCAAACCTGGCAGCACTTCAGCCCCTCTCTTCTTCTGTTTATTAGATCCAAATGTGTCAGAAACCCAAACCCTTTCTTTTATCTTCTTTTGCTGAATTTATCATTTAACCCCATAGTCTGCATATCCTAATTGTAACCGCAAATTTTTAAAATTGGAGGAAGGAGAACACAGCCTATCAGCACATTCATTTTGATTTCCTGAGTATTATTGTAGACAATATTCTCACAATCATAACTCTTTGGAGGCTAAAGAAGTTAGAAGCATAGAAATATTACTAGAGCTCAACTGAATTACTTGTGCTAAAATAGCCCCATGCTCCTGCAGGGCGCTGTGAATCATTTCACTTGCAGCTTTAATTTAGAATTTAATTTTTTCATCTCTCAGCCCCTGCAAAGCTGTTTCTAAGGCAATTTCTGCAACTTTTGGACAGTCCAAATTGCTCCCAGACTCAGAGCAATCCTGAAATCCTTTACAGGTCCCCTTGGCATCTGCTGTTCCCAAAACGGCTGGAGCAGCCATCTGTCAATTTTAAGCCTACAAATGTCAAGTAGCCAAGATGAAAACAACCACGAGAGGGCTGCAAACTCTTCCCAGTTGTGTCTGTTGACTGAGTGAAAAACAGCCTTTGCCTGTTCATATCTCATCTGTGGACTGTCACCATTTGTGTCCCTGGTCTCCCTGTTCTCCTGCCTCTTCTGCCTCCTGACTTTTCCAGGTCTGCTCACAGCAGAGCTGCCTGCTCCCAGGTTCTTCTCCCCTAGTAAGGGAACAAGGGATTAAATTTCAATGCTTTCTGATGCCAGAGGCTTTCTCTAGCTCCACTTAGGCTGTTTCGTCCTGGCTGTGCTGGGAAGAGCTTGAACGTGAAGCACTCACACATTAGGTGGTGCTAAACTCCAATAAATGTGGGCAAAGTGATTTCTGCAGCTGTTCCCCGTCTCACTTGCTGCCACTTGCCAAGGCTCTGCACTCATCCTCATGTTCTGAATGCTGCCCTCCACAGAAGTAATTGGCAGTTCAGAAGCTTGCCAGTTTGCTGTTAAACTTGCCATCAAATAATATGAGATTAAAACTTTTCTGAGTACTTTTTTTTCTTTCCAAAAAAATTACACCAAATATTACCAATCTTAGGAGCCTGAATTTAATGTTTTGGGACTTTCCTGCTCCTAGCTACATATCTGTGGCATTTGAGGAGCAACATAATATTGAATCTGCTGTTGAGTATCTGGTAGAGCTTGAGACATGCTGCAGAGTATCAACAGAGGAGGACATCTGTGGTCTTCCCTCTACAGTGCTCAGCACAATTTTTTCATGCTCTGCACACACTTCCAGGCTGTATGAAAGGCCATGGGATGCAGCAAGTATTGGCATGGAGTATGTGGAACTTGCAGACACCTATCAGAGTTTGCTTGTAAAACATTTAAGATATGCAGAAAGGTTCCTTTGTGTTCTGTTGCACAGGGGAAGCTTTGCATTTGGAGATCAGGACCTTACAGGATAATTGTGGACAATATTAGGAATGAAAGCATGTAAAATAGCTGAAGAGGTGCTTTGAAACAAGCTGCCAAGTAATGAATAATCACAGGGAACTCAAATGAGACTCACAGTACAGCCTTTTGTTTCTTAAGGCAAGCTACGTCTCTTGGACTTCTTTTCCTCCCTGAGAACAAAAGGCAGAATCAATAAGCCAGTCAAAGAGACTACTGGAAATTACTTTGAAGTTGGTGATGAAAGAGAATTTTCCTTCCTGTTTGAATTGCAGATTCCTTAACACCAAATGTGGCAGGATCACTTCCACCTCAACAAACCCACCTGAAGAATTTTCATTCTACCCTAGCACCCAGCCCTCCTGAGCACCACTCCACCAAATGAGCTCAGCCAGCTGTAGTGTCTGCTGCAGACATTGCCTTCCAAAAGAGGAGCTGAATCTGCTGTTCCACCACCACAGCTCTCAGGAAGTTTGGCTGTGGCTATTTTTAAGTTGTTATATATTATAGGGCGGGGTACAGGGATGTTGTTTCTCAAACAGTCCTAAGATCTTTAACCTTTTGGTTTTTGCCTTTAGTTTGTGTTCATGGGTTGAGAGTGCTGCAAAAGTACCAAAATTATTACCAGTAAATTAAGAGTTAAGCTATATTAACATGCAAATTAGCACTTGATAATTTCATATTGTCCAAATAGTTAATGAACTATTGGTTGGAAACTGGTTAGACAAAAAACCACATAATTCCTAAAGAAGAACAAGTCTGAGTGTTACAAATCATACCAGTCTTACTTTCACCTTTTAAACACATAACACAATGAAGATGGATCTCTTGACTTTCTAACTCAAACCTGAAGGACACCACCACTGTTTCCTGGCTGATTCTGGCAGCCAGGGGATGTTTGCTCACCACTTGGCTCCTACTTTACAGACACTCAGTCTCTCTTCTGCAGTTTCAGAACTGCTCAAAGGCAGGGCACCAATGGGAGTAACTGGTTATGGTTATCCAGGGACTATTACATTTTAATCCTATGATGTTCTTATTCTTTACTGCCATTATGAGTTAGCAGCCGTGACAGAGGCATGGGTGGTCTTTATTGGCATGCAGTCATGCAATACAGGATTGTCCTTGACTTAAACATTAGAATAGCAACTTCCAGATAGATGAGCAATTGGCAAAGCAGAATTTATGTAAGCTTTCTTAATGTAAAAATTATCTTGCTAACAGTGGATGGTGTGTAAACTAATCTTGCATCTTACTGCACACTCAGCCTTCAGTTGTTGAACTACAGCCTTTCAAACCACCAGGACCTGCTTTCTATCTGCAGAGGTTCATGTTGCACTGGTGGGTCCCAGGAGAGCTGCCTACATCCCACCTAGCAGCTCCCTGTAGGTCCTGTTGGGTCCTTCAGTTAATCTCCATTTAAGAGGGGAAATGCAGAATAACAAAACTTGGTCCCTCATCTTACAGATGGCAAGATGGACCCAGGATGAAGAGTATTTCAGAGGTCCATGAGAAGACATCTCCACCTTCCCTCAGATTCTCCTAAACACATTTCAAAAGACCAGGTATGCCACAGACTTCAGTTGAAGCCTTTAATGTCCCTGCCACTGCCTCACTGCTCACAGAAACCCCACCCCTGCTATCCCAGTCATTTCTGAAGGAAGTTCACCCAACAGAAGTGCTTTCATACTGCAAGTGATCTTAAACATTTGGGTTCCTTCTGCTAAGGCAAAGTTGCAAGGAGATTTTTTCAAGTGAATGATGGGGAACAAAAGGTTAACATCTGACTGCAAAACCATTCCTTTAACTGCAGGCAGGGAGGCATGCTGCATTTTTTATAGCTTGGGACAGAAAAGTGCACAGCATGGCATGGATGCAGAATAAATGTTTCATGAGTCTCCTAAGAGACCTCCCTGAGAGGAAGGAGCTGGCATGGTGGTGGTGGCCTCGGGGCCTGCAGGAGCAAGCCAGGAAGTCTCTGGTAGCTGAGGCAGCTTTCTTACAGGATCTCCCCCCTTGGGCTTCCATTGCTTTTCTTTAAACAAATCTTGGGCCTTTTCTTAGCAGAAGGGTTCTGTGCATCCAGCCCACACTGCACTGGACACAGAGGCAAGCAGTATTGGAGATGTGCTTGATGCAGCTCTGTGAGCCTGCTGGCCCTGTACTTGTGAGCACATGAATAATTGAATGCTCTGTCAGACCATGCTCTTATTTTTAGTAGCATTGTTGCAAATACCCTTTGTGCTACAGGGATCTCTTTTGCAGAAAGAATGTCATTTGCAATCTAATTTCAACATGGTTAGCAGAGTTTGCAAACACGATAATAGCCTTGGGAAAAATTGTTTCTCTGAGAGAAGAACCTTTGGTTTAGTCTGAGACTGTTATTATTCTATCTCTTATGGTATCTCTGTTCTATGGCAGAAAGATTGCAAGGAATTTGTTACAGCTTGTAGTGAAAACAGATGGTGCAACAAAGGAGTCAAAAAACAGGGATAAGAAAATAGATTATGTTATTAGATTAGATTATGTATATATTGTTATCTAAGATACTTTGGTCAGTTCTTTAAAAAATGTCAGGCATCAGCTTTCTGGTATCAAATATAGATGTCAGGTAGGTTTTTTCAAAGTAACTAAGTAAATTACTGCACATTCTTCTACAAAATCCCTTTGCTCCAGTTACCAGGGAACAATCTTTGCCCCCTGACTGTTGCAAGTCCCAAGGTACTTTCATAGTCCCCACCACAAGAAAGTGTCGGAAAAAAGAATTTTCCCCTGGCAACAGCATCATGATCTTCACCACTCATAAATGATGACACTCCACAAGCAAACTAAAAAAATCATTCATCACTTCCCATGATCAAGTAGGTATTCAGCCATCTCCAATGTAACAGCAACTGAAGAAAACTGAACACCCCCTTTCCTTCTCCTCCCAGCTTTATGCTGAGCATGTGGCCATACAGGAGATCCCTGAGGCCAGCTGGTGTCCTCTGTCCCAGCAGTGTCTCTTTCCAGCTTCTTGTACCCCCTCCCCAGCCTCCTCAGAAAAGGCCTTGGCTCTGTGTAAGCACCGCTCAATAGTAGCAAGAGGTGTGGAAAGGTGTTCAGGAGGCATCTGGATCTGCAGCTGGGAAATAAGGTTTAGTGGTGTGGGGGTTACAGTGATAGCTGGCTTCACAGTTGGAATTGATGATCTCTTCCAACCTTCATGATTCTACTGTTCTAGGAAAACATCCCTAAATTATCGACACTACTGGCAGCACAAATCAAAACCATAGCTCCATACCAGCCACTATGAAAAAAATTAACTCCATCTCAGCCAAAACCAGCAGACACACACTGAATAAACTAAAATAATAAACTATCCAAGTTGGGAGTGTGGAATAACAAGGGTTGTGACGCTCCCACTGCCTGGCACAGGGACCAGGCTCTGTCATTTATTCTGTACAGAACTTGAGCAGTACCTCAGTGTGCACGTCTGGAGGCCAGGGGTGCCACCACTACCTGTGTGAATATTTTGCTATTTGATCTGTCCACAGACAGCTCCAGTGAGCACTGAAGCCCCGGCATTGCCCTGGTCTCCGGGCATGGGGAGCTCCCCTGTGCCAGGAGCCGGCTGCCAGCTGCTGTTACGGGATTCTCCACTTCGTGTCCTCGCTCGCCTGCTTTTGGATCAACGAGGAAAAGGAAGTGCTCTCGTTTCAGGAAGGACAGAGGCTGAAAAGCAAGAAGACCCGAGTTTACCCGCATTTTATACGACAAGAATTAATCTGAAAAATTCAGCCCTCCCCAGGCTCTGACTGAGCACCTTGAGGTTGCAGCATCTTTCCTGATGCCTCTCGGGTTTGAATGGCTTCAGGATGGGACCCACACTGTGAAGACATTGTAACCCACATTCAGGGGCTTGTCTTGGCTCCTGGAAGCCCGTGGAGTATGGCAGACTGACCTGTAGGATCTGACACAGAGCTGAAAATCCCCGGGAATCCCCTCTGATCCAGACATGTCTGCCTCACCGTGGATAAGCAAGTGTGAAGCTTTCACACCATGTCTGCTAATTGGGTACTGGACAGAAGGTGTGGGTCTCATTTTGAGTCCTGGTTCTCTAAAGCATCACTCTGTGCTTCGTGCTGAAGGTAATTCTTCCCTTGCATGTTCACTGATAACTAAACAATCCAGCTGGGAAACATCCCATAGACCTCTGAGTGTATTTCAGACTGGAGGAAAAACCTGACTGAGCTTTCACAGCTGTCTCTGTTAAACTCATATTACTACCTTTAAAGTTCACCTAGCTTGTTAATAAAATCTCATTCCCTGGATGTTCTCAAGGGAGAATAAGTTCTGTGCAGACCAGCTCATGTATTTCAATCACCTCACAGGACACATGGAATTGCAGGGAATCTCTTCACACTTCTTCTTTGCCCAATTCCTCAAACCTGAAATGGATCTCTTCATAATGGAAATTATCTTAGTAAATGTAATGATAGAATTTATAACTAATTGTAAAACTTTAGTATGATAGTATTGCTCAGCTTCAAGAAATGTCTTTGCAGCTTTTATATTAAGATAACAAGGAGTGCACAGAACAATGCACCTGCTCCAAAAGTTTTCACCAGCTTGGACAGGGGAGGACTGAACCACATTGCTGAGCAGCCCTGGGTTTTGCCATAATAATTGTTTCAGGAATCTTTCTCTACTTGGGAATCTGGAGCCCTGAAAGTTTCAATTCTGCAGCTGGTAGAAGAAAAAAACCTATTTTGAAATGGAAGTCTTTCATGAAGGAACAACATTGTATTTTATATTATCCTCCTTTTACCAAGTTCTCCTATTTTAAGGTCAAAACCTGTGGGTTTTATTTCAGACTTTTTCTCCATACTAAAGCACAAATGTGAGACAATCCAGCCCTTCCAATGGGGATTTGTTCCAATGATAGAAACTATCTTGCCCTATTTCTTTTGTGAAACATTTCTAGCTTAAGTTTGCAGCAGGTTGTTCAAGTACTGCCAATGCTGCTGGGGTAAACTTCAGAGGGATAAAATCATCCTGTTAATGGTAAATATTCATGGCATCAATTCAGGAGCTGGACTTTCACCCAATAATTCCACCAACAATTTATGGGCATAATAAGGGGATTATCTCCTTCAGTTCCCATTCCTGTTCCCCAAACTCAATGCTCATCAGCCCAAAGTCTCTTAATTATTTTCTAGGGCTTCTGACTTTTGTCCAATGGAACATTACCTTGACCAATTGTATCTGGCAATATTTTATGTGTATTTAAATCCAGCATAATTCTCCTTTGCCATATAATTCTTGATTCCTTTTCTTTGTCCTGACAAATACCAGGACACAGGCCTTTAACTTGGTCCTTTTCCTTGTGAATTGTTAGGAACCACCTTGAGGCTCTTGGGAAGTGGATGGAAGAGCTGGGGTTTTTTGCAAGATCAAGAAAAAAACTGAAAAAACTGAAAAATCAGAAGCATTTCTTTCTCCAAGATATAGAGCTAGAGCAACTGAAAGGTTTGGGCTGTCACTGATGTATTAGGTGTGAAATATCCACTATCTTTAACAAGGTGAATCTCTGACAGCAAAGCCTTTTATTCATGGCACCAGAGAGAACTGCATCCATGGGCCAATTTTCTGTGCACCTGAAAATCACACTATATTTCTTTACAGAAAATGCACTTTCCTTGCAGGAACTGATTGTATTTGGGTGAGTTCTACTGAAGGAATTACTGCTATTTTAAAAATAACTGTTATTGGTTTTAGTTTGATGTGGAATACAATAAAAACTAGGCCAAATTATGCAGGGTTACTATAATTATTTTGAAAGCTCAGCATGGAAAAATGTGTAACAGCTCATGTGCTCACATCAGGGTTCATTTCAATTTTACCCTCATGAACAGTTGTTCATTCATTGCTGATTGCAACAATCTTTTAATCAAGAAAACAGTGTGGATATTTTACTCCAGCTGGTAACAGGGATTGGGGGAAATGGTGAGATTAATTTTACAAGCTGAATTTGGGAACCAAATTCTTCAGAGTAGTAATACTTGCTAAATACAAAGAAGTGGCTTTAAAGTTTCTTTAAAAGGAAAGGCAGTGTCAAATTCAGCCTTTAAGCAGTGTGTTGCAAATGTTCTTGTTAGTTATTGAATGGCTTCAATGACCCAAGAAGCAGCAGTGGAAAGGTCTGTGTCACAGTCAGACCACAGAGGGAGCTTTTCCCCACTGCTCTTCATGTGGCAGCAATGGCCAGCAGCTCTGGTTTGCTTCACCAGCAACAAATTATAAATCATTAAATGAATGAGACAACACACAACAAAACAGCTGGAAGCCGGGATCTTCCCTTCCCTTCTCCTCGACACTGCAATTAGCTCATGCAGTGCTTTTTTACTCTTCAGTGTCCAACCCCAGCATCTGACTGACTACCTTAGAGCTGGTGTGATCTGACTGCAGAAAGGTGGACAGACACCTCTGTGCTTCCAGAGAGGCAGATACAGGGAGGGGATAAGATAACAAGTCTTTTCTCTGTTCAAGTCCCATACTCCTTGTGTGTTACTCACCATCACAGCTCTCTGGAAAGCACCTTTCAATGTTTTCCCATTGTTAATGTGAAAGAGGGAAGAGAGCCAGAGAAAAAGAGGGAAGAAAAGACAGGGGGATCTCATAATCTCTTTAGATGTTGTTGTCAACTTTCGTGGGTGTTTACCTCTGGAAAATGCTGAGGTTAAAAGTGCTAGAGGTATCCAGTGAAAGCAGGACAATTCTTGATGAAACCTGGTTTAAAAGTTCCCACACAAACACACTTTCTCAACAGAAAATGGTACTTCTGGAGGAAAAAACCCAAACTTTTCTGACCACTGTTTGATGAGCTCCAGGATGATAACAAATCCTTCAGATTATGATTATAGTCTGATGGAGTCCTGCACCATCATTTTTAAGTAGGGCTCATCCAGTTATTGACAAGGAACAGCACTTGCATTGCAGAGTTCCCTTGAAGAATTACATGTTTCGGCATCACTTGCACCAAAACTGTTCTGCTTCAGGTTGTTGCAGGGCTCAGTTGCCTGCTCTTACTGTGCTGGCTTGTGTCTGCTCTGTCTCTGCTGTTGAACTGTTTAGATCCATTGTTCCCAACAGGACACTGCTCCGAGAGCAGGATGCTAATTAGATTTCTCAGATGACCCATCTGAGCAGACAACAGCAAAGGAGACTTTACCCCACAGACCTCTCAACTGTCCTCAATGACCAGGTTAGGAAACATGTGAAGGAAGTGCCCAAGAGATAAGAATTTACTCTCAATTCAGGCTTGAGCAAATAAGCAGATATGGAACCAGACAAATATCTGGTTTGCAGTCAGGAGATATGACTAAGTAGTCTATGGGACACATTGCTTTTATCAGTGATCTTGTATTCTAGTAAGCAGAGGAAAAACTGCATCAAAGATGTACTTTTTAACAGTAAAGTCCCACTGCAAAGTTATATACAAGTCAGGGGCTTTCTGTCAGTGTAAAAGGATAAGGCCCAGGCTCTTCAGCCTTCCCAGGCACAGCTGGAGTGACACCAGATATCAAAGGTGCAACTGATAGGCTTCACTCTCCCTGCCCTGGTTAATGCTTGGGGGCTTCACTGGAGATCTTGCATATTTGCAGAATTCAGGTTGGGGCTAGTCATCGTAGCTACAACGAAAAGCAAATGACAAATCCCTGGTTAGGTGTGTTATTAGTATCTGTTTTCACAGATTACTCCCCAGACTGATTTATTTGGTTTAGGGGGCTGTTTTTTCTACTGGCTCTTCTGGAATGCTAATAGGGACTGGGAAACTTAAACCTATTCCTATTCAGATTGATCTCTTGATATTTCTCATTCATTTATGTATTGAAATTCTTCCATAATGAGAAAATGTTTGGAATTTTCATACAGAATCAAGCAGCTTTGATATGCCATACTTTACCCCAGCCATATCTTCTACATAGAGCGAGTAAAGATTGACCTCTGTCATGGTGATGTTTTCCTTATCTTTTTAGCGGCATGAAAACTGGCAAGTAAATCTTCTATAGAAGCTCCCAGCACAAAAGTGAAAATGAAATATTTAATCCCCATGGAAACAGCTTATCATGGAGGGAGGATTTCCCCAAAAATCAGATTGTCAGCTTCCAAGAACACATCCTAAAAATGGTGATTTCACATCAAAGCTGAAAAGGCAAGTGGGAGGAGAGAGATTTGGAGGAGGAGGGGGAACCTGACTGCTGGTGTTCAGCAGGCCTGTTCAGTCTCATCCTCCAGGACCTAACTCCTCTGGATTTAGTGTACATTTGAGCACTTCCTTAGATTTTAAGCACTATTGGTAGAAGTGGCATTGTTAGGTATTTAATCTGAAAGTAAAGAGGATTGTCTTTCTTCCTTTCAAATCTAAATCTCTTGTTAGCTTAATTTCTTAAGAGGGAAACACAATCAGATGGGTTCCCCCCCCCCCCAGTGCAATTGAGAGTCAGGCTTCTTTTCTGTCCTTACTCCCAAAGAAAAGTTATAAAGGAATGCTTACTTTTATTTGTAGCTTTTTTCTGATCACTTAAGTGCACGTGATATATCAGTCCCTTAAATCTCTTTATTCTGTGTCTGAGTCTGCACTCGTCCAAGTATTTTGTTTTCAGTCTGCTGTGCCACTTCCCATTTTCCTCAGAGGTTCTCCTTTTAACTGCAGCATTTTAAAACTCAGTAACCACATAATATCACACAACCACACCATCTTCTCTTAAATTTTATATTTTCTACTTTAGTTCTAGGCAATAATCAATGCACTTGATTGCTCATGCCATCTACCAGTGGTGGAGGAAAGGAAAATCTGTCATGAATGCCCACTTTTCACAATCTATGGTTGAACAAGGTCCTTCTGCCTTTGTCTCCTGGAATTTATTTTCTTTCTGCAAGTCACTGAATTGTCCTCATATACTTTTATGATGATTCCTTAAGTGTCTCAAGTCATGGCACTTGGACTCCTTTTCCCTGTGGCTCCTCTGCTTTAGAAACAGTGCTCAGGCACCCAAGTTATTTAACTGTTCATGATCTTTGCACAGCTGAGGGAGAACAGATTGTTCCCAGCTAGTAGCCCACTTCAGAGCCTTATATTCCTAATCTCACTGATGTGGACCTTGGCTGATGTCTGAGTAAAAACTGACATTACTTGACAGCTGGTTTTGAAATGAACTGGCAGTTTCTATTTTCTAAAGGTAAGCGGTTGATATGGAATACTGGAAATTTTGGTGACACATTCATAACAGAGAAGAAGCCAAGGATGGAATTAACATGCAATCTGAATTACTGCAGGATGATGGAACATCTCTTTAGATCAAATTAACCTCTTGTCAGTGCAAACCACCCCCATGTGTTCAAACTGTTTGGGTTATTCCTTTGGAACCTGGACTGTTGCAGAATTCAAAAGATTATATTGTCAGATATAAAGACCTGTGCAAGCAACAGCATCGTTTGGACAAAGGGACTTTGGAGTGGCAATATACTGAGGTGAGGTGGAGCCTCAGCACTGCAAGCAGCTTTGCATGTGCCCACCCAACCATATTCAAGCAGAGGCTCTTCAGGCATTGGAGGCCTTCATCATCCACTGAAACCTGACATCAACTTTGCTTCTTGCAAAGAGATACCTGTGGAAATGTCTGGCCTTACAAAAACACCGCCCAGTCCTGGTGAGTGAGGGGATGGGGGTGTGAAGGGCTTAGTCCTTCTTCACTCAGGCAACAGATCATTAATTTATTTCTGAAAATAAATAGTTAATTTTTATTAAAACTTGGCAGCAAGCAGAAGTCTGAAGAGCAGCACAATCCCAGCAGCATCCCCCTGAGGTGTCCATGTGGGGCATGGATGCTGGGCAAGCAGTGTCACTTCAGGCTGAAATCATTATTCTGCCTTTGAAGCTGTTCCAACCTCAACTTCCCTTGAGGAAGCACTGAAAAAGAGTGGACTTGTACCAACCATTATGGCAATTTTAGTGACTTTCCATTCCAACACAGTCCTTCTTTGAGTAAGGAGTTTCAGTTTGTTTGCGACCTGATCTAATGCCTGCCACATTCACTGAGCTGCATGGTTGTCTCCTCAAATTTGCTTTGCTGGAAGGTTTTCCATCAATTGCCTGTAAAACAGTGGGGCAAAGAGCCCCTCACTGCTTTCCCATTTCCCAGTGAGGCTTGTTTTACTGATGTTTGTAAAGCACATGGTAGTTTCTGCTTGGGGATTTCAAAGATTTGCACTTCTGCCTAGTCTAAGTAGCTTGACTTCAGCAAAGTTATGAACCAGATGAATATCTCAATCTTGTGCTAGTAACTCCTATCTAATTTTATTAAATCCTTTCGAGACCCAGATCAATATCTGAAATGCACTCTGTCCTGTAATTAATCTGATGAGCCATGCTACCCTTGTTTATAAATCCCTTCAAATTTTTTCTTTAGAGATTTTTATTTTAAAATTACACTGGCTTAGCAGAAGCACAGTCACGATCTCTGTTTCTCAGTAGCTTTTTCGTGCCCTTATTAAATCTCCTGTACTGAGTGCATTCAGTAATTCAGTGATCCTGCCTGGTGAGCAGGGTTGGACACCAGGTTCTTAGAGACCCTGCACAGGGGCACATTTGGCAATCTGATGGCTCATTGTGAAAGGAATCAATCAGAATAGCCTGACAGATTTGTGGGTTTGTTCCTCAGGCACATAAATATGTGATAAAGAGTGTGGAAATACACGAGTTAGAGCAGTGTCAGTACTCCTGGCTCCTGCCTCGTGCAGCCATGTGTCCTCACCAAGGCTTGGTCTGCTTCAGCTCTCGAGGACAGGGTCCACCTCTTTGCAAGGATGGTTTCCAGACACCTGGCTCTTTCAGAGGGAAGGGCTATTCAACAATCAGTGATAAACCACTCATCAGTGCTTAGTGCTACTAATTGATTAGGGCATGAGATCACCATCCTTTAGCTTCATTGCCCTGCAGAAAATTATCTTAGTTTATTAATAGTATAGATGACAGCAGGACTTAGAAGTAAGCTTAGGAACAGAAGGAATGAACAGAGCAATATCCTGACCCAGTTCTGTTGCCATTGACCAACAGTCACATAGCTCACGTACACAAGAGTGCAGGAAATGAACACACCACTGTTGTGTGCAGGCTCAAACCCACACTGCTGGTCTGCTGTGGCAGTAACTTCCAGTCTGAGCAGGAGGTTGGACTGCAGACCTCCACAAGTCCCTCCCAACAAGCCTTTCCAGGAGTCTGTGACCCTGCCCAGGAGTCCTGTCCTGTTGCACAACACACAAATGTTCACACTCTAGTGAGAAAGAGAGGGTCTAAGGATGGGGAGAAGCTGTTGGATATACACATAGGGAATCATTACAGATCTGGAAACAATATTATGGTGTTGGTTTCTTTTCCTTCATTGATCTTTAGTATTCTTCTTTGGAAGGGACTCAGCTGATTGAAGACATCAAGGAAGTGCTGAAGAGGCTTATGGCAATGAGGGCATCAAGCAGGGCAAGGCTGAGACAAAGCACTGAGATACTCAGTGGAGAGCAAAGCTACAAATACTTCCAGCTCCCTAGAGCTTTCTATGGAAGTCTTAAGTTTTCCCCATTTAAAGAGTGGGACCCACAAAGATTTTTGGCCTCAGATTTAAGATTTCTGCATGACACACAAAAAATATTGCACAGCTCAAAATGCAGTATGTGAAATCACTGAGAAAGTGTCAGGTCTTGGACATTGCTGCTGTCCCTAAAGGAGTTCAAAGGCTCTGTGAGGAGATCCATGCCAACCCTTTTTATTATATGAAGCTTATGTCCTCATAGAATTGTTTAGATTGAAAAATAGCTTTAAGATCATTGAGTCAAACCATTAACCCAGGACTACCAAGGCCACCACTAAACCATGTCCCCAGGTCACATCTACACATCTTTTAAATGCCTCCAGGGACCGTGATTCAACCAATTCTTTGGGCAGCCTGTTCCAATGCTTAACAATCCCTCCAGTGAAGAAATTTTTCCTAATATCCAATCTAAACTCTCCCTGTTGCAATTTGAGGCCATTTCCTCTGTCCTGTCACTTGTTACCTGGGAGGGCAGAAGAGAGAAATGGGTCTTTTTGTCCCTTCCGAAGAGAATTACGGCATTTATCAACAGTTCAGCTAATGATTCAAGTTTGGCACAGGTCTAGAATGTTCTTGTGCCCAATTCATGTATCTTGTAGCTGATATATATGCTAGTTTGGATTCAGAGCCCACTTAAGAACATCTTCCTTATCTCTGAGGGAATTTGCATGCCTCGCTGTTCCCCTTGCACAATGAGGAAAGCCTGACCCTCCAGCTTGTGAAAATCACCCCACAGCTTGTGAAAATTACCCCACTTTTGCATCAAATTTTTTGCCTGGGTGTAGTGACCCAGCCCTGATTGGGACAGATAACTTGACCAGCCAGAACCATGCTGGGCTGACAGGAAATCGGCAAGCTCAGTTCTGCAAGGCGCTGCTCAGCTGGGCTGCTGCTGCTGCTGCTGCTGCGTGGGATGTGAGGATAAGGAATCCTTCCAGGATGAGATCTGGGACACAGCCCGGCCCTGAGTGTGGGCTTCCCCACCAGGGTCACATAAGACCCCTGCTCCTGCAACAGAATTTGAGAGGAGTGCTCAGCATAGTTTGAATATCCCAGCGTGGGGTGGGGGTAAGGGAGCAGCTGGGGGGCTCTTCCTCTCACCCTTCATCCTCATGGGAATTAAACATGAGAGCTAAGTGCTCCTTTTCTGAAGCTATTATTGGCAACCAATGCAAAATGTCCCTTTTCATGACAAGTAAATGACCTGCTAAGTACAAGCTATAAAAATTCAGGTCATGTTTTCTGTTTCATTAATATGCTGCCTGACAAAGCCTTTGCCTGCTGGGGCTCTCTGCTGGGGAATGGGAGTTAGAAAACCCTTAAGGATTTTTCACTGTCATTATGAGACAGAAAGGCAAAGAGGCTTCTGAAGGAAAGAGGGCTCCCAAAAGACAAGGCTTTGTGTCCTGATCTCACGAACAACCACAGGAGGAGGCAAGTAATGCCATTTACACACGCAGTCCCAGTAGTGTGGGGTTCCAATGCTTTTATGTTTCACTAATAGCTGGGCCTGACTGTCCCAGAAGTCAATAAGAAGGTTCTTTTGATTGCAACAGGCAGTGGACCAAAAATGCTATTTAGACACAGAAATGTTTGTTAAGTTGGCAAGGAGGGGGAGAAGAACAATACTAATCAGAAAGAGAATTCAAGGGAGAGTCTCTCTGAAATGTTTTTCCACAAAAATCATAGAAGGGTTTACATTGGAAGAGCTCTCTAAGATCATCAAGTCCAACCATTAACCCAACACTGCTAAGGCCACCACTAAACCATGTTCCTAAGTGCCACATCTAAACCTCTTTTAAATACTCAGGTCACCCCTGAGCCTCCTTTTGTGCAGGCTAAACACCCCCAGCTCCCTCAAATGCTTCTCATAGGACTTGTGCTCCAGACCTTTCACCAGCTCCCATGGTGACCATAGTCTTTGGGTCAGTTGCATCAAGAATTTACTGGAGATTTTTTAATGTGGTTGTTCCTTCCACATAAAAATGTCTTTCAGAAATCAGAGGAACTGCCTCCCTTGCAGGTGACATCCAAGGTGGGTTCAGAGGGAGCATCACTTCTAGCTGTAACTACAGGGATTTCCCATAAAGGATGTAGCAAGGCTGGACCTTCATTCTCATGCTTGGCTTAAGCTGGATGAATCTAAAGCTGGGTTCTGGACCTAAAACCTTTTTCCAGTGTAAGGAGTTTGAGCCTGAAGGACTTTGAAGAGCATTAGGTTTTGCTCTTGGCAATATTGAGTAGCATGTGTCCTGCCTTCCTGAGTATGTTCTCTGGGCTTGCAGGGTGGTAACTGATGTGCCTAGGGCTGAGGTTTGGCTTTCCACCTCCAGGTCAATTCCCGTCTTCTCACCTGTCCTGCTCCCTCAACTACAAGCTGATAAAGTGAGTTTCATGTGGAGAGCATGGAGGCTGAGACACAGCAGGGAGATCCAAAATGTAACCTGAATGCCATTCAAAGGGTTATAAACATATAATTTACAAATAAAAATCACTGTCATTCAGAAGGCTATAAATATTTCCTTGAGCCACCAGGTATTTCCAGATTTGGCATCCAAATGTCCTGATGAATTACTTCTTGCCAAAGGTAGGTTTTAGTGCCCTTTGTATGGTTCAATACCATGTATTTTTTTCTCTGCTGTGCTCTTGCCCAGAATGCCAATGTTTTAGAGCAGCACTATCAGCCTCATTCCAGGGATACTCAGCCTGCAATGAATGCATTGATTCATAGCTTATTTTCAAAGCCAGAAGGAATTGCTATGCTGATCTGCTCTGACCTCGAGCATTCAGTGGGCACAGGAGTATTTATAGCTCTGTTTACAGCACTCTGCTCTGTATACAAGCAAGCAGGGACAAGAGCACGTTCCCTGTCCCAGTGTAGGTCTGACAGCCACTACAAATTCAACTGCTTTATTAAGGTATTGCCCTCAGTAACTGGCAGGGCAGATTAGAGAAAGCAATTCCAGAGCACGTGGGCAGGGAGTCACCCACACACAGCACTTGTGCATACAGTTATGGTCTGCCTGCAGCACAAGCAGAAATAAGCTCCAGGTGCAAGGACAGAGATCTGGGAAATCCTGGGCTTGTCTTTCTCAGTCTTCTTGCTAAGCCTGTCTTGTGTCTTCTCTTGGGGGACCCTCTGTCCTATGTTTTAACCATAGGGAAGCAGCGCAAAAGATGCATAAGACCACTGGATGACTGAAATGAGCTTAGGAATAAAAAATAACTTGTAGGGAGGTTCTAGAGAGCAGCAGGACAGAGCCACGACCAATTGCAGATGTTTCAGCTCTCCGAGTGCAACATGTCTCAGACACTTATATGTGTGTTCCCTGCTTTGTACTTGGAGTCACGGGCCAGGACGCAGTGTGTTCCAGAGCACATCATGCTGCTGCGTTTCACATGTGGTGATGAACAGACCTGCCCCAAGCTCAAGCAGTCCCAGAAGGTAAACTCACTTCTATGTGTGCAACTGAGACCATTAAAGTGGAAACTGCTGAAAGTTACTTCACTTTCCACTTGCCATGCCCTGTCTTCATGCCTTGCAGCACACAGCCAGTCTGCATGACCATTTGTCTTTCCCCTGAGCTTAACTCCGTTCTTGAGCTCCTGATGTGTGGTGAATGTCCAGCCAGAAACCTGAGCAACAATCAAATCTATTCATTAGACAGATTAGCTAGTTTTTCTTCCTGTTCAAGGTCAGATTTCTGCAGGTTAATGCCCTGGAACTGCCAGTGCAACATAAGACACCTGTGTCACTTTTCTCCCAGTAAAATGGAATTTACTACATTCCTTAGAACATTATTTTCATAGCTCAATTTTGCTAGAGTTATGATTGACATGTGTCCAGTCAAATTCTCCTGAGAGCCTGCCTTTTTCACCAAACTGTATTTGTGAGTGAACACATAATTGTCCAACATTGATGAAATCCCCAAGAGGAAAAGTAATTGCTTTTTTACATGCACAAAAGTAAAATCAGCTGGAGCTAATGCTCTGCTTGTTAAGAGAAGCAGTTATTAATATTTCTGCATGGAGGCAGCACAGCCACCAAGGCCTTGCTAGTGTGAATCTCACAGTCTTGCTCTTGGGCAAAGTATATGCAGTCATCTCTAATCTGTTCCATCTCTCCCCAAGCAGCTCACCCAGCACCGTGAACAAATTGCCTGCAAATGTCGTCATCGGGCTTCATCTGGCACTATCTCTTCTTCTGTCTGGGTCATTGATTTCCTCATCTCCTCTGCCTTGAAACTAACATCTCACATTAATTTGTGGCTCTCTGGTACTGAAGCAGCTGCACTGTGCCTTCGCTGCTCAACACCAGCAGCTTTCAGCCTCTGAAGTGTCCTTCACTGCTGCTCACATGAAGACCTCCTGAATGTGTCTCAAGTGGCCTCCCTGCCTGCCACATAACAACATGTGCTCTGCCAGCTTTTGTTTCATCACAAGAGAGCTTAGAGCTCTTCTGCTTTCGGAAATTGGGTAAGATTCAGTCTCCTTCCTACAATGACTCAGTGTGCTGCAGAAATTACTCCTGCCTTGTATGAGCAGCTACTGTGGATCTCTCAGAGCTGTGCCAGTCTCTGCTAGCCATCAGCTGCCTTCTAGAGAGCAGAGCAAAGTCCTGGGGCTGCTCCACACTCTGGTCTTATGATTTCTAAATATAGTCCATTGATAAATAACACAAATGCATGAAGGGCACAAAATCAACAGTTGTTGCAGGTGCTAAGGCAGCCTTTTCCTCTGTTCTTTCACCCGTGTCACTGACGCCTTTCAACATCACCCTTTGCATTCTGAGTAGGTATTGTAGCTTTGCACAGCTATTTCCAAGGATCTAATCTGGCCAGCAGAAACTTTCCTTGTGTTTTATTAGGAGCAATAAAAGTCTCACCTTTCCTCAACACTTGCAAACTGAGTGCATCTGACACGGAAGTAAGTACAAGATGTGAAGCCCTTACTCCTAAATTAATGGTGATCTTAATGGGAATAATTCCATTCAAAGGAAGTGTCAGATAAAATTAGTCTATTTCCTTAGGGAAGTGTGTTCTTTTATAAAGCTCTGCCAATCCTTGCTTTTTTAGAAACCAAATTGGCAGTCTCTTTGTTTCACAGCCAAATTCCTGATCCTAGGCCTGGAGTATGTCTGGAAAAACATTTCTAGAGAATCCCCTGTTATAAATAACCTGGAGGAGGGAAGTATCCTTTGTATCCTTCCTAGAACAAAGAGCAGCAGGCTGTAAAAGGGCATGGAGAAAGGGCTGATCTCTTGTAGTAGAGAAAAAAAATCTTGATCTTGAGGCTGATGTTTGCAGCATGTGCTCAGGATGAGTCACATGAAAGGCAAATTGAGATAAGAGCAAAGACTCCTGAAAGAAAACGGCCGATTTTAATCTCTGTATCCCAGTTTACATGGTCTTTGCTGTAGGAATAAAAGCTCTGCATCCCCCAGTAATGTCTCCTTAAAAGATGCAGCACCACCAGCTCCCCTGAGCTTCCTACCTGTGCTCTCACTGTATATTCCCTAAGCCTCTCAGGAGGTTTGTTCTTTGTGACCCATTTGTAGAGGGTGCTCATGCTCAGCCTGTCCCAGCCCTCCTGCAGCTGTCACGGCCACTCCATGTCCCATCTCCAGCCATGCTGACTCTGAGGAAGTCACAAGAGAAATTTTATCAGTTGATGTAGTTTATGTAGTTGCATGGGAATATCACTAGATGTCCTCTACTGCTAAGCAGCTTCACCATGGTCTGTGCCAAGCACCAGGGAAATCTGGTGAAATCAATCTCAGTTGTTGTGGCTTCATTGTTCCTAGTCCATAGAAGCAGAGCAATATTGTTCATCCATAGCCTGAAGGTGTGACCTGTTTCCTCTGACCAACTGGACTCACAGTGGCAGCAAAGCTACTGCACTGGCTTCATGCAGGTTTGGAGTCAACTGGCAGTGTAGGAACACCTCAATGTTTTCCTTTGCAGCTCGTTTGAGATTGTGCCATCTGACAGAGCTCAGGCTGTGGTCTCTTTGTGCTTTTCTCCAAATTCAACACAGAGGCTCAAGCCCACAGGGCTCTGCTCTGATCCAATGTGGTGCAGGATGGTGCTTTTATCTCCGCAGGGTGCAGCAGGTACAGCTCCCTGCTCCAGCACAACCTGCCTGTCCCCCAGACAGTGATGCCAGCAGCACTTTGGGTTAGTTCTTGGAAGGGCCACTGCATCCCCTCAAACCCCATCTCCATCCCCTGACTTCCCTGAAGTGACCTCTTATCCCTGGCTATATGGCACCAGCAGGAACTTGTACTGACAAAAATCTTACGCATTGCACTGTTCCTGAAAAGGAAAACTTTTTTCCTTTTTTTTTTTTTTTAATTTTTTCTTTTTTTTTTTCTTTTTTTTTTTTTTAATTTTGTGCAAATAGTCTCTGTCTTGCTGTGGTGCTGTGCAAAGCCTTGTGTTCGCAACCTCCTGCTGCAGAGCCTGGGCAAGGGAAGTGTCCCCAGCAGCCCAAAAGGCAGCTGCCAACAAAACAAGCCAAGAGGCTCATGCTGCACTAACCCACTCAGCTTTAATATGGGACAATAAACAGCCACATTCATTAGACCTAATAGTGAAATACTATGCTA